>NC_081298.1:36047954-36350984 GCF_030435805.1 Mustela lutreola | reverse complement strand
TCTATTTTTATTCTTTCTATTTCTATTCTTTTTTCATATCTTCTTGTGTCAACTTTCCATTTTACCTTTCTATTCCTACCCTATTGTTTCTCTTCTCTATTCTTTATTTCTATTTTTTTATGTATTGTATACACCATACCCTGATTCTCAGATATAAATAAGGAAAATTTGATTTATTTAAAATACCTCCTGTCTCTTTCTAGTCTCCTTGCTAGTATTGATATTCCTGTCATTGCTGTGATTCAGTTCCTCTTCTGATTTTCTTTCTTTTTTTTTTTTTTAAAGATTTTATTTATTTATTTGACAGACAGAGATCACAAGTAGGCAGAGAGGCAGACAGAGAGAGAGGAGGAAGCAGGCTTCCTGCTGAGCAGAGAGCCCGATGCGGGGCTCGATCCCAGGACCCTGACCTGAGCCGAAGGCAGAGGCTTTAACCCACTGAGCCACCCAGGTGCCCCCCTCTTCTGATTTTCTTAAATGCTCCCATCCCTTGTCTTACTGAGGTTCTCTCCCACTGTAGGACCTCTGTTCATCCCAAAGCTTGTTACATTTACACTCTGGCCCCAGCTGAAGTTCCTGCCCACTCATTCTGCTCTGGTTACCCACTTCTCTTAGAGCCAGGCCTCTGTTCACATTCATACGCTTCTCTTCTCAAGTCCCCACCTAGACTGCCTCTTGCCCTGGGGCTGTCATCACCACTGCCCTTTTGGCACTACCAGTGCTGGCCTCCCACTGTCCTTTGCTCTCTGGGTTCTCATCTTCCAGAGGGGACCTTGGATAGCTAAGATGATTTTATGTTCCTCAGCACTCTCCTTCACAGCTCTATGTGTCTTACCAGGATGGCCGCAGCAGGGTTGATGACTGCGCTGGTTCTGTGACCAAGACCCCTCTTTTCATCTGCAGGCCCCTTTAATGGATCGAGCTAATTCTGTCACAATCAGGAAACAATTATTTCTACCACAGGGCTAAGAAAAAGAGTCATGTAGCAGGTGGCATCTGATTCTTTTAAAAATGTAAACAGTTGAAAGTTATCTGATGTAATGACTGTGCATTCCATTTATGAAAACTCATCAAGCTGTATATTTATGAATTATGCATTTTTCCATATATGAGGTAGTAAAATAATTATTTTAATAAGTAGTTAATGTGTGTTATAATTTTTAAAGTTTTAAAATTAGAAAAGTAAAAGCTGTAAAAAATGAAAAAGTTAACAAAATTACAGATAGAAAATGTTAAGAGGATTTCTACTTGCAGTGGGAAGTATGAGGACTCTTGTGTAATTTTCTTTGTTCTACCTTTCTGAATTTGCTAGTTATCAGTAATTACAGAAAGCTTCTTGGGGCGCCTGGGTGGCTCAGTGGGGTAAAGCCTCTGGTCATGATCTCAGGGTCCTGGGATTGAGCTCAGGTCATGATCCCAGGGTCCTGGAATTGAGCCCCGCATTGGGCTCTCTGCTCAGCGGGGAGCCTGCTTCCCCCTCTTTCTCTGTCTGCCTCTCTCCCTATTTGTGATCTCTGTCAAATAAATAAAAATTTAAAAAAAAGAAAATGCTTCTTTACATTTATATTACACATCTATATTTTACATATATATACACACACACCATCTGTATATCTCCTAGTTATCTCTAGATAATCTCCTAATTATCTCTAGTAACCTCTCTCTCCTCTCTGAATAGCATTTTTGAACAGAATACTTATGCATCATAATATGAAAATAGAGATAAAAAGGATCTTGGGCACACAATCCACTGGTGCATCTTTACCTATGCTGCATATGTTCTCTTGTCCCCACTATTATTTTTTTTTCCTTCATCTAGAAATTCGCCAGAGTCTTCAATATTCCTGTATTTCACCATTTACCTAAAATGAACTCTTTTACCCTATCTCCTGCACGGTTTTAAAAATTCCTTATTTTAGTCATTCAGTATATCTTTAAAATAAAAGATATCAAAAAAATCCTTTAAAAGTTTTCATAACAGTTAAATGAAGCTATTAAATAAAAGATGTCTTCAGGTTAATCACAATAATGAACTGAGACCATCTAAACAGGGAAAAATCTCAAAACATTTTTCATGTTGATTCAGCCTTAATATTTTGCTTTTATCAGATATCAACTTTGAGATAAAGCTTTTAGAAGCTGGTCCATTGTTTACAACTAACCCAGAACAGTTTTAAACAATTCCCCTTTTTCTGATGGAATGAAGATTGTCAAGAGATGAGCCCCAGCTGGGCCCAAATTAGAGTAATTAAGAAGCAAAAAGCCAAAGTACTTTACTATAATGTGTTTATTTTATTAGAAGATTAAACAGTATTACTGGTACAGAATTTGTCATTCGTAAGGAAACAGAGAAAGAGGGTATTACTTAAGTGCTATGTGTAGCAGATATGAAAGTTAGAGCCCTAGAAAACAAGACTGGGTCATCAAACAGTAAGAGATATGTGAAAAAAGACTTGTAATTTTACTTTTATGATAAGAATGAAACCATTACCAAATAAGGAAATGGCTCATTAAAACTATAACGAAACATTTCTGTCATGTTTGTAAAATTCAATTAAAAATTAAAATTAAAAAATCACACAACACTCAATATTGTTTACATCATGATCTCCTTACTCGAAATGCATACAACATTATTATATAAAGAAACATTCAGGTACTAAAATTTAGCAATTCCATCTTTGGATATATTTCAAATGCTTTTCACAAATGTGGCCAATTTTTTTTTTCTTATTAAGTTTTTTATTTTAATTCCAGTATAGGTAACATACAGTGTTACATTAGTTTCAGTGTACAATGTAGTGATTCAAGAATTCTATGCATTCATTACTTAGTACTCATCATGATAAGTGCTGCACTTTATTGGTTTGTTCCTTCCCCCCCTTTTTCTTACTTGTTTCCGAAAGCCCACATATGTGTGAAATCATATGGTATTTGTCTTTCTCTGATTGACTTATTTCACTTAACATTTCACTTACTAGCTCCATCCATGTCATTGCAAATGGCAATTTTTCATTCTTCTTAATGGCTAAATAATATTCCACTGTGTTTGTACATATATATACAGATATGTATATACATCACATTTATATGTATATTTATTTGTGATACATCTATATATATGTGTCATATCTTCTTCCATTTTTCTGTTGTTGGGTCGTTGAACTGCTTCCATACTTTGCTATTGTAAATAATGCTGTGATAAACATACTGGTACATATATCCTTTGGAATTTGTGTTTTTCTATTCTCTGGATAATAATGCTCACTAGTGTGATTGTGGACCATTTTTTGAGGAAGTTCCATAATGTTTTTCATAGTAGGTGCACCAATTTGCATTCCAACTAAAAGTGCAAAAGGGTTTTTCCCCACATTGTAGCTAACGTTTGTTGTTTCTTGTGGTTTTGATTTTAGCCATTGTGATAGGTGTGAGGTGATATCTCATTGTAGCTTCGATTTGCATTTCTCTGATTATTAGTGATGTTGAGGATCTTTTCATGTGTCTGTTGACCATCTGGATATTTTCTTTGCAGAAATGTCAGTTCCTATCTTCAGCCCATTTTTTAATTGGATTATTTGTTTTTTGGATATTGAGTTGTATCAGTACTTTATATATGTTGGATACTAACCCTCTATCAAATACATCATTTGCAATTATCTTCTTCCATTCTGTAGGTTACCTTTTAGTTTTGTTGACTATTTCCTTCACCGTGCAGAAGCTTTTTATTTTGATATAGTCCTAACAGTTTCTTTTTGTTTTTGCTTCTCTTCCTCAGGAGACTATCTAGAAAAGAAGTTGCTATGGTTGATGTCAAGGAAATTACAACCTATGTTCTTTTCTAGGATCTT
Organism: Mustela lutreola; assembly: GCF_030435805.1. Lineage (NCBI taxonomy): Eukaryota > Metazoa > Chordata > Mammalia > Carnivora > Mustelidae > Mustela > Mustela lutreola. Next base: position 36,347,136 of record NC_081298.1, on the reverse strand, counting down.
TATGGTTTCAGTCACATTTAGATTTTTAACTCGTTTTGAATTTATTTTTATGTGCGGTATAAGGAAATGGTCCAGTTTCATTCTTTTGCATCTAGCTGTCCAATTTTCCCAACAGCATTTGTTAAAGATACTGTCTTTTTCCCATTGAATACTCTTTCCTGCTTTGTCAAAGATTAATTGACCATATAATTGTGGGTTTATTTCTGGGTTTTCTGGTCTGTTCCATTGTCCTATGTGTCTATTTTTGTGGCAGTACCATACTGTCTTGATTACTACAGCTTTGTAATGTAACTTGAAATCTGGAATTGTGATGCCTCCAGCTTTGCTTTTCTTTGGCCATTCAGGGTATGTCAAATTTTAGAATTGTTTGTTCTATTTCTATGACAAATGCTTTTCACATTTTGAAAATGCAGTCAGTTGCTAATGTATTGTGAGCCACTTAACAATAGAAGTTCTTTTTATCCGTCCAATTTTTTCACAACTTCCACAATTCCTTATAAAGAGTAGAAACCTTGAAAAAACCTAATAACTTACATAAACTCTCTTTTCTGTACCAATGGTGAGTGTAGTAATGATACTACTGTTAATAGATTCTTCTTTTTTAATGCTGTGCTGTATGGATTGAGTAAAACCAATTTGTCCTGGAGATGCAGATACTGATAATCATTAGAAAGAGAATTTGATTTCAAAATAGATAGTGGCTGGGAACACTGTTCACATTATTAATTTTCATGGGAGTAATACAAACCTTTTCTTAATAAAGTAACAAGATAGTTGAACCACACTCTAAAATTTACAAAGCTCCTTCATATTTTATTAACTTACTGAATGAAAATATCCTTGAGAGATAAGCAATATTACTCTTTTTGTTAAGAAACCTATCTTATATCACACATCCTTAATAGCAAAGCAATGCTTCTAATAGAAACAAACATATCATTAGAGAAATCATCCATTCCCCCTTTTTCACCTCCATTCCCACTCCCCAAAGGAAACATCATCATTTCTAATTTTAATTCTTCTGAAGAATCCTCACATAAATGTCTAAAAAATGTCTAAATATCTAAAAAATATGCTTATGCCACTGTTTCTTTATGCCGTCAGTTAACTCCATGATGCAGATAATGAGAACTTGACTCATTCAGAGTATCTCCCATCTCTCCCTCTCATTCTAATTGTTTAATATATATGTGGTTATTGTTGCAGCTGATGATATTGCTGCTCTTATTTATTTCTAGTTTTGGAAGAGACTCCAGACAAAAGAAGAGAAGAATCATAACAGGAGAAAAGAAAAACACAGTGTAAGTAGAGAAAAGAGTAATTGGTAGGCATTCATCCTTTCTGATGGCTGAGTAATATTCCATTGTATATATGGACCACATCTTCTTTATCCATTCATCTGTTGAAGGGCATCTCAGCTCCTTCCACAGTTTGGCTATTGTGGACATTGCTGCTATGAACATTGGAGTGCATGTGCTCCTTCTAGTTACTACATCTGTATCTTTGGGGTAAATACCCAGTAGTGCAATTGCTGGGTCAGGGTAGCTCTATTTTAATGCCCTGAGAAACCTCCAAAATGGAGGGTATTATGCTAAGTGAAATAAGTCACTTATATGAAACACAATTATCATATGGTTTCACTCATACATGGAACATAAGGAATAGTGCAGAGGACAAGAGTGGTGGGGTGGGGGCCAATATTCAAGGAGGAAATCAGAGGAGGAGAAAAACCATATGAAACTCTTGACTCTGGGAAACAAACTGAGGATTGTAGGAAGGGAGGTGGGTGGGGGGATGGGATAACTGGGTGACGGGGATTAAAACGCACACAGGATATGATGAGCACTAGGTAATATACTCAACTAATGAATCATTGAACATTATATAAAAACTAATGATGTACTATACCTTGGATAATTGAATTTAAATTTAGATAAATATTTTAATGTCAAAAAAAGAAAAGAATATTTGACAATTTGAGGTCAAGAAGATGAATGCATTCTTAAAGTTTCCACATTTCCTTTAAATTAGGAGATGCAATCAGGACATGTGGGTGTGGTCAGTAGCTTGAAGAAAGTTCAACATTTATTAAGCATCTACTCAGGGAATTGTGATAAATCTTTGTAGCCTTGATTAAAGATTTGGGGAAGGCTTCCTGGAAAAAATTCCAACCTGGTGATTGAAAGATAGGGAGGACTTAGACTTAGGAAAGTGAAGGGATGGAGAAAGAGAAAGGTATTCCTAGTTAAAAAAAAAAAAAAAAAAAAAAAAAAAAAGAGCTTAAACAAACACTTAAAGTATAGAGAAATTAGGGGTAGCAAGGTAAAAAGGCTTCAGATGCTACATAGATGCAACTAGAAATGTGACCCGGGGTCAGGCTAGGAGAGCTCTTTCAACAGTGTGTTATGCATCTATAAATGTATATGTCCATGAAGTAATGCTACTGAAGAATGATAAGCAGAAGGGAGAAATGGCCACTTTCCCCCTTCTACATGGTTCACTCTGGCAAGAAAGAATGTGGCAGAAAGCGAAAATGGAGTCAGAGAAATCAGTCTGATTCTGCTGTTATGTTATTGGTGAGAAATGGTATGGAAATGATTGAAGGAAAAGAGTAGAAAGGAAGTTCAAATAGTTTTTGAAAATACAATAATCATGACAAGAGGACTGAATGATTTGTGATGGGATGGGATGTGATCAACAGGAAAGGAAAAGATTCATGAGTAGCTCCCTGGTTCTGGTTCATATAACCAGACAAACAGTGATACCAATTAACTGTGAGAGGGATTATGGAAGGAAAAGCAGGTCTAGAAAAGATTGAGGGAGAGGTAGAGAAATTGAAAGATCTGTTGAACATTCAAGATGAAATGTCAAGGGGCCCCTGGGTGGCTCAGTGGGTTAAAGCCTCTGCCTTCAGCTCGGGTCACAGTCCCAGGGTTGTGGGATCGAGGTCCACGTCGGGCTCTCTGCTCGGCAGGGAGCCTGCTTCCTCCTCTCTCTCTGCCTGCCTCTCTGCCTACTTGTGATCTCTGTCTGTCAAATAAGTAAATAAAGTCTTAAAAAAAAAAGATGAAATGTCAAGCAATTATTAGCATATAGAAAAGAGGAGTCAGCTATAATCTTGGAGTGGTGGTGAACCATGAGAATGAGTTCCATTAGAAAACAGGGCTAAGACCAGAATTTTGAGGAGTACCAAATAAGAAGGATTGGGCAGCAGAGGGTAAACCCATTACAAAAAAGTCTAAGGGAAGAGCCAGGTGGTGGTTCTTCTTTCATGCCAGAGAGGCCATGAACTTTAAGAGATACAAAGATGGAATGATCAATACCACCACGTGTCATAGAGGGATGAAGGATGCCACACAGAAGTGGTAACCTTTATTATGACAAGTTCAGGAGAATTGGAGGGAGGCAAGGCCAAATCAGACCTTAGTGTGAGAAAGAGGGATAAGAAGTATCCACAAAGAGAGGAAGAAGTAATTAAGGCTCTTTGGCAAGTAGCTTGGCTGGGAAGGTAAAATGAATGATGACCAGTGCGGTCTTATCAGTAGAGGGCTTTATTTCCCCAGGGAAGAATATAGATAGTAGGCATGTTGTTTTGCTGAGAGTCAGGCAGATGCCCAATATTTCTCTATACTGACAGTGGAATATGAAATGAGGTCACCTCCTGGCAGTGAGAAGGGTTAGGTTGGGTAGAGGATTTGAAAGGAGTGGGAAAATTTGGAAATTACTCACAGGAAATTAAGAGAAAATCTAACAAGCTAGAGGGGTCTTGGGGGCCCTGTTAAGGTTGGAGGAAAAGTTAGAAATAACACTTTCATTTCTCTTTTCTATCTCTCCTTCCCAAATCAGTCTTTGCAATTCTAACTTCCCACTTACTAGTTTCCCAACTAAATGAATGAAAATGGTGACAGTACTGTCACTAACAAAATGACAAAGAAAACATTGTACACCTTCTATATTATTAGACATACATGTGGAAGCAAGCCAGGACTTGGCTGATCCAGCTACAATGTGTAAATCTTTGCAGATTACTTGACAACACTGTACTTGTGCCTTCCCACCTGAAAAACAGAAATAATATCACTAACCTCTTAAGACTACATGAATTAATAGAGATGACATACAGATAAGCCTAGAACATTGCTTGGTCTACAGTAGACTATCCATAAACTTAACTAAATCTAGAGAAAATAATAATGATGTGTTAAAATGGGTGGAAGAGAAGAGATTAGATGATAAAATAATGGGAAATAGGGTAAAGGAATGGGAAAAGAGCTTGCTAAGTAGATTCTCACCACAAGGAAAAACACATGAGAAAGCAAGACATAGATGGAGATAGATGTTTCTAAAGAAGGATGCACATAGTACAAAAGTGTGGAGGAGGGCAAGGGAAATGCTGAAGGACCATTAATCACAATCCTTGATGTCAATCCCTCTGGGGTTCAGAAGGAAAGAAACAGGCAGAAAAAGCATGTGTTGTCCTGTATATCATTCAAAAAAGCAGCTGCTAGTCAAATCTGGAAAGTCAAAGCTCTTTAAAAAAAAGTACTGGAGCCAAACAAGATCCCAGAAATAGCATATTTGTAGAAAACCACTCACTGCTTCTGGGAAAATAGATTTAGGGTTGAATTGAGGATAACATTGCACAACGCCGACTTGAAGAAAAAGGAAACAGAACTTAACTGGGTTTATCTGAAGGTTCCTGTCATTGATTCATTTAGCAAATAATTATTGAGTACCTAGTGTATGCAGGACACTGTATATTCTGTGAGAAAATAATTTCTCCTTTAAACATATTGAGGTTCATCAAAGACATGTCAGCTTTACAGATGTGAAAAATCACACAAATTTTAGAGCAAAGATACTCAGCATGAGGTGAAACAATACTGAACTGGAAATCCTGGGGAGATATGAAAATCATTTCTTCTCTGTCACCAAGTAGCTTTAGGGGTTAACCCTCAGTTAAGCCTCTATGGCTTTGAACTGTAGTCTCCCTGTGTCATAAAGGCCAATGAGTGTCTATCAACATCTGTGAAATCTACTACAGTTACATAAACAGGCTTCTCTTTGGCCAATGCTATTAATGATCTACAAGGTCTTTTCTAAATGATAACCATTATAAGGAGAGTAAAAGAAAGGGGGAATTTGGTCATCGATTAAATTACTTTCCTGGGGATACTAATTATGATTGCTCATGTTTTTCTTGCATCATCTAACATAGTACTGTTGACATAATAAATGCTCATTAATTAGCTCGTGTCATTTAAAGACAAAAGGAAGTTTCTAGGACATGAAACACAACCAATATTACACATGATCTAGCATCATCTCCCCTAATGAGCTTCCTTATGAAGTTACTCAGAATTAAAATTATATTCTCAATCTTGGTTGAGAATCTAGGTTCTAATCACGTTTTTTTTTTTAATAGAAAAGTACCCTTTTATTGAGAGGTAAAACAAGTGTATTTACAATATTCAATTGTTAGATCATATAATCTGACTGTGAGAATTTTTAAAGCAGCAATATTCCAGAAATTACAATTTATAAGGGGAAAAGAAAAACATTGCAAGTATGTTTCTGTTACAGAAAATACATTTGAACAATGCCAGGTACACTTAAAGCAATAATCAAAGTATATTTTTGTCACAAAGACAGAAGGCCAACTTTGGAAAGAAAGAAACAATATAATGTACAGTGCTTTCTGTCAGAAGACTAGTATGTTTAAAAACAGAGCCTCATCAGTGGTTCTGAGAAGAAATATACAATGCTGCCAAGCAGCCCCAAACTCACATTTGAAATTAACTGTGGACTCTTTGAAAACTGAAAACTGCTCTAGCCTCTCAATCTTACTAAGGACTGGGAGATTATCAAATCCTTTACACAACTTCTAATAACAATTCTGAAGTAAGATTTTGAAAAAGAGATCTGTTATAGTGCAAAGAACATTTTGATAGAAATTCATGTCTACAAAGGAGTTAAATAATATAGATGTTCCTTACATTAACAGATACAGTTCTTGTTCTAAAAAGTAGAATTATCTAGCCACTGAAAATAATATGGATCAGTCAAAAATATGTATAAGAGTCCTACAGGGCAACTTCTATAAGTCGATCCACAAAATATGTATATACTTGACACTCTTCAAATGAGGATATTACTTTTTTGAAGAACATTAGACACAACACTAGATCTCTTATTATTCCATGAACTATTGAGGTAGGAGTCTCATTTCATCTATATCATCTAGTTTCACAGATTATGTCATAAGTCTAATCATGTTTTTAAAGGAGTATCAAATCAAGTGAGTAAAATCTGCTGATGGCTCTTATTTATTATGTCAGATAGCAAATGAAAGGCAGTCATTAGAGGCACATTATAGGATGGAAAGATTGACCCATGAAGTTTGGCTTGCTGGAACACAAGGTACCTTAGGCATTAAAACAGTAAGGGGGTGGTGAGATCATGGAGATTACACAAACACACTGTCTGAGGATATCAGCTGCAGAACAAAACTATAGATAGGGCAGAAGGAAGAAAGATCAAAGGAAAGACATCAGTGTAAGACCAAAAGTGAGAGAGAAACTGGAAAGTCAATCTTTAATTCACTGAATAAAATATTTTGGCTAATAAAATCCTCTCTGGCATTTCTTAAGAGGTTAGAGCTCTCCAACTAATATAGTTCCCTCTTTGTTGACAGTTCACAGAAAAGAAAGATATACAATGTTAAAGCTAGTAGTGCCCTTGCTGGCCAGTATGGGTAGGATTATTGGACAATGACAGTACTAGGTTGTCTAGTGAAACTCAAAATAGATTTAAAAAAAAAAAAAAAGAAAGAAATGAAAAGACCTACCTAGTTAAAAGCCTGCTTCTTCAGTGCATATATTGCCAGCTAATCAAACATATCAACATATCACCCAGTATCTTTCTTTATTAAAGGCCAACTCATTAGCTGATGCTTGCCTTTGGCCAGGGGCCAATGTGGAGCCACTCAGCCAGAGATGTGAAAGAAAAAGACAGTGAGGCTGAGGTGTTATTCCCTCCAGTTCCCTGAAGACAGCACTGGGCTGACTGCATTCCTTGAGCAAATATCTTTGCTTCTCTCCAGGTAGACCTCTCTCTATAGCTCTGTGCTTCCAAGGCCAAGGAGTGATAGCAGCCTGGTTATTAGAAGCTCCAGGATACTGTACTGTCTCTTGTCATTATCCTCAGCCTGTCCATAGCTTTTTGAATAGTCCCTTTATTAAACCTCTGTTTGATTACCTATAACAGCTTAACAAATCACCTTCAAATGTAAGAGTTTAAAGTAATAATCATGTCCTAATTCTCACAGTTCCTGTTGGTCAAGAATTTAAGAAGACTTGACAAGGGAGATTGTGCATAGGGGTCTCTCGTGTGGTTGCATTTGGGACTAGTTCATGCAGTTTCATGGTGGTTTGCTCACATGGTAGAGAAATTGGTGCTATTAGTTGAGGACCTCAATTTCTCCCCACATTGGTCTCTCTGTGGTTCTTTTTGAATGTGGCACCTGGATTTTCCCATTGTGTGTGTGTGTGTGTGTGTGTGTGTGCATGTGTGTGATACAGAGAGAAAGAGACAGAGACAGAGAGTATCCTATTGCCTTTTATGGTCTCACTTCTGAATTCACAGAGCATCACTTCTGTATTCGGTTGATCAAGGCAGTTTAAAAGAGCCACCCAGTTTTAATGGGAGGGAACACAGATACTATCTCTTGATGGAAGTATGTCAACTTCACATGTGGAAGCATGTGGGATGGGACACACACACACACACACACACACACACCCCAGTACACCCATCTTTGCTAAATGCAATCTGTCACTGGCTCCTTGAACTACCCTGCCATCTCTCTTCTGCAAGTATTTTGCAGATACAGTTAAGATGAGTGTAGGGTCAATCCAGATTGTAGGAACTTTCTAAAGAATCAAATAATTGCTGTGCTCGCTTCAGAAGCACATATACAAATAATTGCCTAAACACCAGCGGGATCAAATGGTTAGTGGTTACAGGTAGGGACATACTGAGTGGAGAGCAGAAGACTAAAAAAACTCTCTGGGTGCAGCTGGTTCCTAGAAGACAAATTTACTTGCTAGTGAAAAAATTACTATTCAGTAAAGGGTACACTTTCAGGTCACAATGGCCATTCAGTCATGTGATTGGTTTCAAGCAAGACTGTGGGGTTAATGAAACTATACAGAAGAGCAGGAATCAAGAGAGTACACTGTTGAATCAACCAGACCCAGATTTTAATTCTAGTTCTGTCCCTTGTTTGTTATAGACCCTTGGTAAGTTGCTCAGTTTATTTTTTTTTTAAGATTTTATTTATTTATTTGACAGACAGAGATCACAAGTAGGCAGAGAGGCAGGCAGAGAGAGAGAGGAGGAAGCAGGCTCCCTGCTGAGCAGAGAGCCCCATGCGGGACTCGATCCCAGGACCATGAGATCATGACCTGAGCCGAAGGCAGCGGCTTAACCCACTGAGCCACCCAGGCGCCCCAGTTGCTCAGTTTATTAAACATCAGTTTTCTAACCCTTTAAATAAAAATGGGATCAAGACATATACTTGAGTCAGGCAGGATCTAAGCACTAAAACAGAAACCACATATTTATAAGAGAAATAAATTAACACAGAGTGTTGGTCCAGAGACGATGGAGAACTTGAAAATCAACAACAACAACAAAATACTGAAGAAACTCAGAAATTATCAACTACTGGAAACCATTCCCACCCCTAGGCTAGAGGAATTAAATGAAGAGGGGCCCTTGGGGAAGCTGGAAATGCTAAGAAGCTATCAGCACAAGCAAGAGCTTCAGGATGAAAATAGCCATTCTTAATACTTGTCAACTTTAAATTCACTCTCTCCTCTACTTTAGCCTTGTCCAAATAATAATATCCATGAAATCAAAGCTCTGAAATGGGACTTACATTTTTTTCTGATCCAGTTATAATAAGTTCACAACTTTCAAAAATAAAAGTGTTTCTAATGAATATTAAAACAACTACATAATTTTTAACATGAAAACATTTTTCCCAACTTTGGGAAGCACTGAGACATTTAACAAGTCTAGGAATGGGTTCTTATAAAAAGTATGCATCCATTAATAGGTATCAATTATTATTATTACTATTAGCAATTATGTAGCGTGAGAGTGGGGAATCAGGCCCTGGTTGTGGATTTGGAGTAGGAGCAGGGCATGTCAAACATAGGTACACAGCATTTGTTAAGACAGAGACTGATTATAAGGAGCTTGAGAGAAACCCAGAATGGAAAATGAAACAAAGATTTAGGCTTAGTCTCATGAACTTTTGGGACTATATCAAACTAGAAAGTTACTACATAGCAAGGGAAACAGCCAACAAAACCAAGAAGTAACCCAAAGAATGGGAGACAATATTTGTAAATGACAGTACAGATAAAGGGCTGATATCCAAGATCTATAAAGACCGTCTCAAACTGACACCCAAAAAACAAATAAGTCAAAAAATGGGCAGAAGACATAAATAGACACTTCTCTGAAGAAGACATACGAATGGCTAATAGACACATGAAAAAATGTTTAACATCACTAGCCATCAGAGAAATCCACCTCAAAATCACAATGAGATACCACCTTATACCAGTTAGAATGGCAAAAATTTACAAGGCAAGAAACACATGTCGGAGAGGATGTGAAGAAGGGGGAACCCTCTTACACTGTTGGTTGGAATGCAAACTGGTACAGCCACTTTGGAAAACAGTGTGGAGGTTCCTCAAAAGTTAAAAATAGAGTTACCCTATGACCCAACATTTGCACTACTGGGTATTTACCCTAAAGATATAGATGTAATGAAAATAAGGGACACATGCCCCCCAGTGTTCATAGCAGCAGTGTCCACCATAGCCAAACTATGGAAGGAGCCGAGATGCCCTTCAACAGATGAGTGGATAAAGAAGATGTGGTTCATATATACAATGGAATATTACTCAGGATCAGAAATTATGAATATCTTCCATTTGCATCGACATGGATGGAATTGGAGGGGATTATGCTATTGTACATCAAGCAGAGAAAGACAATTATCATATGGTTTCACTCATATGTGGAACATAAGGATAAGGAATAGCATGGAGGACATCAAGAGAAGGAAGGGAAAAATGAAGAGTGGGAACACCCAGAGGGAGACAAAACATGAGAGAGACTATGGACTCTGGGAAACAAACTGAGGGTTTCAGAGGGAAGAAATATTTGTTCTTCCAATCCAGGAGCATGGAACATTTTTCCATTTCTTTATGTCTTCCTCAATTTCTTTCATGAGTACTTTATAGTTTTCTGAGTATAAATTCTTAGCCTCTTTGGCTAGATTTATTCCTAGGTATCTTATAGTTTTGGATGCAATTGTAGATGGGATTGACTCCTTAATTTCTCTTTCTCCTGTCTTGTTGTTGGTGTAGAGAAATGCAACTGATTTCTGAGCATTGATATTATATCCTGACACTTTACTGAATTCCTGTACAAGTTCTAGCAGTTTTGGAGTGGAGTCTTTTGGGTTTTCCACATATAGTATCATATCATCTGCGAAGAGTGATAGTTTGACTTCTTCTTTGGCGATTTGGATGCCTTTAATTTCCTTTTGTTGTCTGATTGTTGAGGCTAGGACTTCTAGTACGATGTTGAATAGCAGTGGTGATAATGGACATCCCTGCTGTGTTCCTCACCTTAGCGGAAGAACTTTCAGTTTTTCTCCATTGTGAATGATATTTGCAGGGAGTTTTTCATAGATTGCTTTGATGATATTGAGGTACGTGCCCTCTATCCCTACACTTTGAAGAGTTTTGATCAGGAAGGGATGCTGTACTTTGTCAAATGCTTTTTCAGCATCTATTGAGAATATCATATAGTTCTTGTTCTTTCTTTTATTAATGTGTTGTATCACATTGATTGATTTGTGGATGTTGAACCAGCCTTGAAGCCCTGGAATAAATCCCACTTGGTCGTGGTGTATAATCCTTTTAATGTGCTGTTGAATCCTACTAGCTAGTATTTTGGTGAGAATTTTCACATCTGTGTTCATCAAGGATATTGATCTGTAGTTCTCTTTTTTGATGGGATACATGTCTGGTTTTGGGATCAAGGTGATGCTGGCCTCATAAAATGAGTTTTGAAGTTTTCCTCCCATTTCTATTTTTTGGAACAGTTTCAGGAGAATAGAAATTAGTTCTTCTTTAAGTGTTTGGTAGAATTCCCTGGGAAGCCATCTGGCCCTGGGCTTTTGTTGTTTGGAGATGCATGTACATGGAAGTTTTAAGCAAGGTTTATTCTTGGCATATGTGTTAAACAAGCAAGAATCTGAGACCCAACCAATAACCATTACCAAATCCATTTCTCTTTCTATTGACTAGATATCATATATCCAACAAAATAGATGTTTTAAAATAATCCTTAGGATTTTGTGTTACTTTTTATTAGAATGCCAGTGCAATTATGTCTCAGATAAACACAACCTGCTAAAGAGCTCCCATGATCTTACATGCAACATAAAATAGCATCCAACTAGTTAAATACTACAGAGCAGATGATGCCTCCAAAGGGAATAAAACTACACAAAAGCATAACAACCTGAATACCATTCTGAGACAGGAATGCGTCTGTAGGTAAAGAGGACTTTAAGACCATATTCATTAGAAAGGAAAAAAATGTCAGCATTACATGGGATAAAAAGTGGCCTTTCCATGGAGACTCCTGAACCTAATTTATCTTGCTTTACTAAGACAGGAAACGCACTACAATGTTCAGGATGGAGGAAAATGACAATTTAATGATTATGGAACATCTTTCACTTTCCGTGGTAAGTGGACAATCTCAACATCAAAGGCAGAGCTGGTGGCCTTTTGGAAAATGGAATGCCATTTTGCTTTCCTTTTCACTTTTTACTATATCAATGAATTTTAGCATCTTCTCTGGCTTTATTTTTCCATTTTCATTTAGCTTTGACACAAAACAGACCTGACTTTCAGTGTACTATGCAAAGTAACAATTTATGTTGGAAACTATAAATGGATGGGACAGAACCACTTTTGTATCTGTTACATTTTAATGACTTTCAATATATCCAGCTGAACAAAGCTCAGATCTTCACTGTTACAGGTGAGGGTAGCTTGATATGATAAACATCCTAATTCGTCAACCTACTTATCAAGAGAAATATACAAACTGCTATCTCTAAGACATGCCATTTTCCCAACTCACTAATTCTATCATGCTATCAAGCACTATCAATTTTTAGAGCTGCTTTTATACCAGTTTTATACCAGTTCCTTGTGTTTTTCCCCAAACATCATTTGCTGATTTTAGGGAGGGAGAAAAAAAAAACACTAATATTGAACTCAGGAAAGAAATTCATTTAAGACAATTATGAAATTCCACTATCTTTGCTTTTCTAATATTGGGCACCACCACCACCACCAAATCTTAAAGAAAAACTCTCCTACCATGGAATTTTAGGGTTAATAAGCTATTCTCTAGAAGAAAAACTTGGCTATAACTTGCTACCAACAATCCTGATAAGTAGAGGGCATACTGGTATTAACTAAAGCAATGAAGTGAAATTTGGGGGAGGGGACACTGTTCTGTTGTTTTACCAAAAATAACCTCAAACCTGCAAGGTTTTACAAATACTTGCATTGTAAACAATGAAATTTTGCCTAAGGGTGAGACCAAAGTACAATGAATACTGTGGAATTCATGAGGCAAGCATGATAATTGCTTGTTTTACAGATATTCAAGTCCCAGGTTTGAACCCTCAGCTTGTCCCATCTCCTACCCCATCTCCTTCTGTTGATCCCTGAAATTAGCAACTATCAAAAATTAGGGAGGGAAGATGAATGTTTCCCCAGATTCTAGAAAAAAGATGGCAGACTTTCTCTCCCCTTCCTTTGACCCTATATATTATGAAATCGGCATTCACTTTTAAGTGAGAAAAAATAACTTTTCTTGCTTATTTTCCTTTTTGGAGTTATGAGCCATTCGATGTTCAGATTTTTTTAAGGTATAGATATTTTATTTTTATTGCATTATGGATTATTTAGAGATTTTTTTAAAATTTCTTTTCAGTGTTCCAGAATTGTTTATGCACCACACCCAGTGCTCCATGCAATATGTGCCCTCCATAATACCCACCACCAGTCTCAGCCAACCCTCCACTCCTCTACCCTCCAAAACCCTCAGTTTGTTTCTCAGAGTCCACAGTCTCTCATGGTTCATCTCCCCCTCCAATTTCCCCCATCTCACTTCTCCTCTCCATCTCCCCATGTTGAGATGTTAAGTGATGTTGAAGTACCATCACTTGGCATTTTCTTTTGGGATTAGAATGCCTTTAGTTTAGGAAGCTCTTTTGACTCATTTCCTAAGAGCAGCAAGAAAGAGGAAATGGGGAGCTGGCAGCTTAACTGTGCTTCAGAATTTTAGAGAAAGGAAAATAAAGAGTACTCCAAGATTTTCTTCTATACTGTTTAATACAGCTTGCCAGAGTAGAAAAGTAAATAGAAATTTGGATATGGTGTATCAATCAGCTCTTACTGTGACAATGCTACCTAACAAACATCTCAGGGTCTTAAAACCAACAGTTAATTCATGCTCACAGATATTCAAGTAAGCTGTGGCTCAGAAGGAGTCATTTGGGCTTCTCTGGGCCAGAATGGACTCTCAGCTTTGCATCAGGTTCAGGTTTGCTCCACATGTCTTCCTTCCAGGAACCAGGCAGAAGGAACAGTGACCACTTGAGGCAAGATCTTTTCATGAAAGAGACCAGAGTGCCAAGAGAGCTAATGTAAGCTTGTTAAGCCTCTTAAAGCCTCAGTTTGGAACTACACACTCTCACTTCTGCTCACACCCCATTCGCCAGGTCATGCAGCCAAACCCAAACTCAGTAGAGGAAAACCACTCTACCCTATGGAAAATCCATGAAAAGGGCTGGATGAAAGAAAGAATTATGAACAGATAATACAGCCTAGTGTGCTTGAATCTGGGCTCCATTTCTACTCATCAATGGTGTTCTGTTCCTGATATTCATAGATGGGGTCCATAAGGTCAAAGGAACCTGCAGGAATTTTTTTTTTTTTTTAAGATTTTATTTATTTATTTGACAGACAGAGATCGCAAGTAGGCAGAGAGGCAGGCAGAGGCGGGGGGGGGGAAGCAGGCTCCCCGCTGAGCGGAGAGCCCGATGCGGGGCTCAATCCCAGGACCCTGAGATCATGACCTGAGCTGAAGGCAGAGGCTTTAACCCACTGAGTCACCCAGGTGCCCCAGGAATTTTTTTTTAATTTATTTATTTGATAGACAGAGAGCACAAGTAAGCAGAGAGGCAGGCAGAGAGAGACGAGGAAGAAGGCTCCCTGCCGAGCAGAGAGCCCTATGCGGGGCTGGATCCCAGGACCCCAGGATCATGACCTGAGCTGAAGGCAGAGGCTTTAACCCCCTGAGCCACCCAGGCGCCCCCTGCAGGAATTATTCATGGAATCTGTGTATTTATGTAACTTCTTTATTCTCTAAGACATCATTCGTTGCTCTTCCTCAAAAGAGGGAAAGTACAGCTCTGTAGACACATTGATTTTGGTCCAGGAAAACTGATTTTGTTGTTCTGGTCTTCAGAACTGTGAGAAAATAAATTTCTATTGTTTAAGCTACCAAGTTTGTGGTAATTTATTACAATAATCATAGGAAACTAATACAATACCTTCCTTCAATTAAGAAATTTTAATGCTGATGGATGAAATATTCAGGTAAATTGAATTTCTAAGAAAGGGGGAAACAGAAATAATGCCCTAAAATTCACAGTCTGATCACAGGCCAATAGTTAATGAGCTGTGAAAATCTCTTTCATTCTGGGCAAGTTTTTACATCTCTACATTATATTCTAAACTGACTGGTCTGTTGTTAGAATTACCAGCAAGGAAACCCAAGAGAGGATCAAAGATTAAAAAAAAAAAAAAAAGAGGATGTAGAGAAAAGGGAACCCTTGTGCACTTATGGTGGGAATGTAAATTGGTGCAACCACTATGGAAAACAGGATGGAGTTTCCTCAAAAAATTAAAAATAGAAATACCTTATAACCCAGTAATTCCACTGCTGGGTATTACCCAAAGAAAATGAAAATTAATACTAATTCAAAAAGAATTGCACCCCCTAATGTTTACTGCAGCATTATTTACAATAGCCAACATATGGAAGTAACTGAAGTGTCTACTGATAGATGAATGGATAAAGAGGATGTGATATCTCCCTCACTCTCCCTCTCTCTCCCTTTTTCTCCAACCCCGACACAGAACATTGCTTAGCCATAAAAAAAGAATGGATTCTTATCATTAGTGACAATATGCATGGACCTAAAGTGTACTACACTAAATGAAATAATTCAGACAGAGAAGGATAAATACCATATGTGGTATCCTTAAAAGAAAAATGAACAAACAAAAGAGAAACATAATCATAAATACAGAGAACAAACTGATGGTTGCTAGAAGGGAGGTAGGTGAAGCAATGGGCAAAATAGGTGTAGGGCATTAAGAGGTATAAACTACCAGTTATAAAATAAATAAGTTATAGGGATGAAAAGTACAACATAGGGAATATAGTTAATAATATTATAACAAAACTGTATGGTAACAGATGGTAACTACATTTATGGTGGTGAGCTTGTATAATGTACAGTATTGTTAAATCACTATGTCATACACCTGAAACTAATAAACCATTGGTGTCAACTATACTTCAATTTTTAGAAACAGGAAAAAATCTGACCATGCCACAATGAGCTTAAACCACTTAAACCTAGAATGGCTACAATTATAAATACTGATGATATCAGGAATTGAAAAGCATGTGGAACAACCAAGATCGTGATAGATTATCTGTGAACAATCACTCTGGAAAACAATTTGGGAGTAACTTACAAAGTTGAACATAACCAAACAATTCTACCCCCTGCATATTTACTCAAGAGAAATAAAAACATATGCCCACAAAAAGATTTATAAATAAAAGTTCATAAAATCTTCATTTACAATATCCCCAAGCCAGGAACAACAAATATCCTCTAGATATATTTATGGAATGGAATACTACACAGTGATGCAAAAGAACTAAATACTGATATGTATAACAAAACAGGTAAATTAACTTCTTTTCCTGAAGGATTCTCAAAGCATCCCAGGATTTCCACTTTCAGAGAAAATGTTAAACTGAAATACAAGTTGGATATTTACATTATCTTGAGTGAAGGAAGTGAAACGTAAAAGTGAATATATTCTATGATTTCATTTGGGTGAAATTCTAAGACAGGCAAAGTTAATCTATGGTGATTAAAATCACATCAGTGGTTGCCTAGGGCAGGAGTTAGGAGTGACTATAAAGAGACAACAGGAACTTTCTGGGCTAATATTATTACTATATTTCCTAATTGATAGGACAGTTACATACATTAGCATAACTCATCAAACATAATACCTGGCATTTTATTGTATGTAAACTATACTTCAATAAAGTGATTGTTAAGTACCATTCTGAAAATACTGACACTATATGAGTCAAATGAGTTTGAAAGCAGAGCTCTCAGATTCTATCAGCTGGATTTGATTCAAAAATTCTATTCTCCATCCTAATAAAAAGTTCAATCTGACTGGAAGGGAGAGAATAAGCAAACAAAGAAGACAGAGGTATCTTAGGGTTCCATAGCATTCTGGGTCCATGTTGTCTCCAGGACAGGCCTCTGTAAAGACAGCGACATGTGGGGCTCCTCCCCTGTCCCTTCCGTTTATAGTTCTCTGGGAAAGTTCTATCTTTCCGTTTGGGTTTTTTTGGTGTGTGTTTTTGTTTGCATTTTATATCTTGTATTTATCCCCTAAACACATTTTGTACTTTTTTTTTCTTTTTTTAAGAAAAGAAACTCATTTGTGTATATATAGATATTTGCATGATATACTGTAGTCGACATTCGGTTCCTCAGAAGGTCTTGCTGCTGTCAGGTGTTACGCACTACGTCCGTCATAACTGTATTAAACACATTTCATATGTAAATAAACGTGGGACATTGGCAAAAAAAAAAAAAAAAGAGAGAGAGACATGTGGAAAAGCAGAGACTAGAGCAGAGGGACTGAGGGTGGGCAGGGACCTGAGGCTCCAGCTTCAGACCCTACCTCTAGCCTCAGCCAGCAATGCTGTCATTATGCCACTTTCCCTGGTGTGGAATGTCTTTGAAGACATTTCCTGCAAAGCTTTCAAGTTCCAAAGAGAGAAAACAGTGTTAATACTGAGCCAGTCCTTGCTCACCAATATATAATTGTATTGCCTTCTTTTCCTGAAGGATTTGCAAGGTCTTCCATGGTTTCCTCTTTCAAAGAAAATGTTAGTCTGAGGCATAAGTTTGGATGTTTACATTTGTTTTTGCAGTGTTGTTGGACTATTTCAGATATAATTAACCAAGTTCACCCTCATCCTGAAATACTTGAGAAACTGCTTTGTAACTAATTAGAGGTCTCTTGGTTAGACCATTATCCCTTTAAAATAGCTCATTTGATTCCTAAAGTTTCAATTAATTTAATTATATTTTGGGTACTTTCCTGATGTCTAGTTCTCCAATGAGATCAACTGTTCTTTTCACCTAATGCTGTTTTGGGGAAGTTTTAAATTTCTACTCTTTGCTTTAAGGAAAAATGAAGTTCTGTAAGTAACCAGTCAACAGTATAAACTACTTGATAAGTTGACTGTGCTTTTCAAAAACCCTTGCACATACTTCAGATAGAGGCAGACTCCTAGAACCCTAATAGACACATGGAATTAATTGATCACCAAGAGGGCCATCATCAAAGCTTTCCCTAAATTTGACATGGAAATTAACACACAGGTATTTGTTGCTCCATATCAATTTCATATTTTAGGAAGTGAGACCTCCAATCCTTTATGGGGCAATAGACAAGCTGTGGAACAACTACGATGACAGTGCTAAGACAGCCTTCTTCTGAATTCTATTTTTTGCAGTTGTAACTCAGAGTTTACACAGAGAAGAAGATAATTAAGAGAAGACCTAATTAAGGATGCCCTAGGAGAAATTTCCAGAAAGAAAGAGAAGAAAAAAATAGAAAATCAAAACACTGTTTTGAAGCAAACATGCAAAAGGAAACATCAAAAAAGGCAGTTAGAAACTTTATTCAGAAAATCAAGAGGGAAAGTCTGTTCCAGAAGGCTTGCAGGTTGTAAGTCTAATATTAGAGACAAACACATTTTCCATATACACAAAATGAAGAGACAGATTTTTAATATACTTCACAGTAGCTCTACTATCATCCTTCTCCTGGAAAAAAGAGAGCCCAGACTAAAATTGCTGCTAATATTTTATGTGTGTTTATTTTATCTCTGTCATCTTATTCCCAGTGCATATTACCACAATTGAAAACAAAAGCAAGTGGCAAAAAAGAAAAAAAGAAAATTACAGCTTAATTTTTTTAAAAGATTTTATTTATTCACTCGAAAGAAAAAGAAAGCAAGGGGCAAAGCAGAGGGAAAGGGAGAAACAGACTCCCCACTGAGCTGGAAGCCCGACGTGGGGCTGGATCCCAGGACCTGGAGATCGTGACCTGAACTGTAGGCAGAGGCTTAGCCAACCATCTCAGCCACTCAGGTGCCTCCAGTGCTTAATTTTTAAGACTGGAAAAGGCAGTCTTTTATTGTAAAGGCTGATCCCAGACTTTAACCTCTTTAACTCTTACTTGTTAAAACATAGATTGGTGGGCCCAGTAATTTCTGATTCAATAGGTTTGCCTATCTAAGAAGTTCCTAAGTGATGCCAATGCTGCAGATCCAGGGACCACAACATTTTGAAGAGCACCATGGTAGAGGTTAATGACACCTCTTTCCCCAACACTAATTTCTCCATCTCTACCTTTACTCTAAATCTTTCCCCAGACATCGCAATATGGCCTTTTTTTTTTTTTTATAAAGATAATCAGTTTAAGACACAGATGAATTACTGAATATAGGATTGGGGGCTGCCATTGTTGGAGCCCTCCACTTCTACAGGAAACAACCTTGACCTTTGGAAACAGGTTGCAGATCTGTGAAAAGGAAACCTACCAACCTCCACCAATCTGTACACCTTCAGATGATGCAAAGCATACCACCCAAAAACGAGAAAAAAAAAAAAAAACCTGGAATGTGCCACTGCAGTGGAATTCTGAACATCACTGAGAAAATTGTACAAGATGGAGATTATCTAAGGAACTCACAGATAAAATTCTAGGTGGCTCTGTGCCAGAAAAAATAACCTGTTACAATTAAAAACAAGTTAAATCAAGCTGTCTGGCCTTAATTGAGGTGACTCTGAACGTTTCTTTTCAACAAACATGGTGCTTTCAGCATGTGAGACTGAAACTGCCCAGTGTCTTGAAACTAATGAAAACCCCGCCTCTTCTGTCCTTCAAACAAGAGTGTATAAGGCATCCTCTGAGTGGTATTAAGGCAGAAGGATGTTACAAAGTAAAGAGGCCAATTCCAAGGGATTCAAAATGTCACTGAACTCATACATAAGGAAATACCTATTTGTATCCAACAAATATTGAATATTCTTTGGCAATTATGAAGATTGGTTGCATGAAAATGCTGCAGAACCAGGAACATACAGGTGATTGAAAACCTGGTGGTGACATATTTCTAATACATATGCAAATACAATTGTTAAGTAATGTGTGACAAAGCCAACTTAGGACGATTGGGAAAACAGTTGCCAAGAAAATCTAAGCAGATTTGAAACATCTATGCAGATAATCAATACCTATCATCCAAAGATCCCCACTGTTCTTCCTTGTATCTCATTTCTCTTTACTGCTTTCAAGTCCTCCATCATTTTAATTCAATGACATCTGTGCAAAGGAGGGGAGAGTCAGAGACAATAAAAGATGGGGAGGAAGAAGGTAAAGCTCGATGACCCCTGGAATCAACCTTGAGACAAGATCTCCCTTAAGGCTTTCATTCATGCCACACCCCCTGGATTCTGAGAACATGCATGAACAGGCAGACAAACATTAGGGGCCATAAATAAGCTAATACAACTTTCTGGAGGAAATGAAGGAGGTTGAGAGAAAGCTATGTGTCTTCACATCAGAGAAGCAAATTAACAACTGTTCTACCAATGCTTGCTTTTCTGCTGGCTGTCAGAAGTTATACCTCAGCCCTGAACTTGCCTGGACAAGGGTGGCTCTTGGTGGCTCAGCCCGTGTCCAGAGGGTTTGTCTATTAGTCACAAATTTGGTCTCCATGTGTGTCTGAGAAAGAGCAATGATTCATCTTGACAACTGTCAGTCCATTTCCTCAAATGGGAACAGGGAGAGATGAGCAACCTGGTGCCGGAAAAGAACACAAAAGAGCTAATGTCACTTCCCATAACACTTTCAAGGTTTGGACTAGACGAGTTTATGTGGCAAGAACACTGGGGCAGGAGAAGCCCAGCAGAAAATGGCCATGTCAGCACACTTTCAAAGTCCTGCCATTTAGATATAAGAACAAACAATGTTAGCTTGGAAGACCTGGAATGTATTCCCATGAATAAAATGTTATGTTTCTCCATATTATTCTTTCTTCTCCAAATAGTTCTTACTTCATGTTTCAAATTTATTTTTGTTTCATAATTAATTTCATAATTCTGCATACCCAACTCTAATACTATACTTAGAAAAAATGTATACCTATAACCCACCAATTCCACACTTAGGAATATTCCCAAGAGAACCATAACATATATTCACTAGAAGACAGGCAATAGAATGTTCAGAGCAGCATCATCCCTAATAGCCCCAAAGTAGAAACTGCCCAAATGTGCATCAACAGTATAAAGGATAAGTATACTCATACAATGAACTACTACACAGCAGTGAGAATGCTGTAGATGAATCCCATAAACATAAAAAAAAGACAAAAATAAGCAAAACCAAACTATGTTATTAGAAATCAGCAGACACATTACACTTGATCAAAGAGGGAATAGGAGGAAGAGTTCTTGGGAACTGGAAAAGGACTGTTTCTTGAGCTGGGTGTTGGTTGCAAGTGTTTAGGTTGTAAAATGCATGTCTGCTTATAATATCTTCACTTTTCTGAATGTGAATCTCACTTCAGTAAAAAGTTAACACACACACACACACACACACACACACACGAATAAACACCAAAAATACCTGCTAGGTCATCACTGTCAAGATTTGTAAACTTTAGAATAGGAATGTAGTGAACAGTGAAAATAAAAAATACTGTAAGAATTCACCACATAAATCAGCCTGCCCCAATTGTTATATCAGTCTAATAGAACAAAATGTCATGTAGCATAAAGGGTTAGTCCCCCACATTATTGTCCTTAAGTGTATGACACCAGTGAAGGTACATCTGATCACACAAATTCAGGATATGCATCAGACACATTCATGAAATGAGGAACAGACTATGTGGTATAGAAGGCATTTCTCCCAGGCTTTCCCAAGAAAGAGAAAATACATTTCTTATCGTCTCTCTTTCGTCCACCCTTAGATCCCATTCCAAAGATAAAACATAATCAGAAGAGACATCCTATCAATAGAAAACTCATTTTCCCTAAACCCATAACAAATGGGTCAACTGAAACCCATAAATCACTACTTAAGTCTTAGCCAAAATTGATCAGAAATCTTTTCCCAAAAAGGAAAGATTTCTTTTCTTAAAAGTGCAGCATCCTCTGGATAACAATAGAATTCCATCACTGAACATTTGTACTGGAGTATGTTTCTGAAGAGATAGCTAATGGAATTGCTAAAAGGCTAATAACTCCTCTGATAAGGAGTTTCAGAAACAGTGAATCGCATACATTTTTCTAAGTTCATATGACTAAAACCACTTAAAAACTGAAACATATCCTTTTATGCAAAGTGAAATATTTTCACTTTAAACATGTTAAATGGAAAAACCTCTAAATTATTTCATAATCAACATTCAATCCTAAAGACTACCTGGATATAGGCACTAAGACATTAAGGACTTTTTAGTTCAAAGGGTAGTTCTTAGAGTTAGATGGGGGAAGATTGGTGGAGGGAACATCGTAAAATTCTTTAAT
Organism: Mustela lutreola; assembly: GCF_030435805.1. Taxonomy (NCBI): domain Eukaryota; kingdom Metazoa; phylum Chordata; class Mammalia; order Carnivora; family Mustelidae; genus Mustela; species Mustela lutreola. Next base: position 36,325,016 of record NC_081298.1, on the reverse strand, counting down.
ATTTTAGCTCTTGATCAAGGCAAAACAAATGTGAATCATATATACAGAGTCCATGTCAGTGAGTACTCTCTTCCAATACTGCCCAGTTACTGTCCTTGGGAATAGCTAAAGGGGTACTTGGGTGGCTCGGTCAGTTAAACATCAGACTCTTGATTTCAGCTCAGGTTATGATCTCAGGGCTGTGAGATCGAGCTCCACGTTGGGCTCTGCATTGGGCATGGACCCTGCTCAAGATTCTCTCTCTCTCTCTCTCTTTGCCCTCTCCCTCGAAAGGAAGGAAGGGAGGAAGGAAGGAAGGAAAAAAGAAGGAAAGAACGAAATAGTTGCAAAGGAACTTAAGAGGATGTCAACTCCAACTTTCTTGTTTTCTAGGTGAAATGGGAACTAGTTGGCTGAATAACTTACTAACTAAGATCACTTAGTAAAGAGTGGCAAGAATCAGAGCTGAGTCTCCCACCCTCCAGTTAGTCTCAACTCAGCTGCAGGACACTGTCTCTCCTGTGAGCCTCTGAACCCCTTCAAAAGACCAGGAGTCCAAGGCAGGTGGCCCCCTCAGACTCTACTCAAGGGAAAATAGAGACCAATACTGCCAGAACTGGACAGAGGGAGAGCCACTACACCTCCAGGCAGCAAACAAATATGCTTCTCTGAAGCACAGACCTCTTTATTTACTGAAGATGGCTGTTTCGGGAATGTAGCTAAGAACTGGTTTTTAAAAATCAAAACAGTTTAATATATATTTTTTTAATTTCCACTTCTCAGCTTGGGATTCTGATGCTGGATGTATATATGAGTATCTTAAAAGATAGAAAACATATATGAATATGAGTAAAATGGTATAACCCAGAGTATATAACCACATAGCCCTCAGCTAACTATAGTTGCGAGCATATTTTCCATGCTCTTTACACCTCCTGAAACACGTCCAACAAGCAACCCAGCTTCCTGACTCAAAGGGAAAGGCCCCCTGGCAAGTGGCACTCAAACATGGAGGCCTGAAAGAAGATCCCACACTCTGGACAATGTGTTAGAGATTTCACAACAAGATCAAGTGGCTTTCTCCTCCAGATTTATCAAGACTGATAATAAAGCAAATGCAGTCTGTCTAAGTCTGTGACTATCTCCTTTTCTCACATACACATACACATGTGGCAGAGTCAGAGAAAGAAGAGAAGGACTTCTTTGTGTGTCCTGTTTTATATCCTTTAATTATTTGGCCTTAGGGTAAAGAGTCAGAATTCTGTGATTATTTTTTAAATGAAAAAAAAAATCATGTTGGAGCCTCTTACTTTAAAATCACAGTTGCCAGTAAATAACATGTCTCACAATTACCAACTCAACATATTCTTCTAATGTTCTCATTTCTACCAAGAAGAACAAATCACTGCTACTTAGAAACCTCCCTGTCTTGTTTAAACCAAGTTAATTTGATAATTATATTACAGTATAACAGCAGAGGCTAAGAGCTACAATAAAGAAAATATAGTTAGCATTCATAACTTTTATTTTTAGTTAGCATTGTTCTCACGGGGTTATTGTTCAGAAACAAGTCTCCTGACTCATTTCACAAAACATATGACAGGAAATTATTTTAAAGTTTCCTAAAGTTTATTTTATCAGTTACCTATTGCTGTAATGACTTAAAGGAATAACAACTTATTTAGCTTATGATTCTGCAGTTCAGCAATTTTGGCTGGATTCAGCTGGACCCTGCCTCTTACCTCAGCTGGGCTCCATCATGGTCTGGGATCTCTATGGGTCATCTAGGTAGCTCCAAGCCCGGAAGTGTCGGCTGGATGTTGGTTGAGGCAATGGGGCTGATTAGGCCATGGGCCTCTCTCATTCTTCAGTGAATTAGCTGAACAGAATCAATGTAAGTCTTCTTCAGGCCAAGACTTTGAAGTGGCAATTTGTCTATTCCTCCACTTTCTATTGGTGGAAGCAAATCACAAGGCCAGCCCAGAGTCAAGAGCTAGGGAAACGGATTATACCTCTTGAGGGGAGCAGCTGCAAAGGTCTCATTTCCCAGAGTATTGATATAGAGGAGCTATTAATTGAGGCCAACAATACAATCTTTCACATTTTAGTCTCAATGTACTTTCTTCAACATATTATATCCAGTTACTTTACAGCCTTAGAAATAAGATCCTAATATATATAAATAAATTTATATATTATATATATTATTTATATTGAATAAATGCATATATTTATGCTGAATATTTTAATAGGTATTTATACTGAAATAAAAACTGCTTTTCCTAGAAGCACTACTGTAACAGACCCTGAGATCGCTGGAGGTGGAAAAGCTTTGCAAATTCTGTTTTTTATCTTCAGAGCTTCTAGTACAGAGCACTTAGTAGTCAATGAATTTCTATTGAAAGTTTTTATGTGAAATAAGTGGCAGTACCCGCTAAACTAAACTCATATTCTATTTTCATATTCGTATTCTATTTTCCACTTGTATCTTCCTAGCAGGTCTCCTAATCTAAATATATGTATTCATAGTTTGTGATTAGAAGCTAATAAGTGCATTATGCATAGACAAATCTTATGGGTTTTATTTATTTATTTATTTATTTATTTATTTATCTATCAGCATCCTTGTGTTTTGACATTAATGTCAGGCTCCCTCTCCACTCTTCCACCATCCCTAAGTATTTCCAATAAAGTCTATGATGTGGTGACTCTAAACCTCGGCTGCACATTGCAATCACCTGGAAGCTTTAAAAAAAACTGATGCTGGACCCCACCCCTGAATTTCTGATTTGATAAGTATGCAGCCTGAGAATTGGTGCTTTTAAGGCTCCCAGGTGACTGCAGTGTGCCGCCAAAGTCATGAACCATCGGTTTCACAGGTCTTCACACATAACTTAGAAAAGAATTTTATGATATCACTACCACCTGCAACCCCTTGTCATATGCCCTAGTATCACACTTCTCCTTTTCTTCCTGGAAATTATCAGGCCTGACAGCTGAGAGCTTGTATATATGTCTTTGTTTCCCAGGAAACACTTCTGGTTTGGCTCTGCATAGCAACACCTGAGAGTATAATGGTAGCTAGCACACAGTAGGCATTTAAAAAATCACTTACTGCAGTATAATCACCTGTTGCTTTATAATGACTCTAATGCACCAAGAGTACCCAGTCTGTGAATTACAGCTTAGAATTGTGCACATAGGAGAGGGGTTCTTAAACCTTAGCTCAAATCAGGATCACCTGAAGGACTTATTACCACACAACTTGCTGGACCTCACGCCCAGAGTTTCTGATTCAGTAGTTCTGGGAACAGACCTGAGAATTTGCATTTCTAACAAGTTCCCAGGTGATGCTGCTGCTATTTGTCACAAAATCATGGCCCACAGTCTTTTGTTAAGAGGCAGTACAACACAGTGACACGCTGAGTTGAAGATGCCTATTGGCCAGGCAAGTGTTGATATTAAGAAGACATTGGTTTCACCAGGGGTCTCCAAGGTCAAATACTATACCTCGGGGGTTTATGAAATGACCCACTGGGTGTGGGCAAAGCCTTTCCGCATAGTTATGTTTACCTAAAAATAAGAAAAAAAGAAAGGTTCACTGGTTCAGTGTATACGATAAGATAGGTCCCTCAGTCGGTCCACATCTCCATGAGGCATAGACACATGTGAAGATACAAGGTCTCCAAGGAAAGAAGGACAGGCATCCCCAACTCTGGGGGTGGGAAAGTGCTGACTGCTTTGCTTCTTTTCAATGTATGGAGACCTGCAATTTGCCTGGTTGAAGAGGTTTCCTGATTGTATTATCCATCTTCAACCAAACTAACTGGCACAAAGTACCCAGCAACTTCAGATAATCCTGCAAAAGCCCTGGCCTGAAGGTACAACCAACAGTGCAACCCAGGTGAGGGGCAGAGAAGCACTGGGTGGACACAACTTTTACTCCAGGACGAGTTCTTTGTCAAATATCATGACACAGAAACAGAAATCAGATCTGGCAAGAGCTGAGCCAAAACACCAGCAAGCAATGAATGAAAAGGTTATTTGAAAGATGGATTTACAAGCACTACTGCTAGCAATGGACCTTGCCAGACTATAAATGTGGTACCTAAAGATGCAAGCCAGTTATTTTAAAATTTTTATTTAATCTGTACCTCCTTCTTTGGTGTACATATGTGTGTAGTTTTAAAATAAGTAAGTGTTCATAAATTTAAAAAAAAAAAAAAAAGCATGGCCTATAGCATGAGACTTCCTGGTTCAAGATCCAGCTCTGCCACTGATATGACAATGGGAGAGATGCTTAACCCCCTAAGTGCCTCAGCTTCTTCATCTGTAAAATGGAAAAAAAAAAATATATCAGAATTTACCTCCTCAACTTGTTATAAGGATTAAATGAGTTCTTACTTATAAAATGCTTGGAAAAGGACTAGACAGGTAGGAGGAGGCACTGAATAACTTAAATATATTCTCATATTATGCTTTTAATGGAGGCATATTGATAATATTCCTGCCAACTAACTTAAAATGTTTGTTCTACATTTGAAAATTAAAACAAAACACACATGGGATGCCTGGGTGGTTCAGTCAGTTAAGTATCTGCCTTCACCTCAGGTCATGATCCTAGGGTCCTGGGATCAAGTCCCACATCAGGATCCCTGCTCAGTAGGAAGCCTGCTTCTCCCTCTGCCTGCTGCTCCCCTGTTTGTGTTCTCTCTCTCTCTCTCTCTGTCTCTCTCTCTCTGACAAATAAATAAATACAATCTTAAAACATACAACACAAAGAATCACTATAGCATCCCAATCTCAAAGCATGATACATCAGATTAATAATCATGATAAGTGCCAATAAGTGATTGTTCAGTCCATACTAATGCTGTAGAAGTGTATCTTATTTTATCTTTCCAAATATGAAGTGTTTTTGGACTCAGTTAACAGAAAGAAACTAAGGCTCAGAAAGGTAGTGACATTTGAGTAACTGAGACAGTAAATTCTAGAACTAAGGTGCAAAGAATTTCTCTTAAAAAAAAAAAAGAAGAAGAAGAAAACACACACACACACACACACACACAGAATTTCTTCTAAAGTGAACAAGAGAGATGATGTATAATTCAGGACTCTCAATAAGAAGGAAATCCTTAAATTGACTAACTCATTTGTCTAAAAATTCTAAGATATACTTTTTAAACTAGAGCTGGATCTAGGGGTTCAAATGATACATTTATTCTGGATTCATGTTCTCTTTAATTTTCTATTGCTTTCTTCCTCCTCCTCTTCTTCTACTTCATTCTCTCTTGGGCTCTTGTCTCTTTGTGGTAGCCTCACTCTCAACTAAGCCCTTTCTAATATTGAACCCCAATGGATCAAAGCTAGCATCATCTTCATGGAAAACAGTCCCACAGAGTCCTCCTCTTCACAGTTCAAGTAAAAGTTCTGGAACTGAATCTCACTAAGCTAAGCTGAATCATATGCCGGTCACAAACCAATCATGCTAATTCATCTGGACTGGGACACATGTCTACCCTTAGTGCTGCAAAACTGGACCATCAGTTGGACCAAAAGATGGATATTGAAGAAGTTTGATTCTCCAAAGTAAAATCAAAGAATTTTTAGTGAACAAGGGAAAACAGATGCTGATTTCCGAATCAACTATTCTTCACTAGGTCTACTGCTCTCCTGGGCTGGATGTTAGACCATCTGGTCTGGTCTCCTTTTCTCTGTATTATCACATTATATTGACTTTGTCAAGCCTATCATTCTCTGTTGGTTTTATTATCTTCATCTATTACTGAAGAGAAGTGGGCTTGGAATTTCAGGCCTCCTCTTATCAGCAAAATTTAAAGGTTTTCATGGGTACATGTCTTGTCAATCCAACTTAAATATGACTGACCAAATCCATTCACTTTTTAAAATTCTAATTGAAAAAACCTAAATGGACCTGGCAATCATGCAGCCAAGAAAGCAGAAAGATACAGAGGTGAATTTATAGGAGGAATAATGGTAGCAACAATGGCATCATGTTTATATTTAGTATGTGAGTACTACGCAAAAACTAGGGACACCAAGCAAGCAGTAGAAAGAAAGGCTAGAGGAGACCAGGGAAAAAGTAGATCAGTTGAGAAAAAGCTTCTAGGAGAAAGTGGTATTTGAGCTAAATTTTAAAGGAAAGTTGGGGATTGTCATATAAATGGAAATGGAGGGGTATTTCTGGCAAAGGGAATGGCATGAGTCATAAGGAACGAAGTTAAACAGCATGGCCAGAATTAGATGCCCATGAGGTTGAAGGGTTGGGGAGAGACTCAGCTAAAAGATAAACTAAGTAAAGACGGAGAAGGCTTAGCATGCCATGTTAAGAAGCTCTGGCTATCTTCTGTAGTGAGGGATGAGAAGACAAAAGGCAAGACGGCAGGAACGTCAATAGCTAACAAGGATGTCACGTTAACATTGGGCATAGAGTATTCAATATAATCCTCACTATAGTCCTGTTGAAATAACCATTATCCCTATTTTACAGATGAGAAAACTGAGGCTTGGTTAGGGTTGAATAATATGCCTACTCCCTGGTGCATTAGAAGTGTGTTGATAGAACTGGTGCTTCTACGCAGGTTATCTGATGAGTTCAAAGCTAATATTTCTTCCACTCTGCCCTTGATATCCCATCCTCCATCCCAGAAGAGGCCTGTAAGGACTGAAATTCGTTCTCTACAAGTAGGAATTCAGATGTGATTGGCTGAAACAGCTCTCTTCTTAGCGTCATCCATAATACTCGCAGTGTTTTTAGCAGTTAACTATGGCATTCTTCTCCAATCAGCCCAATAGGAATTATTTTTAACTCACGATAATGTGATGTTTGCAAAACTTGGTTAGTTACTAAGAGAGGAACACTTGGCAATTTCACAAAGTGTCTAACTGGTTACTTCTGCAAACAAGTCACTGAGTGAGGTTTCTGGAAAGAGGGCAGGCTGTCTCCAAGAACATGTATAACTCCAAATATAGAAATATATTTAAATCAAGTAACTTTTGTTGTTGGACCAATGGACATAGGCCACCGTGTAAGCTTGCCACAAAACATTATTAGGGAAAAAAAACTTCCCAACTCTGTCAACCTCACAATTGCTTGGATTGCCTAGAAATTAGTAGATTTAAATTCAGACTTAGAAATTAAAAACAAAGATCCTGTCATAGTCCTGTGCATCATACTAACTGACTATCAGTTCTGAAAATTAGCCTAACAGACTCATTTCTACTTTTCCTTTGATTAGAAATCAAAATCAAGGTAGAAAATAGGTAATTCAATTTTCCTTACACAATGTCATCTTATGACATACATTTGCCTTGTCAGGCCAAGTAATGCCAGGTAACACCAAACATCTCCATCTTTCCCATTTCAAAAGATACAATGAAGAGAAGACTGTCTGAAGCCATTCTCTAAAATGAGAATCCTCCAATTAATGTGTTGATTCTGCATTTCTCAAAAGAATTGCAATTATCACCACAGTAAAATCTGATGTCTTAGCTCCAAGGATATCATTTAGAAACTGAACTTCAGTTTGAGACATTTTATGAAACCACTGAAAAGTTTGCAATATAGTCAAAGTATAAGAACCTATAAAGGATTATGTAATCACTATGTCTTGTATACGAAGTGTTGGTTTTGGATTGCTAACAAATGTTCAAACTCCCTTAGGAAAAAAAAAAAAAGAAAAAGAAAAACAAATTGTGGGGCCAAGAGGATGAGTGGATTGAGTGTCAGCGTTTATGTTTGAGCAGTGTGGATTGGCTCCAGCCTGAGGTTAACTTAGAATTAAAATGGAACTGGTGGTCTTAACTTGGCAGACAAGAGGTTATAACAAATCTATGACCGCATACATACAGACACCACGGTCGCCAGCTAAACCACACACATGTGGCACACTCAGAGAGCTTCAGTGAGGCAGTTACCAACAAAACTGAGATCCTTTTTCTTCCCTTTTTAGAAAACAGAGAAAACCTTATCCCTTCACCCAGCAGTTAAAGGAATCTATATCATAGTCAACAGATTTAATTGTCTTCTCCCCAGAATTTAAATTAACATTATTAATAGCTGCAGAAAGTTCATCCTCAGTAGAAAGCAAACTATATCTCATCAATCAATCATTTATCTTCCTACCAAAATGATAATGAGTTTCCAGAAAAAAATAAATAAATAAGGTATCTTCCTCTATGTTCATAATGAGGACCTCTTTGCTTTTCTTGAATCTAGTGAATGAGCATGTTTCACACCCTCTGGGTATTCATTTGGGGAAGTCAGACTCACTGGCCATTACCAAAGCAATCAAGATTCAAGACGCCAGTAATTAAAGCTTCAAAGAGGCAAACCACATGTCGACATTGGTGGATTGCTGAGCATCCCCCAGAAGTTAAGAAGAGAAGGAAGAGCCCCACTATGAATGAGAGGCCAAGGTAAAGAGTGGAGATAAGATCTATCATGGTGGGCTACCAATGTGTTCACGTGGTGGGTCCCAAATTATGGTGGACTTTAAGAATTAGTCCCTGGATCCAGAGAACAAATAACTGTAACATGGAGAAGAAAGTGGGCTCCAAGTTTTTAACAGAGCTGAATGGGATAACACTCTACCAAAATGAAGACAAGGTAATTATGAAATGTTTGGGGGATTGTCTCACCTGTGTTCTGTCAAAATTCTATTGGGTTCCCCTGGATCATGCAAAATATCAGTTATCTAATGCTGCATAACAAACCACCCCAAACTAAAGGCCCTAAAACAACAACCTAAATTATTACTTATAAGACTATGAGTCATGTAGGCAGCCTTGCTGATCTGGGCCAAACTCAGCTGATCTTGGCTGAATTCATTCATGGTGAGTCAGCTGGAGGCTGGCTGGCTAAAACTATATCAGTCTGTGAAAAGTTGTAGGCTGGGGCAATGAAGGTGGTTAAGCCACACATTTTCATCCTCTAGCAAGTTAGTCTTCCCTAGATCTCATGGCATTAGCCATGTTCCAAAAAAGTGAGCAGAAGCATGCAAGTCCTCTTGAGGCACAGGCTTTACTTTTGCTGGATTTGACTGCCAAAACCAGTTAAGACCAGGAGCAGAGAAATAAACTCCACCTCTTGATAGGAGTTGTTACAAAGTGTCATTACAAGGGATGGGTTAAAGAAAAAGGCAAACTTGAAGCCACTTTTGCAGTCAATCTACCATATCCATCTACTCATCAGCAATGTTAGGAGTAAATAGTTCTACTTCAAACTCCCAGACTTTTTTTGCTACCCTACTCTAAGTTATATACATTCCAGTCCATATTTGATCCAACAGGCATCAAGAAATACTAAGCATGGTTGTTTCTGAGTTGTACTTTCTGACTTATTATAAGCTCTCACCATTTCATTGCTGCATGACTTTGTGGAAATTACCAAACCAATCTGTGACATGTTTTCTCACTTTTAATCATTGAGACTAGCTCACTAGGCTATTGTTAAGAAATACTATACAAGAAGCTTTGAAAAGGAGACCAATACTTAAAGTGATTAAAATATCATCATCATCATCAATATTGACAAAATAAAATTCTGATCCATCCTTTTATCCCTATTCATATCCCTTTCTATTACACAGTCCTGGAACACAGAACTTTCTCCCATGCAACAACCAGTTGACCCTTTTCTCTTGTCCTGCACCTCTCCCACATTAGTGGAAGATAGGCCAGCCTTCTCCTATGATGACAATTTTCTGGACAGAGACATTTGTGCACTTAAATTTCTAAGCCAACCTTCAGGCCTGGGGGACGCCTGCCAAGAGCTTCCTGCTACTTCCCGTAGCCTGAACTCTAAGAGTCTGGGGTTTGCCTTGTTAAAATGTGGTATAGGCTAGGATTCCTCAGGCCTGCAGTTATGCTGGGGCCAAGACATTTGTGGCCTACACTGGCTCAGAAATCTCTCCTGATTTGCTGCTACTAAGAATGTGTGTGTGTCTGTATACAAACACTTATGAGTGGGTAGATCTTGTACAAGTACAAGCTCACAAAAGTTCATGATTTGAGGAAAGACTACAATACACATCATGTTCCTATGGGAGGAATAGTAATCAGGAAGTCTTCTTCCCTATGTAGATTTTTCCAGAACAACTTTATCTTAAAATCAAACAACCTCTGGTAGAGTGGGTATAGAAACAAAGTTTTGTCTTTTGCTTTCCTCTAGGACAATACAGTTATGTGTATAGCTACAACATAAACACTAGTGCCCATATAAATGTATATACTGATATAGACATTTTACCTTATATCTCTTACTTTTCTCTTTAATATTCTTAATAGTTCTATATATTTTTAAGATTTTATATATCTGAGATAAAAAGGATTTTATATATTTGAGAGAGAGAGAGTACACAATCGAGGAGAGGAGCAGAGGGCGAGGGAGAAGCAGACTCCCCACTGAGCATGGAGGCTATTGGAGGCTCAATCTCAGAACCCTGAGATCATCACCTGAGCCAAAGTCAGATACTTAACCAACTGAGCTACCCAGGCACCCCAATAATTATAATAATTCTTAATATTCTAATAAATAATATTCTCTCTTTTTTTTTTCTCATTCAAAGGAAGCTTCAAAGATACCCTTCTGGACCCTTGCTCCTCAAAATGTGGTCTGATGATCAGTAGAACAGCCTCACCCATGAACCTCTTAGACCTACCCCAGACCTACAAGACCAGAATCTGTTTTTTAGCAAGTCCTCTGATTCTGATACACATTAAAATCTGAAAAGCACTGGGGGTAGTCTAGTACTTCTCAAATATCAGAAAGCTATATAATCACCTAGATACTTGACACAGATTTCTGGACCATATCTTAAAGATTCTGATTCAGCAGATCTGGGGATAGGCCCAAGGTACTGCATTTTTAACAATTCCCCAGATGTTGCAGATGCTACTGGCTAAGGAACAGCTTTGTGTAGCAAGGACCAAAGCCTTCATTTCACAGTTGTAGAAAATGGTAGGAATGGGTAGGAATTGTCCAATATCTCAACATTATGTAGAGATAAAGACCAGATCTCAGTCTCTGAGTTTCTTTCCCTGAGCACTTTCTGATGGTGTGACATTGTTTTCCAAGGGATTCTCTTTTTTTCTACTTTCACAACTTCCATATTCTCTATCACTTATGACCTACAGCCTTCTTTTCAATTTCTAACTAACAGTTCCAACTTCTTAACCTACTTCAAACATACATTTTATTTTATCCTGATTTTTTTTCAAATCCTGGCAGAGGGCTAAAACAAGTTGTTCAAATACTGTTTACTGAATTGAACCTTCTTTCTTAGTTCTTTCTCTCTCATAATCTCCTCTCCTTAGACCTTCTTACTCTAGGTAGCCATTGCCATCATCAGAATCAGCTCTACTATCTTGATCTCCAGCATCTACCCTCCAATTTTGCCTCCTTTTCCTCCCAATTCAGCTTCTCTTTTTGTACCAGCCACACTAACAGCTATTCTTCCTGTACTTTATGTCCAAACTGCTCAGTCTCTCAGTAAACATGAAGTGGTAAGTGGAGGGAGGGAAAAAAAAATAACTTGACTTTGAAGAAAGTAGTTAAGAAGTCTGAGGAAAGCAAAGAGAAGCAAGATAGCAAGATCTGTGGTGCTGAATCACTGTCCATTTGACCTTTCTCTCTCTCTCTCTCTCTCTCTTTTTAAGGTTTATTTGAGAGAGGAGTGCGCACATACATGTGTGAGTCTGGGGAGGGACAGAGGAAGAGAATCTTCAAGCAGACTCCCAGCTGAGTGAGGAGCCAGATGCAGGACTCAATCTCATGACCCATGAGATCATGACCTGATCCAAAACCAAGAACTGGACTCTTAACCAACTAAGCCACCCAGGCACCTCTCCATACAAACCTTTGCTAATACTGGCCACTAAATACCTAAAGCATGGTCCAGATGAAAAGTCAAGGTTCAATAAAGTCCCACTTATAAAAACGTGTATACATGTATGTATATACATATATATATAACTATTTAGGGATTTGTCATTAAAAGATACAGAGAGTATAAGTTTTTTTAAAAGGGCCAGATTTAAAATCCTTTGATATATGTTGGTTGAATTCCCAAACTGACCAAGAAGATCTAATTGGTTCAGGAAGTTCCCCTTCTTCCCTCAGTGCTCTGTTTCCTCTCTTAAAAAAATACTTAATCCCCCAAAGAAAAATAGCTTTATGAGTAGAGTTTCCAGGTATAGCAAAAAAAAAAAAAAAATTTAAATATTTTTAAAAAACAAGTAAAATTTTAATTTCAATAAGCAATGAATAATTTTTATTATAAAAATATCCCTATTCTTTTAAGTACTTATAATAATATACTATAAATACTGAAAATTTTTATAGTATACTAGAAAATCATTTGTTGTTTATTTGAAATTCAAATGTAACCAGCAGTCTCGTATTTTTCTGGCTTGTAATTTCTGAAAATTAAAAGCCTTGCAAAATTTTACTAAGAATAGGGTGTCTGGGTGGCTCAGCGGGTTAAGCCTCTGCCTTCAGCTCAGGTCATGATCCCAGTATCCTGGGATCAAGCCCTGCATCGGGGCTCTCTGCTCAGGAGGGAGCGTGCTTCTCCCCCTCTCTCTCTGCCTGCTTGTGATCTCTCTGTCAAATAAATAAATAAAATCTTTTTAAAAAATAAATAAAATAAAATCTTAAAATTTTACCAGGAATGAAAATAGCAGGTAATAGAGTAAAAGAAGGAAACTGAAATAAATACAGCTGGCAAAGGACTGATATCCAGAACATATAAAGAATGCCTCCAAATCAATAAGAAAGAAGCAAACACATTTTTTAAATAGGAACAAAGATTGGAATGGACATTTCTCAAAAGAGGATGATATGTAAGTAGCCAGGTCAAAAGGTGCTCAATTTCACAATTCATCAGGGAAATGAAAATTAAAATCCCAGTGAGATTCCAGGTACACTATCAGAATGAACAGATTATATTAAGTGTTGGTAAGAAATTAGATAACTAGACCCTCATCCTCTGAGGGTGAGAGGAGAAACCTGCAGCCATGGAAACCATCTGGCAGTATGATTGAAACTGAACGTATGCATATCCTATGGCCCTGCCATCCTACTCCTAGGTGCACACTCAACAGACACATGTACATCTATTCACCAAAGACATCTTCACAAATATTCATAAAGCACTAATAATAATAACCACAACTAGAAGTATCTATCAAATACCTACCAGGAATCAAATAGATAACAAATTATAATATATTTAAATAAAAATTTGCTATTTAGCAATGAGAATGTACAATCTACAATAACATGCTGCAATATGGATCAGTCTCATTAAAAATTTTTTTGAGCTCCAGAAGCCAGACACAGAAAAGCACATACTCTCTATAATTAATTTACATATTAGATAAAGTTTCAAAAGCAGGAAAATAGTCTCTGGTGCAATATCATAATAGTGTTTATCCTTGGACAGATGGTGACTGGATAGGGGCGTGGGGACTTCAGAGGCTGGCCACATTCTGTTTCTTAATTTTAGTAATGGCTTGTAATTACTTTGTGAAAGTTCTCAAGTTATATACTTATGATCTGCAGCTTTTGCCAAATATGTTATACTTCAAAAGGATGTATTAAAACCTCTGAATGAAGTCTCCATGAAAAAGACTGTTAACCTCTGACCACAATCATGTTTGTATAAAAGAAATCAATATCATTATCATCAGAGCCATCATTGCCATAATCATATACTCTATAACCCTGCAATTGCACTACTGGGTATTTACCCCAAAGATACAATGTAGTGAAAAGAAGGGACATCTGTATCCCAATGTTCATAGAAGCAATGGCCACAATCGCCAAACTGTGGAAAGAGCCAAGGTTCCCTTCAATAGGTGAATGGATAAAGAAGATGTGGTCCAGATATACAATGGAGTATTATGCAGCCATCAGAAAGGATGAATACCCAACTTTTGTATCAACATGGATGGGACTGGAAGAGATTATGCTGAGTGAAATAAATCAAGCAGAGAAAGTCAATTATCATATGGTTTCACTTACTTGTGGACCATAAGGACTAACATGGAGGACATTAGGAGAAAGAAAGGAAAATGAATTGGGGGAACTCAAAGGGAGAGATGAACCATGAGAGACTCTGGACTCTGAGAAACAAATTCAGGGTTTTGGAGGGGTGGGGGAATGGGTGAGCCATTGAGGTGGGTATGAGTTGTGGGGGAATGGGTGAGCCATGAGTGGTGGGTATTATGAAGGGCACGTATTGCATGGAGCACTAGGTGTGGTGCATAAACAATGAATCTTGGAACACTGAAAAAATAAATTTAAAAAATCATATGCCCCATTATGTGAAAATTTGTCATGGGTTAGCCTAGGTTCTGGATATTTTATTCACACAACCTCATTTGACCTTTTAATTTTCATAAAAAGACTGCCAGGCAGCTATGATTCTTCTACCATTACAGATGAAGAAACAGAGGCTAAAAGAAGATTCGTAGCTTGTTGAGGTAAACATAGCTTTTAAGTAGCAGAGACAAATTTTTAAACCAGGATCTGATTCTAAAGCAGGTGCACTTTTCTCTGTAGTAGGTCATGCTGAATCTGCAGGTAGAAACCGTAAATCCCAAAGGGAGGATGTTTAAATTTCTTCCTTCAACTAGCTTTCTGAATCCTAAGGTAAGGTAAACCCTCAAATTTCAGTACCCTTTTGTGCTAAGAAGCAATCCTCTGAATTCTGGATTTAATTCAGTTACCTGGAATTAATCTATGATTCCTAAAATCAATTCTAGGTAGAAGAAAGAAGGAAATGTAAATTTCTTTTTAGTATCTCAGTTATCCTCCAAATATTTAAGGAAAAACAAAAACAAAACAAAACAGACTTCAACACTCAAGCAACATATCCTCCTATATAGTTCCAACAAACACATTAACTTGACAAGTTTGCATTCGTATATCCACAACAAGTTTTTCTTGCCAATGCTTTCCAGACTTTAGTGTATGCAGGAGTCATCTGGAAAGCTTGTTTGAGCGGATTTCTGGGATCCACCCCAAGATTTTGATTCAGTAGCTCTGAGGGGAGCCTGTGAATTTGCATTCTTTACAAGCCCTCAGGTGATAAGGATGCTTTTGGTCCTCAGACCACACTTGGAGGTACTGCTTTATTATCATTATTATTATTTATTATGAACTAATACTGCTTTATGCCAAGGCAGACAACATGTAAGAAATGCAGACAACTGCTTTGTTTGGGGACTGATCATTCCGACTTTGTCACTAACATTTACAGCTACTATCTCAGGCTAGGTCCATGCAATAGTTTAAGAGATAGCTGGCCTTCCCACAGCTACCCTCAAGCTCTGTCTTGATAATCAGGGCCCTTTGCCTTTATCATCATCAGTGTCAATGTCATCCATTCTCTGTCTACTGGCCAGGAAGATTCCTGAAACCCTGAATTCTGCCTATCCTTTGCTCACCTGTGAACTGCAAGCTCTCTAGTATCCAAGCTGGATACTAGATACTGGATACTATGCACATGATGTGCATATTCGCTACATTTTAGGTTGTTTTGTGCAAAAGGTAATAAAATAAAATTACAGATCTGTAGGGATTAAAGCCATCTCTTAGAATTTGGTTGTGGTTTATTAATTTTGTCTTGAGTTTTTCCTAATCTGGGTATTTTAAAAAGAGAGCAAGCTCACTATATTACACTGCAGATGAAGGACACCAAGGAGTCCTGAAGTCATTCTAACTTTTCTCTTGTTTTCCAGTCTTCTTCAGAAACCCCAAAGCAGTTTCTCTCCATGGATCCTGGGCTCAGGTCTCTCCCCAAGAGTTCTGAGGTATTCTTAGTAGGACACCAGCTTTGTTGAGGGATGCTTATGATCAGCTTTTTTTTTCTCTTTTTTAAGATTTTATTTATTTATTTGGCAGACAGAGATCACAAGTAGGCAGAGAGTCAGGCAGAGAGAGAGAGAGGGAAAAGCAGGCTCCCTGCTGAGCAAAGAGCCTGATGCAGGGCTCGATCCCAGGACCCTGAGATCATGACCTAAGCCATGATCAGCTTCTTTACATCAAGTAGTCAATCACATAATCTAGAAAGCACTGGGCTACAGGAAGCAAGATGCTGATTGTGTCTTAATATCTCATGGCCCGTTTACAAATTCAAGGTATTAAATGGGGTGAGGGGAGGGTGGGGGGATGAATGGAATCACCAGATCCCTGATTTGGCTCCAAGATAGCTATGTCACTCTTGGGAAAGCCACTTAACTTCCCTTTCCCTTCAGCTGCAAAATAGGGTCCATTTTAAGTGATCCTTAAGATCCTACCTTCTCTAAGAGTCTGAACCTATAGATAAGACCAAAGAAAACACCCTCCTTTCCAACTTGGCATAAGTGAAAGTTTTACTCTAGGGAAACAGACCTTCATGATGTGTAGGTCACAGAGAAATGTCAAGCAAATAAAAAGACAAGGAAAAAGAAATCAGAGACAGAAAAGGCATGTGCAATGCACCACAAGAAAAGAAAGCACACTTTTTTTTTCTCCCTTTGAAGTCAATAGAGAAAAGAGCAATAAAATCCAAAATCCAACAATATCAACCAGAAATCAGTCTGTTTTCAGATTCTGTTGCTACAGTAGCAAAAGAAAGTAGCTAGCTCCTTCCCAAGGGCTCCTGGGTAGGGAGCATCCATCAAATCACAGACACGCCCTCTATTCAAACTCGATTTGGCTAAAATGACTTTTTTATGAGAACTCATGAGAAAATGGTTGACTTCCAGCCCTTATGTTATCAGAGTTGTTTGACATTGAATTACATGGACCCAGACTATAAATCTTGACTTCAGGCTCACATGCGAGGCATTTGATGTGTCTGGGAACCTGCTGAAGAAAGAAATTAGCTGTAAAACAAAGTAAAACGCCTGTTCCCATGGGAAGACTCGGCAGGACTGCTAATAGATCATGTGTTCATTTGGAAGACACTTGTTCCTTTGGTCAAACAACAACTAATATTTTTGCTTTCCACTACCCTGAACAGGAAATATGGTGCTAAGGGCCGATAGACAGGGCAAGGCATCAGATTAATTACACGGTCAGTAAACATTTGCTCACCCATGTTTCCTAACGGTTTGAACACTTCCTGGTTAGAGATCAGGGATGCCACTGGCCTCTGTTAACTGTTTTACTCTTGTATAAATGTCTGGGAAGATGGAATACATTTTCAAGGAGGCCCACAATGAGAGGACTATGAGGGTATGGGGGTGCAGTTGAAAGCAACCTCTGCTTACAACCTGTGCTGTGGCTGCCACAATCTACTGCCCTCACAAAGACAGAGCATCTGGAAATCTGAACTCGATAAGATGATCTGATGTCATTTGGAAATTCTCTTTCCTCTTTGGTGGATAATTTTTTTTTTTTTCTTAGAAAGAGACAGAGAGTGAGAGCACATGTGACTGGGGAGAGGGACAAAGGGAGCGAAAAAATCCCAAGCAGACTCTCTGCTGAGTGGGGAGCCAGACACGGGGTTCAATCCCACGACCCTGAGATCATGACCTTAGCCAAAATCAGGAGTCAGACGCTTAACTAGCTGATCCACCCAGGTGCCCCTGGGAGATGGATATTTAATGGAACTTTAGGTTCATTCTAAAGAAGAGAGAAGGCAAAGCATTCTGGGAAAGATAGATGGTAATCACCTCAGAACACCTGCCATCTAGTCTAGTCTACTTAGAAATCGCTTCTCTAGGGCAACTGCAAAGAATGGACAAAGACACTGCCTGCCTGGAGTGTTTTTTGTTGTTGTTGTTGTTGTTGTTTTTTAAATCAACATACAATGTATTATTTGTTTCAGGGGTTCAGGTGTGTGAATCATCAGTCTTACACAATACACGGCAATCACCATAGCACTTACCCTCCAAAGTTAAAGCAGTGTTTCTCCAAGTGTGACCTTGGACCAACGGCCCAGGTATCCCTTGGAAAACTTATCAGAAATGCAGAATCTCTGGCCCCACCACAGACCTGCTCAATAGGAAACCCTTGGGGGTGGGGCTAGCAATCTGAATTACAGCAAATTCTTCTGGTGACTCTGATACCACTAAAGTCTGAGAATCTCTCACATAAAAGGATTCTCATATACCTGCTATACAAATGCCACCCAAGACTGAGACTCAAGCTCTCTGCTGTATTATATAAGGTCCTTATGATCTGGCCCAACCTATGTACTGCAGTCATAAATGCCAGCTATACATACCTCTGCTAGGCCCAGTTTATTCCTGCTTTGAGGACTTTGCCTGGAAACTTCTTATGTCTGGCTCCTTAGTTCAATTTCCTGTTCAAATGCTACATTTTTCATAAAGTAGTCCCTTACCACAGACACCCTTTTAAGTATCTGCCAACAGATACTATCCAGAATTGTCCATGTAGCAACTTTCCAAGATCAGAGATAACTTTATGACTTTGTTTCTATGTTCATGGCCCATTCTCACAGAGTGGAATATAAAACTCCATAAAAGTTCTTTATGCCCACTATACACTATGTCTAATATGTATATATATACCCCCTACTCTTCAAAAAAAGTGCAGCATGTAGGCCCTCTCTTCCCACCCCTTCCCAAAATCTATTCTTATTTGTCAATTACACCTTAAAAAGGTGATGAAAAACTCTATTCTTAAATATTCTCAGTTAAAAATCCATATAAAGGAAAAGAAGACAAAGCATTTACATCAAGAGAAATGAAAATTCAAATTCCAGGCATCATTCAATAAGTACAATGTGCCTTTTAGATACTGGGGAGGGTCAAAAGAGTTCCCTAAAATAGCACCCTTTGGGCATCTAAAGAAGGGTCTGTAATGCTTTCCAACAGATGAGTTCTGATTTGCATGTAGTTCCTTTTTCTTTTACCATAAGCAGAAGACCATCTTCACTATAAGAAACTTTATCTGTTATGAGATAAGAAAGTCATCAAAATTCAGTGCCTAAACTAACTTTCTCTCTACCTAATTGTGCCTTTGTATTTTTTTCTCTATTTTATCTTCATATATCTTTCACAAAACTCAACACAGAAGCAGAAACTTGAACATAAAGAGGTGTGCATCTAAACAGCACATGGCCCTGGAGATCCAGAAGCTCCTTCACAAGGTAGCAGGTTATTTTATTGGTCATTCAATAAAGGATGCCTGAATGGCATTACTTTTGTCTCCATAATGGCTTAAATGCTTCCAAGAGGCATTAGAGTCACTTTCTCCCTGCAGAGATGGAAGAATAACACAGATGACAGTGCATTTAGTAAGAGGCAGACAATGCCCGTGGTTGCTCCATTACTCTGTCATCAGAGATATCAGCACTAGGTTGGGCGCTGAGCATTAGCCCATGTAGCCTGATATGAGTTCATGGAGCTGGAATTCAAAACACTAACCAGCTGTGGGAACCCAGTGAGAAGCCTGTCACACTGAATGGTATCCAGATTAGAGCTGTGAGAATTTGGGAAAACCCTTCTCGCTAAGTAAGTTTTCTTCTTCAGTTTTCTTTCTTATTTGAATTTTCAATGTTTGCTAGAGTCCTGAACCTATAGCTATACATTTGAATAATGGAAAAAGACAGCTCTTAAAAATATTTTTTGAGGAAATAATAGAAATTATAATAGTGACTGGATATTTGATGACCTTGTAATTATAATTTTTAGGGGTGATAATAGCATTAGGTTTATGTAGCAAAATATCCATAACTCTTTAGAGATGTGTGCTGAGAGGAATGTATGGTGGAATGAAATGATGTTTGAAATTGGCTTTAAAACAATACAGAAAAAAAAATGAGAGGGAAAGGAAAAGATTAAACAAGAATTGCAAACCCTCAGTAATTGTTGGATCTGGGTTGGGTTACCGCAGATCAATAGAATATTCTCTCCTCTTGTAAAAGTATGTTTGAAAATAAACATAATAAAAATATAAAACATAAAATTGGGAAAGCACAGTAAAGAAAAAGAAATAATGCCAGACCAAAAGCAAAGTTATCTCTTAAGTAACATAGAAAATGTCTTTTAAATGTTTGTTAAGGATTTTCTCAAGGCCAGCCACTGTCAAATAATCTATAAAACCAAAAAAAGGAGAAAGTCATGTTCTCAGGCACTCAGGTCTTAAAAATATCCTTTTGTGGTATATGTATTGGTAGGAGCAGGCAAAGAAGCTTAAGTAAATAGAAAAGAAATCAGAAATGACATTGCTTTATTTGGTAGTTGATTGTTCATAGGAGTGTCCGTAATGGGAATAGACCAAAACAGAGACATGTGGGTCCCAGGTTCTATGGGATTTTTTTTCTCATGAGTCCCTGGGACTTTCAATTAACATTTCTATCCTTTAGTTTCCTCATCTATAAATTACAGGGTTGCATGAAAGGAGAACTAAGGTGTCGTCCAGGCCTCAAAGTGCAAATTTCAGATTATGTTACCAAATCTCCTTCAGAAATATGGGAGAATTAAAAAAAAAAAAAGGTCAAGTTCTAGATTCAACTTGACTACTCGGGAGATGGCATATTTATTAAGCCTCTATTGAATTCTCAACACAGGAAACACAAGTGTAACAACCTTTTTTTGTTTAGAAAATCCAATTATCAAATGAAGCAATGTGGAAAATAAACAGGTTCCAAAACAGTTTTAGCAACAGTATAATTCTACTAAGAAAAAAAAAATCTCTTTAATATTTTGTGAATTTGTTTCCTTAAAACAGAAAAGAATGGATACAAATGGCCTTTATTTATACATCAAGAAAGTTCTAAAATAATTTGTTTCCCTCAAAATGTTTGAAAACTATAAAAACATGTATATTTCTAGTGAAATTAAACAGTTTGAAGTGGGAGGGTTGGCAGGGCAAAGATGGATTTACAACACCACCCAAAGCAGGCGTTCACTTAGGCTCTTCCCTGGAAAGGTTAGCAAGTGTTGGTGTTGCAAATACATGACCCATTTCAGAAAGATGCCCTGGAGGCAGCTCTTTTTTTTTTTTTTTTAATTTATTTTTTTAAAGATTTTATTTATTTGACAGAGATCACAAGTAGGCAGAGAGGCAGGCAGGGAGAGAGGAGGAAGCAGGCTTCCCGCTGAGCAGACCCTGGGATCATGACCTGAGCTGAAGGCAGAGGCTTTAACCCACTGAGCCACCCAGGTACCCCAAGGCAGCTCTTGATGTACAAATTTGAAGTCCATTTTATTCTGAGGTCCCGCTTTCTACAACTTGGTGTTTTCCGGATTTCTTTCACTTCTGCTTTATTTGAAATTTGAGGTTAGTGAAAAAAAAAAGGGGGGATGATTTAAGTTTAGTGAACCATACATCAGCAAACGTGCATCAGGACTGCTTTCTCTTCCACAGGGACAGGTATGGTAGATCTCAGTCCTAGAATGCTGCCCTTCTTTTTTCATTCAAATCAACCTATTCCTTTCTAAGAGCCAGACGTGAAATATTAAGCAAAGGTGACTGGGCAAGGGGGAAAAAATAATCTTATTATTCCTCTGAGAAACCCTGAAAAGAAGAAAGAGAATTTTTCTCATTCCAGGCTGCTCTATTAACTGAGCTGTGATTTATTAGCAAACATAAAAACACAAACTGATGGCATCTATATTTAATATCTATTAAGAGTTTGGCGATACTGTTGCCAGATAATAATTTTTTTTCTAAGAAAATATCTTAAAGAATTTTTCTGAATTTTATATTGCCACTTTCTGACCTTCTGAGACCAGTTCTTTTATCCAGTCAGAAAACATTTCTCCAACTTTACAATGAACATTAATGAAAGGAAAAAAAAAATTCAACATCTGTACGTTTATTTCAAGGTAATCCTTTGAGAATGGATGCAGTTCCATGGCCATAATTATACTTAATCCATCTAATTCCTGTATGAGAGACATCCCATAGAAGCTGTGAGCTTCAGAAAAAGTATTTGTGCCATCTGATAGGAGGTATTTCTTGATTCTTAGCAGTTTTACCATCAACTTTAAAACAAGGAGACAGTGCTGGCTTTCTGAGGTAGTTAAATGAAAGTTTCTCAATGCTGCATTGGAATCACCTAGAGGGACTTAAACCACAGCTCTGACCTCCAGAATTTCTAATTCCAAAGTTCTGGACTGCAACCTTAGAAATTGCATTTCTAACAAGTTCCTGGATGATCCTAATACTCTTGATGCTGGTTTAGAGACCATATTTTGAGAACCAGGGACCTAAATATATGCAGCATTAAGCACTTGAATAACAGAAAACTATTAATCACTTCATCCAGTTCTGCAGAGCCTCTTAAAAATGTTTAAACCACTTAAACATTTTGACTGGGGGATGGGTAAGAAAGGAGCCTCTACCTACCTACTTTGGAAACTTAAAACCTGAACATACACAGTTCTCAGTATGAACAAAATCATCCTAGGTTTGGGCTCAGCTATAGCAGAGTGCAAGCAACTCAGAATTAGGTAAAAGATTCCTAATTTTCAGTGTAAGGAAGGGCGTTTGGTCACCATGTCATCCTGGCCATGCAGGTGCATGAAGCATCAAGAACTTCAGGGAGTGGAAAGGGGCGGAGTAGTATTTCAGTGCTTTGGAGTGCCCCCTGACCCTGATTGTTATTAGCAGCACAATAAAACATCTAAAGAAATCTGAGATTTCAGGATGTGATCTGAAGTTCCACCAATGGGACAGAGCAAGTGAAGTTCACCACCTCGGCCATGGCTGTTGACCTCTGTGGATGATCAGTTCTGTCTCTATTACCTCTGGCTCCTTAAATGTCCTTGCTGGCTCAGGCCTCCGCTTTCGTCACCGGACCCTCTGGTTGTCCTTCATACTAAGGTGATGATGACAACAAGCATAAAGAAGTCTTTCAAAAGTGATTTCCTGTATCTCACTTATCCCAGCTCAGAAAAATCTCGCCATTCAAATAAACTGGCGTCAGAGAAACAGTGGGAAGAAGAAGGGATGGAGGAGGGGGAGGGGGTGGGGGAGGGGAATTCCTTTCAAAAGCGCTCCCTGTGAGAAGAGGAGACAGGAGCAGGAAGAGGAGGAGCCCAAGGCTGGCTATTTTTAAAATGAAATGCAGAGCCCTTTGGTCCTCTCCCCTGTTTCTCTGAAGCCCCCCGAACAACTTGCCAAAGGCATAAATCGCTGGGCAATTCATTCTGTCTGTATTTCCTCTGTACTCTATTTAGCCACGCAAGTACAGCCAAAGCCATATGGGCAGAAATAAGGACTTTTCCTCAAAATCTGCAACCTCCTTTCACAAAGCTGACTTCCATCAGGACCAAAGTGTTGCCTCCCAAATGATGTCACTCATAAAGGGATCCCGGAAGAAAGAAGAAAGGAAATTCATAATGGTTTGGGGGTGCAAGTTGAATCTTAACATAGAACAGGACAATAGGATTCCTACCCCAGCAGAGGGTACAACTTGTGCCCCCAGGGGAAGGTCGGTTCACTGAAGATGCAGATGGAGTTTTAGCCGCCCTACTGGCTCTCACCCCTCGAGGTGGGAGAAGGAATTGCAAAACTGACTGTTCCAAGCTAATTGAAAGAAAGAGAAAATAAGCCCTGGTGTTGATACAGAAAAATCTAGGACATGACAAAGGCAACTCTCAATTTACCTGCCGGCCTACTTATTCTTCTAATAAAAGGCGTGTTATCTGTACCAGAAACGAGAGCTGATGCCTGTGTTAACACTTGTTGTCTCTGTTTTATTTTTAGGCTCTTTACTCAGAAAAAGGACAACAAGGCCAGCTGGACTTCAGGCCTCAGGCCACACTTGGTTTTCTCAGGTTTCTCTGCACATAAAGGCCCAAAATAATTTTCCGTCATGACCTGGCCAGGAAGTAGAGCCGGCTCTCAGGGTGGCCACTGAAAATGGGCATGTGAACTTGGTTATCTGTCCTTAGTGGGGTCTGTATCATCACCCAATTTGATTTTCCTATCCAGATGGTATTTTTTTCCTGCTGAGGCAATGCTTAGGTAGAAGAAAAATACACATATATATGTATATATGTATGTGTGCATGTACATGTGTGTAGTGTAGATATATATATATAAAATCAAGATTTTTACATATTTTGCATAAACTTACATAAACATTTTTATATATTTTATATATATATAAGTATGTGTGTATGTGTGTGTGTATATATATACATACATACACACAAAATCTTGAGAGATATATATATATATATATAGAGAGAGAGAGAGAGAGAGAGATGATATGGCAAATCTAAGAAAAAGTGAAAAGTTCTAAGACCCAAGACACTGTCTCTGATGAAAATGTTAGCATAGTGGTAGGTATTAGAAGCGGGAGGCCAGCACAGGGTACTTCCTGGGACAAAGCTGCCTATGTTTTCTTCATTTCTATGGGGGAAATGCAGCTGTCACCTGTAACACCTGCAACACCTGGGAAGTCTGGGAATGCCCATGGCAACCAGCCTAATCAGCTTCATGAAGAAGGCCCCAGTTGTGCCTGCCAAGGGCAAGTCTACCAGATGGCCCTGAACTCCAGGGAAGGTAATGCAGCCCAAGATACCAAAATGGTTCCCAAACTCCCCAGCCAATCTCAGAACTCCTTCAGCATTATTTGCCATAGATAAACCACTTGATATTTTCTTCTCAACATCCCCCCCCTTTTTTTTTTTGTTTTGCTTAAATCAAGTCACTGAAAAAATAACAAGTCCTTGTGGAAAACATTGAAGTAGACAAAAGTATATGAGAGAAGTTCCAATAGAACATAAACAGAAATGCTTCCCACCCTAGACCCTGAGCCTGAGGCCTGCTTCTCTTCCTTTAAAAGGAAGACTCACGGGAGTTACAGAGATGACAGAAATGCATTAGTGCCAAATGGAGATTTTCTAACTAATCAGAAAAAAAATGAAAGAGATTGAAAAAAAAAAAAAAAAAAAGCAACTCACCATGGGATCCAAAGTTATCTGGCTCTATGTCAATTTAAAAAAAAAAAATTTCAAATACCTACATCAGTGATTTTCAAACTTTTTTTTTCAGCCATGATCCACTGAAGAAATGGACTAATGTCACAAACTGTTAGTGCACACACATGCACACACACCGGTATGTAAATACTTTCCTTTACCCAGCATAATGCACTCTAATACTTCTTGTTCTGTTTCATTTTTCAAAAAATGCCATTTGTGACCTATAGCACAGAGTTTTAAAAACACTGCCTTAAACATTGGGAAATACTGGTTATGCTTCATGTTCCTAACCCTATCCCCAACACTAACACTATTCACAGTTACCCAATCACTGTTTATTCAACACAATCAACTCTATTAAAATATTCTTTTTCAGCTTTTCTTTCCCACTAAAACATAAAATCTTTCTTTCTGAGCCAAACTGTCAGTACCATCAGCTCAGAGAATATCATATGTACCTTATGTTGTATTACAAAAGATGTACCATAAATGCACAAGGAACAAATTTAGTCATTACACTGCTGGATATCTGGAAATTTTAATATTTTTTCCTATGGATTTGGTCCCCATAAATTAAAATGAAATTATACTATAATCAAAGTATATCTGTCATTTATGCTGGTGATGGACACAAAAGAAGAAACAGTCACTTCCCCTTCCTGCTAGAACACTTCAAAGTGCCTACAAGTGAAAGCTTGTCTGTGACAGGAAGTGTCATGACTCAAAAGTGAGGCACACAGCAGACATGTTGGGTTAGAAGTGGCTGTTTTTGCACAGCCACTATTCTGACCATGTAGCCACATGTGGAGAAATTACACTATGTATCATTATACCATTGATCCTGCCAAAGAAGGAGTGAGACTAAAGCATATCCTGGAAAACAACTTTCTTCTGACATACAATCTTGGGATAAGATCATACCAATTGTAGTTTTATCACTTACAGAACAATCTCAGGGAGTTTCATCCGGGGATTCTGGTTTTCTACTTTATGGAACAACAAATGTAGTGAAATTTTATTTTCAGAATCCTTTGATCATATACCATTGTTCTTAATTCACACTCCAGTCATAAAATTGTATTATTTAAAGGGCAGGACAATGAAATTGATTACAATCCTGTGTTTTACCCCCAAAATAACTTCAATAACAACTTGCATTTTGAAATCTAACTATATGCCATAATAAGAACTAAGCACTTTCTTGGCATTTGGCTCATTTAGTCCTACATTAACTGTATGAGGTAGGTATTATTATTGCTGACATATTACAGAGAAGAAACTAAGGCTCGGGGATATAAAGTGAATTTCCTAAGGTCATATAACAGTGTCAGAAACACTGCTGGACTTTAAACCAATGCACTTAAAACCTTTCTGTATTCTAGTTCCACAAGTAATTCAATGAAGACCATACTATTAGGGTATAGAAATAATAACACAGCTTATAGGAGGACTTAACTAGAAATAAAATGATTTAATAAGTATAGAAGTGTAATGATTAAGTAGATGAAACAGCTTTTACAAAACTCTCCATTCTCCATGTGTCCCCACAGGACCCCTCCATCAGCTTCCACACCTTACTCTCTATCCTCCATTAACAGAACTAAACATGACAACTTTCAAAGGTTTTAGGAAAACTGGTTCTCATAATATATCCCCTGAAAATGTGTTAGAGATGCAAATTCTTATACCCCACTTGTTTTTAATGTAGGTTTGATTATTAATCACTTCATGATAAACCCAACAGATCTGAAGATCATTGCTATTAAAAAGATGCTTTCTTATACTCTCAGATCATAAGAGGAGGGGTCAGGATGACCTGTGAGACACCAGAGTCAGTCGGGAGACAAAGTGGGGTTGGGCAGGGAGGGCAAGATCTTTTATTTTGGTTTCTGGGGGAAGGAACTAGAGAGGTAAGACAAACAGATTAAGTTATTTGCTAGTTTGATC
This sequence comes from Mustela lutreola, assembly GCF_030435805.1. Lineage (NCBI taxonomy): Eukaryota > Metazoa > Chordata > Mammalia > Carnivora > Mustelidae > Mustela > Mustela lutreola. The sequence goes on along the minus strand of NC_081298.1, from coordinate 36,298,166 downwards.
ATTTCAGCAGGCTCTGGAACATAGGAACTATCTAATTATCTGGCACCTAATTCTGTGATGATTAGGGAAGGTAGATAAAATGATAGGGCTTGAAGTCTGGATTGAGTGGTATGCATTTGAAAAGCAAAGCTCCAGGGTGAATTGTTTACTATTTCTAGGAAGGGGCTGGCACCAGAAAGGACAGTCCCTCCAGGGTCAGCAAAAGTCCAGATGTCAAAGCATTAGAGTATAGAAGATAGAAGACATGGTTACTACACCACTCTAGACCTACTGATTAAAAAAACTGAGTGCAGGATTAGAAGCCTGTTTTCACATCCCTCCAGGTGAGTCTGGTGCACATTACAGCTTAAGATCCACAGATTTACTATTTACTCAACTGTATTTCACATAGCACAAGGAGCAGTAAGTACTTAGCACAGACCAGAATTTTTCCTTTTCTCACAACTTAACAAATTTAAGTATGGATATCAAATGTATATCCATAGACTATTTCAAGAAACTATCTTTAAAAGCATTAAATACACACAAAGACTTCTAATAATGCCATCTATTTCTTTATGTTCCCGAATCAGCTGTGTGTCTAAATTAGAATAAAGACAACCAAAGTTTTCAATAATAAATAGCACACTGAAACACTCCACTGTACCCTTTAAAACTAGGTGTTTAATCTTTAGAATAATCTGAAAGACAGCTTTGGAGCCAAGGGCATTAGATAGCCTTTTGAGTTTCACCCTAGAAAGCTCCATGTAATTTGTTTTCTAGAATTTTCCATTAACTTCTGAAAGACCTGCTTCTATGTTTGGTCAATAACAGAAACTCTGGATAGTTTTATGTATATTGGGAAGATTACAGAAACTAACTTGTTACTACCAAAACTTTTAAGTCCATGTTTTGAAAATAAATTGATGTTGGAAAAGGAAAAAAAATATTCATGACCCAGTCCTAGCTACACTTTAATTAGTCATATGAACTTCAGCAAGCAAATAAATCCCTCTGGACTTTTGTTTATCTCATCTGTGGTACCAGGATGCTGGATGAGAAGATATTTCAGAGCATATGTGATTCCTAATCTATAGAGAGAGGCAAAAAGAAGTTCTCATGAAAAATCCCTTGAAAGAGTAAGGGAATATACTTCTCTACCTGCTCTGAGCTCCAAAATCTTAAATATATTTATTATTTGAGACACCCTGGTCTACACGTTTATCTTTAAATAGGAGTTCTCACCTTGTCTACACATCAGAATCATTTAGGGGAAGTTTAGGAATGTCAGTGTTTGGAACTAACTCTCAGAGATTGTTCTTGGGTCTGTCTTGGTCATTAGTATTTTTAAAAGCTCCCCAGGTAACTCTAACATGCAGCCAGTGCTGAGAGGCAGAAGCCTATAACAAGTCCTGGAACATTTTTTAAATCAGAAAAGAACTCACAGTGGTAATTAAGTTGCACAACTATCTGAACATGTGGTGGGTAAGTGGGGAAATCATGTTGATAAGTGTGGCCTCAACTCTGAAAAGAGAGGGGCAGTGGTCAGAAACTAATTTCATGAATGATTCTTGGAGACAAGGAATAAGATTGGGTAATATTTTCCCCTCTTCTGGTAGAAAATAGAAAAGTCAGTTAAAGAGCTCTGGAGAAAGCAGATTTGCACAGGTATTGTTCTCATAAAGGGTGATGCAGGGGTCGTGTAAACTTCCATCTACATGAGAATTTGGAGGTAGAAGATAGTCTTGAGGATATGGCACAGCAAGAGAAATAGCCAGGATGATAAGCGTTTGTGAGACACCAACTGGAACAGTTGGTTCTTCCTGAAATGCTGGCTGAGGAAGAGAAGGATGAAATTTACATAAGGCAGAATCCTTGGACTATGCAGATGAAATAAGTATGATGTCCATGGCGCCAATTTTTTAGACCTTCTGTCTCCACATCCTTTACCAGGTAACCTTCTAGTGCCCCCCTCCCCAACTCTGTCACTGGGCCATATGACTTAGTTTGGCAAATGGGATGCAAGCAGAGAGCTAAAAATCACCCCACTCCCGTATCTTTACCTTCGTCATCTGAACGTGCCACCTTAGATCTGCTGGCAGTCAACTGATCCCAAGACATGTGGGCAAAGCCAGATGAGGCAGATAGACCCTAAGGTGACTACCAATGATTCCCACTGTCTGCTATTCATAGTTTTATGGAATTCTATCCTCTTGGGTGTGGGTGGACCTCTGACTTACTTCTAAGCAACAGAACATGGCAAAGAAGACAGGATGTAAGTCCTATGATTATATTAGTCATACAAAACTCCGTCTCTGGGGAGTCACGCTTGCCTTCCTGTTGGCCTTGAAGATGGAAACATAAATATGTGAAATGTGGAGAAGCCCATGGGGCAGAAAAAACAAAAGAGATATTTAGAAACTGAGGGCCTCACTCTTACAGCTGAAAAGAATTGAATTCTGCCAAGAAAATTAGTGAAAATGAAATATACCCTTCCCCAATCAAACCTCCTGATGAAAGCATAGCCTCGTCAGCACTATGACTGCAGTCTAGGGAGACCCTGAAGCAGGAAACCCAGCGAAGCCATAATCGGATTCCCAACCAACACAAATTGTGAGATAATCAATGTGTATTTGCAAAAGAACCATCCAGCTAATCCATAGCTTTATGAACTTAAATAAATGCTAGATAAGCCAACCCCCATATATGTGTATAAGCCCAGCCAAGACCACCAGAGTAACCAAGCTAAGCCAAATATGACCACAGACACAGAAATAAGTCCAGCAAAATCTGCCAAGTCCAGTGCAGAGCATCTGAATCCCACAAATTCTATAAGCTAACTAAATGCTTATTGCTGCATGTGACTGGGTTTTGTTATTGTTACACAGCATTACAGTGGCAATAGAAAATGATACAGTGACAGTGAAATTTAGATATTTCCTTAGTTCTCACAAACAAGTGAGGTTTCAGGAAAGTTGAAATTAAGTGTAACATAATGTGATAAAAATAATAACGTGGATTTTACTTACTACCCAATATCTCAATGACAAATTCCTGAAATCATTAGTCCTCCATAGCTAAGAGAAATATTGTTGTCCTGTTGAATACTATTTTCTTTTGATCATTCTGTTTCTCTCACACCTGTGTCACTAAATGATCAATTCTTTATATCCAGTTTTTAATATTGCAGAAAAATAGCTGCAATTCTTGAAATTCATGCTTTCTAAACACATACACACAAAACTACTAATTGAATATCCATGGGTCTTGCTTTTGCTCTTTGTATATGCAATCAATGCTATAATTTAAGGTTTTGGGTCTTCCAATATTTGCTATGAAATTCCAAACACTAGTATGAAGTCAAGAAATGTCATCTCAGATACCGCAACATGACAGACTCTGTTGTAAGGCCTTTATGGGTCTCAAGCTCTTTCTCTCTCCAAATATATGCACGTGTTCTCCATTCTGGCAGGTAAACAGATTTATACTGTTCAGTATTAATGGGCAAAAAATTTCCAGGCTGAGCCTGCGCTGAAAAGGAATTTTATGGTATTGAGAAAAACAAACCTAGAATGTTTCCAGTACTTAAATTTTCAATATTCATCCAGATGCAGCTACTCTTAGTAGAGTTCATCTAAATTGATTCAAGTCATCTGTATATAGGTCAAACTAGCCATCATGTGGAGATAACTCCATAAAAGAATAGTTTCCTTAGTGTACAATGCAACATCACTATTGAGACAGGGGGAGAGTCATGTCCTATTTTAAGGTTTAGGGTTTTTGTTTTGTTTTGTTTTGTTTTGTTTGCATATCAATGAAAATGGCTAAAATAAAGCCACAGTCAAAATTAAGTTTTGGCAAGGCTGTGGTGGAACCGAGCCTCTCCTACACTCCTGTTTGGCATGTAAATGGAATAGTCCCTATGGAAAACTGTTTGGCAGTATTTGCTAAGGATGAATGCATGTACACCTGAAAACCCAGTAATTATACTCTACCAAGACACATGCAAGTGTTCACTGCCAGGGATTCATGCAATAATGTTCATTGCAGCACTATTCATAATGACCAAAACTAAAAATAACTAAAATCTCCATAACATTTGGATCAATAAATTATAGTTAATTTATACAATGGAATACTAATGAGTCATCAGAATGAATAAATTTCAAAGCACAGATATGACCGTACCTCGCAAACATGTTGAGTGAAATCAGACACAAAAAACTACATCCTGGGGCGCCTGGGTGGCTCAGTGGGTTAAAGCCTCTGCCTTCAGCTCAGGTCATGATCCCAGGGTCCTGGGATCGAGCCCTGCATTGGGGGGGGGGGGGGTCTCTGCTCAGCGGGGAGCCTGCTTCCTCCTCTCTCTCTGCCTGCCTCTCTGCCTACTTGTGATCTCTGTTTGTCAAATAAATAAATAATCTTTAAAAAAAAAAAAAAAACAGACTCCATCCTATGTGATTCCATTTATATCATACACAGGCAAAACTTGTCTACAGTGCTAGAGGCCAGGGTAGCAGTTGTCTTTGGGGGGAAAAGGATGGTAGTGACTGAAGAGGAACACATAGAAGATCTGGGGTAATGTTTCTTAATCTAAGCACTAGTTGCATGAGTGTATTTAGTTTTTGAAAATTCAATCAAGCTGTATACTTACTCGATGTTGACTTTTTTCTCTACATGAGTTATACTTTAATAAAAACTATACTTTTTTATTTTTTTTTTAAGATTTTACTTACTTATTGGAGAGACAGAGTGGGCACAACTGGAGGAAGGTGCAGAGGGACAAGCAGACTCCCTGCTGAGTGTGGAGCCTAATGCAGGGCTTGATCCCAGGACCCTGAGATCATCACCTGAGCTGAAGTCAGAAACTTAACTGACGGAGCCATCCAGGCACCCATACATAGTTCTTTTTTTAATTTGAGGTATAGTTGACACAACATAGTACATAATGATTCTTCAAGTCCATATGTTATGCTATGCTCACAAGTGTAAGTACCATCTGTCACCATAAAATACTATATAATACCATTGACTATATTCCCTGTTTTATACTGTTTCTTTTCTTCCTTCCTACCTTCCTTCCTATATTTCTTTCTTCTATGCTATATCATTCATGTACCTATGCTATAACTTATTCATTCTATAACTGAAAACCTATATCTCCTACAACACTTCATTCATTTTGCCCATTGCCCCACTCTGTCAGCACCAGTTAGTTCGCTGTAATTATGGTATATTTCTGCTTTTATTGTTTGTTTCGATTTTTAGATTTTACATATAAGTGAAATTATATGGTATTTGTCTTTCTCTGAATTATTCCTCTCAGGATAATACACTCTAGGTCTATCCATGTTGTCACAAATGGCAAGATCTCATCCTTTTTATAGCTGAAAAATATTCCATTGCACATATGTATGTGTATATATCTTCTTTATCCATTCATTTGTTGTTGATTATTAAGGTTGCTTCCATATCTTGGCTATTGTAAATGATAACAATAAAGGATGCATATATCTTTTCAATTTAGTGTTTTCATTTTCTTTGGGTAAATACACAGTTGTAAAATTACTGGATCATACGGTATTTCTCTTTTTAATTTTTTTCCATTTATTGATTTATTTTTTATAAACATATAATGTATTTTTATCCCCAGGGGTGCAGGTCTGTGAAGCTCCATACTATTTACCAGAGTGGCTGCACCAATTTACATTCCCATCAACAGTGCCCAATGGTTCCTTTTTCTCCTCATCCTTGCTAATATTCGTTATTTCTTATAAAAAGTTTATATTTTTAAAAAATTGCTTTCTAATACCAGGATGCATCTAATTCAGTATAATCTACTACAATTCTCCTTTGGTAACTTTAAGTCCATCCAACATAAGTCTAATGAGTACAATGCTGAAGAACTACAAAGTAGGAGAGAAACTTGATTACCTTTCTTTTATTTCCCCACATCTTCTACATGGAAATTGAGAGATTTCTGCCTTTGATGAAAGAGATTTTGATAGGCCACCCACCATGCTATCACCTTAACTTATGAAAATAGGTTTGACACTGCTTCAAGTGTTGTGGGTAAATTTTCCTTATAGGATGATAACTCCTTCTTACCTTGCAAAGATACCCTGGGCAGGACATTTTTCATTCAGTTTGGTACAACAATAGGTCTCCATCTCCAAAACTTAGACTAGAAAACAACCTGGGCCAGAATGACACAGTAGGAAAAGAAAACAAACCTTGACTGAATGAGAAGCTGCTGGTATATCAACAAGCACTTTACATATTTGGCAGCTTTGAACCTTCCAGCAACTCTGGGTCTGGGAAATGGTCATTTTTCCCATTTCACAACTGAGGAACAGGATTATAACTTTGGCCAGTCACACAGCTGAAGAGTGGCACAAACTTGGTTCAAAGCCCACACAATGACCTTCCATCCAATTCTCTTTCTCTTGCCAAACTTTCTCATATGAGCCAAAGTAAAAGTAATATATATTCTGTTGGAATCACTCTTTGAACAACAGAGAGATGTCTGGAGGGGTAACTGTTGCAGACATTAGCTGCTATACTTTGTTCCTCTTTGCATTTCATTCCAGTCTTTTTGAATTTATTGTCTTTTTATTTTATTTATTTATTTTTTAAGTAGGCTCCATGCCCAGCATGGAGCCCAATGTGTGGCTTGAATTCACAATTCTGAGATCAAGACTTGAGCTGAGATCAAGAGTCAGACACTTAACTGACTGAGCCACCCAGGTGCCCCTGAAATTGTTGTCTTTTAATAATCCTCCTATTACTCACATTTTCTTCTCCCCCCTGCTAATGAGGATTTAAACCTGTCTATAGCACCCTAGGCATCATTGACTCCCTTTCTGGAGGTCCTCAATTTTAAGTCACTGACATTTCAAATCTATTATGCAGATCCCATAAGTAGGAAACTGATAGCTATCTCAACCAAGTTAAAGCAAATAATTTTTCTAAAACACTTTAAATAATAGCTTTTAATTCAATGAGACATTGCAAAATATAGACTGCTCTCACACACAGATTCCCTTTAGAAGCTATAATGCCCTTTAAAACAAGAATGCTGTCTTTATAGTTCTAACATGAGACCCATTACATGGGAGGCACTCAATAAATAAATACTTATTAAATTAATAGAGGTAATTCTTCCAACTACTCTGTAAGGGAAGCACAGCAACTATTCCCAATTTGAAGAAGGAAAACAGGGTCAGAAAAGATGCAAGTCTTAGCTCGTGCACCAAAGAAATACTTAACCCACGCCAACTGTGTTCAGATCTGTGTTCATTACATGTGCAACGAAATGTCACCAGTTCTAGCAGTGAAAACCAAATAATTTACAGAAACACTGAGGAAAATACAAGGCAACTGACTTCAAACACACGAAATGGCTTCCTGAGGCCACTAAGCAGCGTGCTCTGCAATCCAGCTGGGGAATCTATCTCACTGACCTCTTGCACCAAGGAATTCCTCTGGTTTCTATTTCTAACTTTTCAATTATGCAACCCTGTTCCTGGGATGGGAGATTTGTTAACTTGAGAATGCTTGAGAATCTGTTGCCCTTCTCTGGAGTTAAACCATCAATCTCTGGACAAGAGACATTTCTCATCAGTGATCTAAGTCCTGCACAGAACCTTTGGGTGGATATTGAACAGGCCAGTAGACTAGAAGTTCTTAAGGACAGCATCACCCATCATCCAGGAGGAAAATGAAAAGAAGCAAAGTTTGTTCAAGGAGTGACTTTCCTAATTTTAAATTCAAAAAGTTATATGAACACAAATCTCATTTATAACATTGGGAGAAGTAGGCAAACCAGTGGATACCACAATAAGGGAAATACATTTAGAAGATCTGGTATGAAACCCAGGAATCAGCATGTTGAACAAGCAGTACAGTTGTTTCTAATGCAAAGATTCTACCCTTTGAGAAAAACTAGGTGACTAATATTCTACATTTAAGTCCAGACCTAAAAACCAAGCCAAAATCCCTGATGTGCATGCATAAAGGAGACCTTTTGACAACTCAAATTTCTCAGTGTCACATTATTTGACCATAGGAAAGGGATTTTCTTTCTTCCACTCAATAAAGTGTCCATCATTTCCTTGTTCTTAGATCACTGTTGGCCCCATCTCCTGATTTACTCTGTATATCATTGAAGAAAGCCCTGCAACCTCTGTTCTTCTGGTTCCTGTACCAACTAGCTTTAGCCATGTTTCACCCAATGGGAGACCCTACAGGAGGTTACAGGACAGAATAAAGGGAGATGGCAAGGTATTCTTTCATCTTTCTTTTTTGTAGGTAGTGCTGCAATGCCTTAGACAGCAACTGTGCCTTCTCCATGCCTTTGGTTCCTGCCAGAGAGGCCCACTGGGACTCTAGCTTTTGCTAGGTGGCCTCAGCTACCAGTTACCCAGTCACAGATATACCATCCGCTTCCTTGTACTTCTCGCTACAGGGATGGTAATGGTACCCTGATTCTGCTGGTGCATTTCTTCACCAGCTTCTTTTTGGCATCTCAGATCTTCCATCAACTGTGTGTTCAATTCCCTGCTTTAATTTCCTCTCGTTTCAAATTAGATCAGTTTCTGTTCTTCTGACTGGCTTCCAGCTGCTACCTAAAGTACCTTTATGCCATCCAGCATGGATATCAACTGTGGGCTCCTGATTGCAACATCCAACAAAGAGGCAGTAGAGCCTTTACCTTTGACATCCGACACCCTCTGCTCACCAGCTGACTCTGGCTGTCTGGTTGGCCAGGTGAGGTCCTCTTCATTGAACACCCTATTCTTATCTCTCTCAAAGCCCTGGAATCAGAAACAAAACAACACTGAGTTTTGGCCTGTCTTCTTCTACTAACTCATCCTATTCCTCATACCTCCAGAATCTGATCTCTGTTGGGAATTAATAAATGAATTAAAAATATACAAGGGCTAAAGCTGTTACATTTTAATAGGGTCCTTCAACATTAAACATAAGATGGGGCATAAAGGTAATTTCAGCAGAGTCAGAGGGATAAACATTTAAGGAAAAGTAAAACCTTTCTGAGGCACCTCAAATTACTTCAGAAGGGGCTGCCTATTCTAATAAGTAAAGAAGATGACTAAAGTAGAACTGACCTTAACTGAGTGCTTTCTATATAAAAGGCACTATCCTAAATGCATTATGTGTATTATCTCAATTCTGACAACATCATGTGATATGTACGGTTAATGCATTTTTTATAAGAAAACAGAATAAGAAGTTTAAGTTGTTTGCCCCAAATTATACACTTGGTGAACAGAGGGGCCAGGATTCAGTATAAGACTATAGGTCCTCATGTTCCATCACCTCCTGAACATGAGTCAAACCAAGGAGAAATAAAGTCAAGAGGTAATAAAACTATCCTGTTATAAATAAGAAAACAACTCTATAGTCAGCTAATCTTCAACAAAGCAGGAAAAAAAATTCCAATGGAAAAGGACAGGCTCTTCAATAAATGGTGCTGGGAAAATTGGACAGCTATATACAGAAGAATGAAACTCAACCATTCTCTTACACCATACACAAAGATAAACTCAAAATGGATGAAAGACCTCAATGTGAGACAGGAATCCATCAAAATCCTAGAGGAGTACTTTAGGTAGTAACCTCTTCAACATCAGTCATGGAAACTTCTTTCAAGACATGTCTCACAAGGCAAGGCAAACAAAAGCAAAAAAAAAAAAAAAAAAATTGGGGGGGACTTCATCAAGATCAAAATCTTCTGCACAGCAAAGGAAATAGTCAACAAAACAAAGAGGTAATCCACAGAATGGGAGAAGATATTTGCAAATGACACTACAGATAAAAGCCTGATATCCATAATCTATAAAGAACTTCTTAAACTCACACCCAAAAAACAAATAATCAAGTCAAAAAATGGGCAGAAGACATGAACAGACACTTCCCCAAAGAAGACATACACATGACTAACAGACACAGGAAAAATGTTCCTCACCATTAGCCATCAGGGACATTCAAATCAAAACCACATTAAGAAAGTACTTTATACCAGTTAGAATGGCAAAAATTGACAAGGCAAGAAACAACAAATGTTGGAGAAGATATGGAGAAAGGGGAACCCTCTTACGTTGTTGGTACAGCTGCTTCAGAAAACAGTGTGGAGATTCTTCAAAACGTTTAAAATAGAGCTACCTTATAATGCAGCAAATGCACTACTGGGTATTTACCCCAAAGATACAAGCATAGTGAAAAGAAGGGGCACATGAACCCCAATGTTCATAGCAGCAATGACCGCAATAGCCAAACTGTGAAAAGAGCGGAGATGCCCTTCAACAGATGAATGGATAAAGAAGATGTGGTTCATATATACAATGGAATATTACTCAGCCATCAGAAAAGATGAATACCCAACTTTCACATCAGTATGGATGGAACTGGAGGAGAATATGCTGAGTGAAGTAAGTTAAGGAGAGGAAATCAATTATCATATGCTTTCACTTATTTGTGGAACATAAGGAACAGCATGGAGGACATTAGGAGAAGAATGGGAAAAATGAAGGGGTTGGGAATCTGATGGGAGACGAACAGTGAGAGACTATGGACTCAGGGAAACTGTTTTAGAGTGGGCAGGGTAGGGGTATGGGTTAGCCTGGTGATAGGTATTAAGGAGGTCATGTGTTACATGGAGCACTGGGTGTTATATGCAAACAATGAATCATGAAACACTACATCAAAAACTAATGATGTACTATATGGTGACTAACATAATAAAAAAAAGTAGACACATTAAAAAAAATAAAAGAAATAAATAAGAGAACATAAAGCAACACCTATCCTTTTTCCTCTAAAGTTTTCCTGATTTTGCATTTAAATCACATATTGTGTGTGTCTGTTTCAGGAAAGGCAATCAGTCAGTGATGGGACACCACAGAAGTAAGTGGCTTTAAGGGGGTGGGGGCACGCAACATAATTAAAAACATGGGAGGGATCTGTTGTGTTAACACAGCCTGGTGGTGATTTTTTCAGGTGTGATGACTTTGCAAGGCTGGAGACATGCTTCCTCAGGAAGACGGAGAATGACAGAAACATTTCCTCTCCCTGGAGACAGGATTCAGACAAAGTACGGTCATGAGGGAAAGATTTCACTGAGACACAAATTAACCCAAAGCCCTAGAAATGACAGTGTTATAACCTAAAGTATAGCTGACAAGTTCTTCTATTCTCCTAATGTAAACAATAATGCATCGAGACTCTTATGCAGCATTTACTTTGTATGAGAAAAAGCAAGGAGGATACCAAAAATCTAGTAGTGATTAAAAGAAATAAAGCTTTCTAGGAAACAATGCTCTAATTCTAGTTTATGTTATTCTCTCAAATAAAGATGCTGAAGTGTTTGGGAAGAAGACTAATCAATCCATCTAAACCCTAACGAACTGACAACAAACCCAACTCAACTGCTGTAAGACTAATTAAAAATTGTATTGACTCAATACCCATAACTGGTTTCAGGAACTATTATGTCTAGGAACTCAAACAATGTCTATAGAATACTCAGGAATTGTATCTGTTCTTGATGGACCCTTTTCAAGACAGACTCAACCACCATAATCCAAGATGGCACTTAACAGCTCTAGAACAGTTTGTCACCTTCTTAGTATGGCCAGCAAACAAGATTATACACACACACACACACACACGCACACATATACACACACATATATAAAAATATATATATAAATGTTATATATATAAATAAATATACATATATAAATGTTATATATATAAATGTATGTGTGTGTATATATATATATCAGCTTCCCCCATACCCCCTTCCATACTTCCTATATCTGCAGCAGAAGTGCTGGGATTCACTATGATAGGATAGATATAGGTCACAAGTTCATCCCTGATAAGCCTGGGTCATGTGAACACCCTGGGATATGGGGGTGGAGTCAGCTTTGCCCAAATAACATGACCTGATTGTGGAGGAAAATTCAGGGAACATGAATGCTGTTACCAGAAGAGAGAAGAGATACTGCACAGAAAAACAACAGCAAAGGTCCACCAGATGGGCAAATATATAGACATAAAGTATTTTAGAGAGAGATAAGAGAGGAGACTATAGCAGATATTTTTTTAAAAAATAAAGGTAGGAAAAGTGATTTGAAGGAAAACAACCATGAAAGATTCATTCATCTGTTCATTCATTCATTCATGTGATAGTCATTTGAGTCTCTAGCAAGACTTGACTTCTTCCTCTGTGCATAAAAATGTTTAACCTTTATAATTAGCTCCAGGGGAAGCTTCCAATACAAAGTTCATATGTTATAACATTTAATATTTTAAATTAAAATTGTAAATAAGTAGTTAAGAGTATTCTAACGTGATACTCAGTGATTTCAGTCCTCCAAATTTCTTCCCTATACTTACACTTACATTAACAGGAATATTAAGTAGTATTCTCTTTTTAAGAAACATTTCCCAGATTAATCTGAATTCTTTTTCTGCCAAGAACTAAAATTCCTAAATCTGTGGAATTTATAGAATACTTTTTCATAATAGTCATTGAAATATCTAAATCTGGGACGCCTGGGTGGCTCAGTTGGTTAAGCAGCTGCCTTCGGCTCAGGTCATGATCCCAGCGTCCTGGGATCAAGTCCCACATCAGGCTCCTTGCTCCGCAGGGAGCCTGCTTCTCCCTCTGACTCTGCCTTCCACTCTGTCTGCCTGTGCTCACTCTCACTCTCTCTCTCTTATAAATAAATAAAATCTTAAAAAAAAAAGAAATATCTAAATCTTCTCAGTATTTTTCAAACTATCATTCAGAAATTGAGATACATATTTCAAGCAAGCTTTTCTTCATTGAATCAATGAGAGTGTAGTCAATGGCACAAGAAATGGGACAAAGGGGAAATATACATTCTCCATTCTGCATTTATTCTGCATTTTTCTTTTGCACAGTATCATTTGTGTCTCTAAACCCTAAGCAACTCAGAGAGCAGGAGCGTGTCTGTTTGTTTTGGCACTGCCAGAGTTATTGTATGAGCCACTTTTCCTTGCTGAGTTCAAGGAACAATAAATAATAATAATGAGAAAGGGCAGTTTGATGGCATGACTCAGTGGAAGCTGGGAGGACATGTGGCAGTTGACCCCCAAATGTAAAACTCACGTTTCACATCAATTACAGAACTAGATGTAGATTAGACAAGAAGAGGGGCCCAACTTTCTTCTTTTTAATCACACGATGACGTTGGGATGCCTCAGAAGAGAAAAGTACAGTATTCCAGCATGTTTCTGCCTGTATAGACAGTGGCAACAGCAGTGCAGCAAAGTGATGGTGGCAGTGCCAACTTTGCCATAAATTTTTACTGTCAGAAAACTGTGCAGCCAGGAGCAATCATGGGAAATTATGTTCAGCTGCAAATATTTTCCCTGCCACATTACCTTAACATCGTTCTGATTCACAAACAGTTAATTTCATCAATCACATAAGATTTGAAAGATTGTTTCCTGTTAAAACTCCATACTGAGTTAGATTTATTAATTTTCTTAAGTAGCTCTCAGGGCATAATCTTATGCAGTTCCTAGTGAGAACATCACTCCTTTAAAATGAAGCATCAAGAGTTAGAAGAATTTCCCCACTCTCCTTTCAATTGGTTTGCCTCATTCCTCTCTTGCAATAAGTTTCTCTAATGATGTTCTCTAATGAGTGGTATAGGTGTTCATTGCCCAGACTGCTAGGGGTTTGGGCCTCTTTCAATATGTGGTAGAAGTGACCAGTATTTCTTTAGTATGTGAATGACAGTGGGAATATTTCACTTGAAAGAGGTACAAATTCTAAAAGACTGCATTTTGGTTTTGACTATAGTATATATTAGTCATGCTGAAAATGTTAAATGAACTTTTAAATGGGAGTGTCCTAAAAATCCATTTTGTCCCCTGACGGTAAGATTCAAAGTGTTTTGACTTTGCCATTTTTTCCCTGGTAGAAGTTAGACAACAAAGAGGCTTCTCTCGCAGAGGCTCTCTCTACTCCCTATGTTGGTTCTGCAGTTCCACCTTAAGAAATCTTCCAATTCAAGGGGTGCCTGGGTGGTTCAGTGGGTTAAGCCTCTGCCTTTAGCTCAGGCCATGATTCCAGAGTCCTGGGATTGAGCTCAGCATCAGGCTCTCTGCTCAGTGGGGAGCCTGCTTCTCCTTTTCTCTCTGCCTACCTCTCTGCCTACATGTGATCTCTGTCTGTCAAATAAACAAATAAAAATCAAAAAAGAAAAAAAGAAAGAAATCTTCTGATTCCTTCAGCCCTTCCAGATTATTTTTTGAGGACTTGGGGTTGAACAGTGATTTATGACTTTTTTTCTAAAGATGTGGTATACTGCTTAGGTAGAGGAGCAATAAATTTAGTAATTTATTGAAGTAAAAATTTATCAAGACAGTGTATTTGAGGGGAGAAGAGCTATCAAGAGAAATAGGAAGGTTGCTGCAAAGCCACCTGGAATGAAAAAGTAGGGTGCCTGGGTGGCTCAGTGGGTTAAGCCGCTGCCTTCGGCTCAGGTCATGATCTCAGGGTCCTGGGATCGAGTCCCGCATCAGGCTCTCTGCTCAGCAGGGAGCCTGCTTCCTCCTCTCTCTGCCTGCCTCTCTGCCTACTTGTGATCTCTCTCTGTCAAATAAATAAATAAAATCTAAAAAAAAAAAAAAGAAAAGAAAAGAAAAAGTAATGAAGCCTTCTTTCTGTAAATTAGGCAGAGCCCTAAACTCACAGATGTCCCTTTATAATTAATGCATTTAACACAACACACTAATTAACCACCTCTGAGGCAAATTTGAGGCTTCATAGTGCCATCTGATAATGTCCAAGAATCAAAACTGCTAAGTTTCAACAAAGCCATTCCCTCCACCTCTTGATCATAGAGATAAACTACATTTCCCAGACTCCCTTGTAGTTAGAATGACAATGTAACCAAATCCTGGCCAATGGAATGCAAGCAGACATACTATGTGCCATTTCCAGCGTGGCCACAAGAACCTCCCAAGCAATTCTCCAAATTCCTTCTCTCTTCTGCCATCCAAATGCAGAGAATCCAGCCAAGAACTAATATGACCTAGAAGAGGGGAAGCCACCATATAAAAGCCTGGGTCCCTGAATAACCTTGAATAATCCTCCAAAAGGTCTACTGTTATGCCTAACACCCAAATACAGTGAAAACTACAAAGCTCCAAAGATACGGTATAGCCCCATAGAATTACCTTAATTCCTCTGAGGTCTTCCTAAAGCAACCCTTGTTTCAGTGACCATCTAGAAATGCTAGACTCGAATATAGCCATCGGAGTCTAACACTACAACTACGTGAAATAGAATCAGTAGGTTCAAAGATGGCAATAGGAATTTACCAGTTCTAGTTTATGTGCCTGAAAAACTCGGGCTCTTTATTAAGAAAAAAGATTGAGAATTTAGTATATCACTATTTGACAGCAACCATAATAGTAACCGTTCAGTCAAGGATCATTAAGGATGCTAAAACTAGTGAGTAAAATTTTATTGAGAAACAGTCTCTCAGACAAAATCACCATTAGGCAAAGGCCATAGTAATAACTGCTGCAGGCAAATCCCCCAATAGGCGCTAAAATCAATGGTGTAAATTTGAGGAGAAACAATACATTTGCATAGTCTCTAAGTATGTTCCCCAAATATTGATCAGTTTATAATTGGAGAAAAAGTACTCTACAGTAGAGGAACTCAGCAGGTACCACCTTAACCAAGTGGTCAAGGTTAACTTCATCATCAGTAAAATTTATCGGCATGATGATCTCCTGGTATCATATACTGGCAAAAACACAACAGTTCTGTGGCATTCTTGGCATCAGTGTATAACCCAGTCTAATCAGGCAAATAGAACAAACTCTCAGAGTCTACAAAACAAATAACCACCCATATTTAAAAAAATCAGAGTCACAAAAAACAAGGCATTACTGAGAAATAATCGTAGGTTAGAGGAGATTAAGAAGTCATAACAAATAAAAGCAATATGGGATCCTATACTGGATTCTGGTACAGAAAAAATCGCATTAGGGAAAAAAATGGTGAAACTGTAGTAAGATCTATAGTTAAGAGTGTTCTACTCATGTTAATTTCCTAATCTGACAATTGCACTATATTTCTGCAAGCTGCTAACATACAGGGAAGCTGAATACAGGGTATACTGGAACTCTGTACAATTTTCGTAACTTTTCTTTAAGCCTAAAATTATTAAAAAAAAAAAAAAGAAAGAAAAAATAAGTTATTTACATAGTCTCAAGAATCTCTCTATAAGCTATTTAAATATAAGGGGAAAAATAGTAAATTTACAGTGGAGATGCCTAGCAGATACCCTTAAACAAGTGACCAATGTTCTTATCACCACAAATGGGACAAATAGAAATCTCCTGACATAACGCAGTGAAGAAAAATTTATCATCGCTTCTTTGATATTACTGTCAAAAAATGTATAAGTTGAATTTTGTCATCAGAAAATCTCAAGGAAAATTAGAATTGATAGACATTCTAAAAAATGACTGATCTGTACTCTCTAAAAATGTCAAAGTGTGCATAATACAAAAATATTACAAAAATTCCCAGAAATATATAAACTACTAGAACTGAATCTGAAAGAAATAGAAAATTTGAACAGACCAGTTACCCACAATCAAATTAAATCAGTAATTAAAAATCTCCCAACAAACACAAGTCCAGAACCAGATGAATTTACAGGTGAATTCTATCAAACATTTAAAGAAGGATAAATATCAGGAGCATCTTGGTGGTTTGGTTGGTTAAGCATCAGGCCCTTGATCTCAAAGTTGTGAGTTTCAAGCCCCATGCCCAGCGTAGAGCCATGCCCATGTGTGGAGCCTACTTAAAAAAAAAAAGGAAAAGTTCTCATTAAACAACAATATTTGGGTCACTATTCAAATCTGTGTATGCCAAATTGTAATTCTCAAGACCGTTAATACCTATTCTTCTCAAATTATTCCAAAGAATAGAGGAGGAAGGAAAACTTCCAAATACATTCTCTGAGGCTTACATTACCCTGATACCAAAACCAGATAGACACTACAAAAAAAAAAAGAGAACTATCAGGTCAGTAACTCTGATGAACACAGATACAAAAATCCTCAACAAAGTATTAGCAAACTGAATCCAACAATATATTAAAAAATCATTCACCACAATCAAGTGGGACTTATTCCCGGAATGCAGGGGTGGTTCAATATTTACACATCAATTAATGTGATATAGCACATCAATAAGAAGATTAAAAATCATACGATCATTTCAATAGATGTAGAAAAAGCATCTGACAAAGTATTACATCCAATCATGATAAAAACTCTCAACAAAATAGGTTTGTAGGGAACATACTTCAACCGAGTAAAGGCAATATATGAATAACCCACAGTTAACTTCATACCCAATGATGAAAAACTGAGAGCTTCCCCCTTAAGATCAAATACAATACAAGGATGTCCACTCTCAGCAGTTTTATTCAACATATTACTGGAAGTCCTTGCCACAGCAATTGGCCAAGAATAAAGGAATAAGAGGCATCCAAATTGGTAAAGAAGTAAAACTTTCACTATTTGCAGATGACAGGACACCATATATAGAAAATAGGGGTGCCTGGGTGGCTCAGAGCGTTAAGCCTCTGTCTTCGACTCAGGTCATGATCTCAAGGTCCTGGGATTGAGCCCCGCATCGGGCTCTCTGCTCAGCAGTGAGCCTGTTTCCCCCTCTCTCTGCCTGCCTCTCTGCCTACTTGTGATCTCTCTCTCTGTCAAATAAATAAATAAAATCATATATATGTATATATATATATATATATATATATATATATATAGAGAGAGAGAGAGAGAGAGAGAGAGAGAAAGAGAGAGAGAGAGAGAGAATATACACCATATGTAGAGAACAAAGACTCCACCTAAAAACTACTGGAACTGATGAATGAATTCATTCAATGAATGAATTCTGTAAGGTCATAGGCTATAGAAATCCATTACATTTCTATACACTAATAATGAAGTAGCAGAAAGAAAAACTAAGAAAGCAATCTCAGGGTTGCCTGGGTGGCTCAGTTGGTTAAGTGTCTGTCTGACTCTTGATTTCAGCTCAGGTCATGATCTCAGGGTCATAAGAGCAAGCCTCACATTGGGCTCCACTCTCAAGTGCAGAGTCTGCTTAAGACTCTCCCTCTGCCCTTCCCTTCTCACTCATTCTCTCTCTCTAAAATAAATAAATAAATCTTAAAAACAAACAAGAAAACAGAAAGCAATCCCATTTGTAATTGCACCAAATAATAAAGTACCTAGGAATATATTTAACAAAGGAAGTGAAGACTTATACTATGAAAACTACAAAACACTGGAGAAAGAAATTGAAGATGACAGAAACAACTGGAAAGATATTCCATGCTCATGGATTGGAAGAACAAATATTGTTAAAATGTCCATGCTACCCAAAGCGATCTAAAGATTTAATGTAATCCTTATCAAAATACCAACAGTATTTTTCCCAGAACAAGGACAAACCTAAAATTTGTACAGAATCACAAAAAACTCTGAATAACCAAATGATTCTGGACAAGGAAAAGCAAAGCTTGAGGTTTCACAATTAGAGACTTAAAGATATATTACAAAACTGAGTATTCAAAACAGTATGGTACTGACACAAAAATAGACACATAGAACAACAGAACAGGATAGAAAACCCAGAACCCACAACCACATGGTCAATTGATCTTCAACAATAGAAGCAAGACTATGCAATAGGAAAAAGATAGTCTCTTCAACAAATGGTATTGAGAAAACTGGACACCAACATGTAAGAGAATGAAACTAGACTACTTTCTTATACCACATGCAAAAATAAATTCAAAATGGATTAGAGACCTAAATGTGAAACTTGAAACCATAAAAATCCTAGAAGAAAGCACAAGCAGTTATTTCTCTGACACAGACCATAGCAACATTTTCTAGGCCTGTCTCCTGATGCAAGGGAAATAAAAATAAACTATTGGGACTACACCAAAATAAAAAGTTTCTGCATGGCAAAGAAAACAATAAAATTAAAAGACAACCTACTGAGTGGGAGAAGATATTTGCTGACAACATATTCCATAAAGGGTTAGTATTCAAAATACATAAAAGAAACTTATAAAACTGAACACCCAAAAAACAAATAATTCAATTAAAAATAGACAAAAGACCGAATGGACGTTTCTGCAAAGACTATACAGATGGCCAACAGACTCATGAAAAGGTGCTCAACATCTCTCAGCATCAGAGAAATGCAAATCAAAACTATAATGAGATATCATCTCTCACTGGTCAGAATGGCTAAATTCGAAAATGCAAGAAACAGTAAGTGTTGGCAAGGATGTTGAAAGAAAGAAACCCTCAAGCTCTGCGGGTAGGAATGCAAACTGTGCAGTCACTGTGGAAAACAGTACAGAGGTTCCTCAACAGTTAAAAACAGAACTAACCTACTTTCCAGTAACAGCACTATTGGGTACTTCTGCCCAAAGAATACAAAAATGCGGGCACTTAAGTGGCTCAGGCATTTGAGCATCTGACTCTTGGTTTTGGCTCTGGTCATGATCATGTGGGTCGTGGGATCAAGCCCC
This sequence comes from Mustela lutreola, assembly GCF_030435805.1. Taxonomy (NCBI): domain Eukaryota; kingdom Metazoa; phylum Chordata; class Mammalia; order Carnivora; family Mustelidae; genus Mustela; species Mustela lutreola. The sequence goes on along the minus strand of NC_081298.1, from coordinate 36,278,535 downwards.
ATGTCAGGCTCTGTGCTCAGTTGGGAGTCTCCTTGAGGGTTCTCTTTCTGTGTCCCCCCCCACTTGTGCACACACACGCTCTCTCTCAAATAAATCCAAAAAAGAAAAAAGAATACAAGAACGCTAATTTGAAGGATATGTGCACCACTATGTTCATCGCAGCATTATTCGTAATAGTCAAATTATGGAAGCAGCTCATGGATCCATCAACAGATGAATGGAAAAAGAAGATCTGATATGTGCACATGCACACACACACACGCACCCACACAATGGAATGTTACTCAGCCGTAAAAGAAGAATGAAATCTTGCCATTTGCAATGATATGGATGAACAAAGAGTATAATGCTAAGTGAAGTAAATCAGAGAAAGACAGATACCATATAATTTTACTCATATATGGAATTTAAGAAACAAAGCAAACAAAGGGAGAAAAAGAGAGACAAATGAAGAAACAGATTCTTAACTTAGACAACGAATTGATGGTTACCAGATGGGAAGTGGGTGGACAATGGGTGAAACAGGTGAAAGGGATTAAGAATATGTATGATAAACACTGAGTAATATACAGAACTTTTGAATCATTACATCGTACACCCAAAAGTAATATAACACTGTATGTTTACTATACCAAAATTAAAATTACCAAACTTTAAAAATAAAACAACAGGTGTGAAAAATCAGAAAAGCCGAAGGACTGCTTCAGATTATAAGAGATGTAAGAAGGTATGGCACCTAAAGACATCAAATGACACTATATTGGATTCTGGACCAGATTTCTTTTTATTTTGTTGTAAAGGAAATGAGTGGGATAATTGGTGAAACTCAATAAAGTTTGCCAATTAGATAATAGCTCTTTATCACTCTAAATGTTGATTTTGATCATTGTTCTGTATGAGACAGTCCTTGTTTTCAGGAATAGCCCAGTGAAAGTGTTTAGAAATAAAGCATTATGTCTACAACTTACTCTCAAACAGTTCAGAAAACATTATCCACAGGCAATCACATATACATACATATAAGGAGATATACACATACATACGTATAAAATAATGAATATTGTTTTTCTGAAAATAAATTAATTAAAAAAAAGAAGTCAATTGTTCAAGGTTCTCTCAAGAACCTAATATTTTAGTTGAGAGATTTTTTTTTAATTCATAGAGATATTAGGTATTCAGAGTAGCCGAAATTAATTTTTATTACTAATTGAGGATATACTAATAAATAATACTATTTTCAGGTGAGGGAGAGGATATGGGGTGGTGGTGGCAAATTGTCAAAGCTTCATGGAGAAAAAAGGGCCATACTTGGACATTGAAGGATGAAGAATTATGACCAAAAAGAGAGGTAGGAGTTTCCAGGCAGGAACACCACCTTTGGAGAGAAGAAATGGTGAAAATGAACATGTCCTTTCAGGACAAGGAGGGTACCAAGTTTACTAGATCCATGATGTGTCTGTAGATGTCAGAAATAACACTGAGTTTCTCTTCTGGAAGGTAAAATTGCCAAAGTGATTTAGGTGAAGTTATGATGAGTCTTGTTTTTTAGGTTTCTTTATCCATGGAAAAATAAGGAATCAATGAAAGTGTTGTTTTTTTGTTTGTTTGTTTAAGTTTTATTTAGTTTAAAGAGAAAGAGCAGAGGGGAGGGGCAGACAGAGAGGGAGAGGGAGTCTTAAGCAGACTCCACACAGTGAGCATGGAGCCTGATGCAGGGCTCGATCCCACCACCCTGAGATCACAACTTGAGCCAAAACCAAGAGTCAGACACTTTACTGGCTGTACCACCCAGGTGTCAGGAAAGTGTTTTTAAGTAGGTATAAGTGGTACCAAGTACGTTATAGGTAATAAATTTGTCAAAGTTTAGAGTGGGGAAGAGTGTGAAGGTAGAAAAACTACAGGCACATTCCCACTTATGTGAAGGATTGATGGGAACAATATATTCCAGAGATAAGAGTGTCAGTGGAATCAGTATACATGAGATGGCATAATAACCTATAGAAATGTGTAACCACAAGTAGCTATTTACTTTCTATCATTGACATATAAAAATCGGAGTGTTTGACTAACTTAATCTTCACAGTGTTTTTTTTTTTTTTTTTTTTTTTTTTTTATTTTTTATAAACATATATTTTTTATATACATATATTTTTATCCCCAGGTCATCAAAAGAAATGAAATCTTGCCATTTGCAACAACATGGATGGAACTAGAGCGTATCATGCTTAGCGAAATCTTCACAGTGTTTTTAACTATTGTTCTAATAGTGGGAAAGGCAGGACTAGAGCATAGACACACATTTGAGGTTCCCCTCCTTGACCAGCCAAAACATTCACATATATTTTAACCATTAAAACAAATGAAGGTATTTAGCCTTGGGAAATCATAAAATTACCTCCTGGAGGCCCAAAGACCATAACAGAAAGAGTAAATAAAGGAAAACCTCTTGACACATTAACTGACATTGGTTGGTAGCTGTGGGTAGGCTACTAGGAAGAATCCCAGCATTTGGTGAGGTTGACCCTTCATTCGGTGACAAACAGTCAAGGTCAACATGATGAGTTTCTGTGGCTACGGTTATGAGAGTGGAATGGGAAGGAAGGCCACAAACACATGGGTGTAAGACTGGGTATAAAGCACAAATTGTGAAAATTGGCTTCATACAGGTTCTAGTCAAAACCATGGAAAAAGAATGAATTCTATCAAGAAGGAAGAATATACAAAGGAACAGACTTTAGGGACTTTCTGAGGATGTTCTTGTTGAGGAGAAAGAAATAGCCAGAAAGAAAGAGCCTGAAAAGTCAGAGGAGATCCTAACCGGTATTATGCATAGAAGCCAGGAAGTATTCAGTATTTTAAAGAGAAGCTAATCAAACTTAACTCATCTCTAGAATAGTTTGAAGACTGTGAAAAGAATAACAACTATAGTTAAAACTCAAATATTCTGTACACTGCTACACAAAAATCAAGGTGTCATCTATCAATTCTAGGTCTCATCAGTTTGGTTCTATCTGTGTGTCTTCTCAGTTACTGCCTTTTTTAAAAAAAATACTTTTTTTTACATTTTGAAATTTTCTACATTTTCAGTGTTATAAAAGTCAGGAAATATACATACTTTAAAATAAAAAATCATCTGAGGACACAATTTTGTCTGAAAATTTTAATGTCTTTTTTTCCAATACTAAATTACCAACAAAATATTTGATGAGATCATAACTTTTAAATACTGGCAAATTCCTTATTACTATGAGATGTGACAAATACAATTAGTGATCACAATTCTTCAAATTGCAAAATATTTAATCATCATTTGAATAAATAATGTCAAGATTTTCATACTGTGAGTTAAAATATTGAAGCTCAGAGTACTATATGTGACTTACCTAACTAGATCTATACCTAAAACCAGGAATCTTCTACTTCTGTCCTTTCTCTGGGATAAATCTAGCTTGCAAGAATGTTTGGGGGTATGCACAGTATTCTCCTTCAAAAACTAAATAAGCCTCAACATTTAAAAATTTAAGAAATTTCCTACTTCTTGAGAAAAATGAGAGCAGCTTAAAGGCTACACTGTTTTGATAGGATATGAGCTTTCCATTTTAGCACAGTCCCTACCATTTCTTACTGTTTTTTCACTCCTTTATGTTACTTACCTGGCCCTGTAGTTTTATAAGCCCTGTCTAGAATTCACTAAAGGCGACATGGGAAATTAACACTCCTAAATGTTTTGCAAATGATAAAAAATGGTGGAAAAGGGAAATTGGAAACTAAAGCAAAATTCTATCTTCCCACACTTTTTTTTCTTAAGAGAACTGTCTTTTCTCATTCCTCTAACCCATGATTTTGAAAGAGTTACGCCAGAGAAGCAAAAGTTGTCCAGAAATCATTTTAATCTAGTGCTTGGATAACTTCCTGGACTTTCTTACCGCTGCTGCTTACCTTCCCCAACCAGGAGAAAAAAGAAAAAGACATACTAAAGTAACTGAATGGATAAATAAACCATGGTACATCCAGACAATGAAATACTCAGCACTAAAAAGAAATGAGCTATCAAGCCATGAAAAGATACAAAGGAAATTTAAATGCATATTACAAAGCAAAGAAAGACAATCTGAAACAACTCTATACTGTATGAAAAAGCAAAACATGGAGAAAGGAAAAAGATCAGTGGTTCCCAAGGGTTAGGAGGGAAAGAGATATGAATAGAGGGTGCACAGAGGACCTTTTAGGGCAATAGAACCACTCTGTATACCATAATGGTGGACACATGTCATTATACATTTATCCAAACTCATAAAATGTACACTACGAGTGAATCCTAATGATCTTTAAGTGATAATGATGTGTCAATGTAGGTTCTTTAACTGTAACAAATGTGCACTCAAATGTGCGTGGGTGCAGAGGTTATAAGAAAAATCTCTGCACCTTCCTCTCAATTTGACCATGAACCTAAACTCTCTATAAATAAATATTTTCAAAAATTGGAGGCATACTTCCCAAAAAAGAATGAAATTTCTTTTTTTTTTTTAAGATTTTATTTCTTTATTTGAGAGAGAGAGTGAGAGAGAACATGAGCGAGGAGAAGTTCAGAGAGAGAAGCAGACTCCCCATGGAGCTGGTAGCCCAATGCGGGACTCGATCCCAGGACTCTGGGACCATGACCTGAGCCGAAGGCAGTTGGCCAACCAACTGAGCCACCCAGGCGTCCCTGAGATTTCTTTTTTTTTTTTTTTTTTTTTTTTTTTAAGATTTTATTTATTTATTTGACAGAGAGAGATCACAAGTAGGCAGAGAGGCAGGCAGAGAGAGAGAGAGGAGGAAGCAGGCTCCCTGCTGAGCAGAGAGCCCGATGCGGGACTCGATCCCAGGACCCTGAGATCATGACCTGAGCCGAAGGCAGCGGCTTAACCCACTGAGCCACCCAGGCACCCGTCCCTGAGATTTCTTTTAAAAGATTTGTCTTTTGGGGAGCCTGAGTGGCCTTCAGCTCAGGTCATGATCCTGAAGTCCCTGGGAGCCAGTCCTGTATTGGCCTCCCTGCTTGGCGGGGACTCTGCTTCTCCCTCTGACCCTCCCCACCTCTCATTCATGCATGCTCGCTCGCACTCTCTCTCATTCCCTCTCAAATAAATAAGTAAAACCTTTAAAAATAAATAAAAATTGAAAAATGAAAAATCGTTTTTGTATCACCTCTGTATTTTTACAAGCTACTGAATTATCTTGGATCTTCTGTAACTGCTATGTAAATATCTAGCTGATCTCCTGAATTGGTGATCATTTTTGTCATTCTGAAATAAGTTTCAACTGGGAAATACGGAGTTCCCTGTAAGTGACATCAAAGGGCATTTTTAAGACCTTCACCTTTAGAAGTACACTCCAAATCACAGCAGTAGGAAAGGAAAGTCTTTACCGGAAGCATTCACCGAAGAAGGGACTCCAGAAATGCACTGAGGTTTGAGCAATTACAAACCCAGAGGAAAATTCTCTTGGTTCCTCCTGTTATTGAATACTGGGAAACCACCAGTCCAAAGGATTCGCGTCTTTCAAAACCTTTTGCTCATGTTAGCCTGGAGTAGACATTACTGTTCCACAAGGAACTGAGAGGTTAACATGAGAAAAGCACTGTGTAGAGTCTTGCCGCTCTAAATGTGTTCCCTGAACCGGCCGCAGGAGCACCACAATGGCCTTCTGCGGAAACAGGGCAGCGGCCCAGGTGTTGCCCCAACCTCCACCAGGCCAGGTGATGCTCATGCAAATCAGAGTTTGAGACGCCTCCGCTCTCTTGGGGCTTCCAGGCTGAAACACTTTGTGCATTTTTCTGATTCCCATTCTTAGCAATAAAAAAATTAAAAAGGGTGTCTTGGTGGTGGCGGAGCTGACTGACCTTATGGTGGGGCCTTCCGGCCACTCAGGGCCTCTTGGCCTCCCCCACGACTCCTCAGGGTGGTGTGTCACTGCAGTGCGGGGCCTCATGGTGGAGCCTCAGGGTGCCACCGGGGCTCTTGGTGGCAGTGCTGACCTGGCCCGCGGGACCTTGTGGTGGAAGGGCAGACCAACAGGGCAGACAGCTGATTGATGGTCCAGAGAGGCAGCTCTGGCAGCACGCAAGGGCACGAAGAGCCTCTGCCGCTATCAGTGAGGGGCCCGCAGGAGGCATCGCAGTGACCGCTGGGTTCCCAGCACTCCTCTGCCCTCAGAGGTCAAGCTTAAATCCCATAGGAAACTCATCAATGCCCCAATGAGAACACCCACACCAGATGAGGTGTGGTTGGTTGTTCTCAGTCTGTGTTGTGTGCCTTGGATTGCTTCACCTGGTGAACTTTAAAAACAATCTTGATGCCCGAGCCATGCCCTAGACCAGTTTCATCATTATCTTTGTGGTGGAACCAAGCATCAGTGTTTTCTGAAGTGCCTCAGGTGATCTTAAAATGCTGCCAAATGAGAAGATTGTCATAAATGTTTACTGGGAAGGGGTCTTAACAGGGAGTGGTTTCTCCCCCAGAGGGTATTTGGCAATATCTGAAGATATTTTAGATCGTCCCTGGAGGTGGTTGGGGGAGAGTGGGGAAGGGGTGATACTAGTGTCCAGAGGTAGAGGCCAGGGAGACAAGGTACAGGACTTACCCCTACAACAAGGAAGCATCTAGCCAAAAATGTCAAGACTTCCAAGATTGAGAAACCCCGGCTTATATTATGTATGGTGGTTCTTAAACTTGAATGTACATCATAATCACCTGGAAGCCTTGTTAAACTACAGATTGATGGATCCCACCCCAGAGTTGCTGGTTCAGTAGGTCTGAAGAGGGACATGAGAATTTGTATTTCTAACAAGTTTCCAGATGATGCTGATGCCACAGATCCAAAGACCACACTTTAAGAACCACTGATCCAGGACATTGGTCCTCAGACTTGGCTGCGTACTGAAATCAAGTGTGAATTTTTAAAAATACTGAGGCATGGGTCCTATCCCTAGAGGTGCTGATGCAATGTATCTTAGGCATGAGCCAGATACTGGGATTTTTAAAGTTTTCTTATGTGATTCTACTGTGCAGCCAAGGTTGATGCCACTTATCTAGGAAAATAGTGTAGACAGAAAAACAAAAAAGCCAGGACTGGGCCCCTTGTTTTCTTTTCTTTTTTTTTTTTTTAAATAAATATTTTCTTTATTTACTTGAGACAGAGAGACAGTGAGAGAGAGCATGAGCGAGGAGAAGGTCAGAGAGAGAAACAGATTCCCTGTGGAGCTGGGAGCCCGATGTGGGACTCGATCCCCGAACTCCGGGATCATGACCTGAGCCGAAGGCAGTCCTCCAACCAATGGAGCCACCCAGGCATCCCCCCCTTGTTTTCAAGGGTTAGATAGAGGAGGAAAAAGTTGGAGAAGACATGGCCAGTGAGGTAGGTAGAAAACAAGGAGTGTGCGCTGTCAGAAAGCCAAGATAGAACTTTTCAAAATGGAAAGAGCAGTCTGCATGATCCAATATGTTCTATTCCTATGTGTGCTAGCCCACAAGATTGCTACTAGCTGTCACCTTAGGCCAGTATTAAAAACTTCTTAAAATTATCTTTTTTATGGCTGCTTCAGATTTCCGATATCTTGCTCAACTCTATTCAAGGACGCCCCTGAAAAACTACTCTTCAACAGTACTGAAGGCCACTGAATTGTATACTGTCAACCTCTAAAGGGCCCAAGAGATGATAGAATTTAGCTTCTTCATTTTGTCAATGATACAATAGAGGCCCCCCAAAAGTACCTTGGCTACTGTCACACAGCCATGGTTGGCAGAACTCAAGGAAGAACTCCGGTGTCCGGATTTTCCTCTTTATGCACTGCATAACCTACAAAGAAAATCTAGATCCAATGGCTTAGGATCAAAATACCTCTATCTGCAAGCTTTGCTCCATTGTTCGCCAGTTGGTGTGTGTCAGGAATTCTCAAGGCAGAGCCAGACCAGGGTTGGGGTTTCCCTGCTGACTCCTCCAGGTGGAATGTATTAAGCTAACAAGTCAACACTCGTGTGAGGCAGGTAAAGGCCCACATCCGATGGATCAACAACCTGGAATCTTTCATTAAGTAATCTGTTTCCTTTGTACCAGGCCCAACTCTCAGGCTAGAGCTCTGGGCTCCACCCATCAGTACCTTCTTTGCAGTGACCTTGCTGTTCATGAGGTCACATCACTGCTAAGTGAGCCCAATGTTCTGTGACAGACATTGATGAGCAGAGTAAGTCTGACATGAATCCCTTACATGACCTTTATTCCAAGGTGGGTACCAGAAGATGCTGGCAAGGGAGGCTCTTTCTTCACTAAGATGCCCTTCAGGGTGAGAAAATGGAAGGGTAGGAGCCTGGCTGAGCACAGAACCATACATAGCAGGTACCTTAGCCTTTTGTAGTAGCTCTCACCTCTAGTGGGTGGGAGGTTTGCTAAGTCCTATGGAAAAAACTACCTAAATGAAAAGCTCTAGAGCCTCCCATTTATTGCACTGTAAGATAAAAATTCATCCACCTTTCTAGTAACCTAAGGATAAATGAAAATTTGGGGGCACAAAATAACTTTAGAAATAATTTGTGCTATTGCTGTCTCAAGACTCAATTAGTTTTCTCTAAACCAGCCCAAAACTTACAGGCTTAAAATAACAGCCTTTTTTAAAAAACTAAGGTGAAATTAATATATAACATTATGTACGTTTCAGGTGTACAACATTCTGTTGACATTTGTATGCTTTACAGAATGATCATCACTAAAAGTCTAGTTACCGGGGCACCTGGGTAGCTCAGTGGATTAAGCCGCTGCCTTCGGCTCAGGTCATGATCTCAGTGTCCTGGGATCGAGCCCCGCATCGGGCTCTTTGCTCAGCAGGAGCCTGCTTCTCTCTCTCTCTCTCTCTGCCTGACTCTCTGCCTACTTGTGATCTCTCTCTCTGTCAAATAAATAAATAAAATTTAAAAAAAAAAAAAAAGTCTAGTTACCATCCATCACCTTCCCCGTCCCCTCTGGTAATCAACAACAATCATGTATTTTGTTCATTATTCTGTAGGTCGACTGGTAGTTCTGGTCTGGGCCAGCTTAGCTGATGTTTTGGGTTCTCATGTGCTTGTTCCTGTAGTCAGCTGGCAGGTAGATAGTTGATCTGGGATAGCCACAAGGCTACCACATATCTGGCATTTGGCTGACTGTTGACTGGACCAACAGAGATGATTGAGCCACGTGTCTCTCTTCCTCCAGCAGACAAGCCCAGGGTTCTTCACTTAGTGGTCTCAATGCCCCAAAGAGCAGTAAGGAAAAGCCAGCCCCAGTACTCAAGCACTTTTCAAGTCTCTGCTTGCATCATACTTGTTATTGTCCCATTGGCCAGAGCAAGTGACACAGCTTCTTAGAGCCAGAGGTGGTTCTATAAGACTACAAGTCCTGCCCAGCAGTCTCCTCTATGTCCTTGTCTTCTAGATATTTGAATAGCATAGGTTGTTCAATACTATTAGTAAGCAAAGTAGTGCTCCACTGCATGATGGTGGAGAGGGTATCCTCGGATGGAGACAACAATAGATAAATTACACCTTACTTACATCTTCGATTTTTTAAAAAAATTGAACATGTCAAAAACATCCCACAAACCCATGTCTTAAGTAAGAACAGAATTAATAATAGAACACATAACAGAATTTAAAAACTTAACCTTAGTTTTTAAAGTTTTTACTTATTTACTTGAGAAAGAGGGAGAGAACACAGAGGGAAGGGAGAAGCAGACTCCCCAGTGAACAGAGAGCCTAATAGGGGGCTCGATCCCAGGTCCCTGGGATCATGACCTGAGCTGAAGGCAAACACTTAACCAATTGAGCCATCAAGGTACCCCCAAAGCCTTAAGCTTATTAAAAATATATAATAAAAAGACTTAAATAACTTCAGTAAATTAAGAAGTCTATAATGGAAGAATAAAAGTAGGCTGTGTGTGTTTTAAAGCAGAATGTTAATGTAACTGTGGTTACATTAACTTTAAATTTACATAAATTTAAATAAAGTTGCACTGCTTTACCAAGTTCTGTGGCTTCTATGTCTCTTTTTGGCCTATTTTTTAGGTAGTCTTGTGATAGAGAACTTTTCAAATACCTAAAAGATTTTTTTTTTAATATTTTCCCACACTATTGCTCAAATGTTCTCTTTTATTGTTGTGGGGTTTTCTTCCCAGATGACAAATAGAAAATTTCTCTGGGGATACAAAATAGTTCCAAGGAATAGAAAATTACATGCCCATTTTCTTTCATTGAATTTACTTCTGGAAGTAAAGTAAAAGACAACCTGTTAGGTAAGTTTGGTTTTTCCTCTTTAAAAATCTCCACAATCATTTCATTGTGTTAGATGTGCATCGAAATGGAATCGAAATGCAATATGTATATTTTGCCAGTTTAGTTTATCCATTCCATGGAGCTTGTCATGTACATTGGAAAGACTACGGCTAATTTGCCTCCATCTGATGTACAAATACAGTAGTAGCTGATTAAAAAACTATAAGGATGTAGACAGTGTATCAGTATCAAAGGAACACCTCATTCCCTATAGAATTAGAAATCATGGCAAACTGGAAACATAGGATCCTATTTACTTTGGCCTTATCCATCATCACAAACTCAAATATAGGCTACTAGAACTCCTGGGAGTGAAACTCCTGAAACTCATATGAAGGGAAGAAGTGGAATGGATCCAAGCTCCCTGCATCCTGATCCCACCTTACCAAGTAAAAGAAAAATCAGAGAAAGGATTCTTTCCCTCTTTCCATCTAATTCTGACGAAGTCAGTGGAGGAATTTCCACTTCTACAGTCTGCCTCCAAAGATTCAATGCAGACCTTCTCCCATTGTCCACTCCAAAGACACTCATTGCTCTCAACTCATCCCCTGGTATAAAGATAAAGCAAAATCCTATGGATTAAAAATAAAGTTTACAGAACAAGGGCCAAATGCTGAACCAGGATACCCTGTTTTGTATAGAGTAGGAATTTGATACTCTTGAAAGACCTAAGTTCTTCAGTAAATCTTTTCATTAGAATTGGACTCAAAATATCCACATGTAAAAAAGATATAATTATATCTGCATTAGATATTTGTGATTCTTAGAAACACATTTATGTAAGCATAATCCCAATGTATTCATATACATTTACATGTACATAATCATATATCACCATAATTCTAGGGAGCACTCCCCACTCCAGTTACCTTTAACAGACTGGTGTACCCATCTACCAACTTGTGTGGGTATTTTACAATTATCCCTGATTTCAGTAATTACCCCTGGCAAACCAGATCCACCTTGCCTGGAAATTTATACTCCCTGCTCCTGATGACTATGGAGAGACAGCCAATTTTTGACAGTGAGTTCAAAAAAGAAAAAGAAAAGAAAGATTGATATCCTTGCCTCAGGGTGGTAAGACCAACTGTATTGCAGTTCATGCTTCAGAGCTCCCCCACAGGATGAGGCTGCAGCCCACCTGCAGATGAGACTACCCACTTGTTCAATGTATTTCCTGGCCCATGCTACTTCCTTCACTCCCTTTCTCCTAAGAGCATTTCTTCTGTAAGTCAGGTGCACTGAATCCCTGTCTCAGGCTCTGCTTCTAGGGAAACCAACATCAGATGACACCTCAGTACTTGATTACATTGATCTTGAATGTTTTCAGAAACTAGAACCCTGAAGTAGATGCTTGTTCTATCCCTACTTTTAACTTTGAAAGTAACTTACCACTGCATATTTTCACTTTGAAAGCATTTGCTATTGACTACATGCTTGATAAGATTTCCTCTCCTCTCTCCACCTCAGCCATCACTCACATAGGCTAAAAGTTCCTTTTGTTTGAGGGGCCTGACACATTAGTATAGAAACTCAAAGTCCATTTTCCCTCTTTAAAACAATGTAGAGATTGAATTACTTATTCCCTCCCAGGAAAAAATAAAATCTTTAAAAATGATGCTTTAGAAACAGACAGTAATCTTTCCTAAACTTGAAATCCACAGACAACTGTCACAGGATTGCCTGGCCCTGGAAAACTTCCCCATAACAAGACCATTTTATGAAACTGATGAAGCTAACCCAGTTTTTCATAAGTTATCCCTGAAGGACATAATATATCAAATATTCTCTTATCATTTTCCCCCGTATGCTTTCAGAGCACATTCAGTACTCTTTTCTTCTCCTTCGCCATACTATTTTCTACCTTTGTATGGAGGTGTAGTCCTCTTAGACACACTGGGAATGGAAAAACTTTAAATAAAATAAAATAAAATGAAAAGTCTAAGTAATTATGCCCATACTGGATAGCCACAGCTAAACTTCTTTTTTTTTAAATTTTTATTTTTTATAAACATATATTTTTTATATACATATATTTTTATCCCCAGGTCTGTGAATCACCAGTATATATACACAATGGAATACTATGCAGCCATCAAAAGAAATGAAATCTTGCCATTTGCAACAACGTGGATGGAACTAGAGCGTATCATGCTTAGCGAAATAAGTCAAGCAGAGAAAGCCACAGCTAAACTTCTATTAAGAAGAATGTCTGTCTCTTGGAATTCAATACATGTGTGCAATAACAACCACAACCAACAGCCAACAACCACGGCTCAATTTCATGTGAACTTTTTTCTCTCTTTTCATCAGATGTAGAAATGAACAAATTAGATTTTTATGGATTTTTGCTCATTTTTTAAAAGATTGATTTATTTATTTGAAAGAGAGAGCACAACATAAGCAGGGCAGGGGGAGGCAGAGGGAGATAGAGAAGGAAAGAAGCAGATTCCCTACTGAGAGTGGAGCCCAACACGGGGATCAATCTCACCACCCTGAGATCATGACCTGGAGGCTGACTCATTTTTTACTGTAACAATCATACTTCTCCTATCTAAAGTTCGCTGAACACTTGCTATGTGCCAAAACTCTTCTAAATGCTTTACATCTATGATCTCATGCAAATAGCACAACTACCTTATGAGCCAGGTACAATTTTTTATACCCTTTTTGCAGATGAGAAAACATTATATCCTATGCCATACTAATCTTCTCTCATATAATCTCATCTTTGAAGGAAAATCTTTCTTTAAAAATTCTCTCTGATTAGTAGTATACTATGGTATTTCTGTAGTTAGTCTATGCTTTGAAATAAATTATCATGCTAAAATGAGAACTTTTAATAAAAGCTAACTGTACCTTTTATATGCATGATCATTCATCTTTAGAGCATTGGTATTACTATTGTTAGTCCTCTTACATAGTTGGAGATACTGAAGCTTGGAGATATTGTATAACTCGTGTACTGTTAGATTCGGATTTGTTCCAAATATCTGTGGGGCCAGGGCAAGAACACTAATAACACCTGTCATATTCTCTGTACAGCAAAAGGGCTGTTCTTCCTCACAAAGGGCTAAGCATGCAACATGTAGAAAAACCCAGGCCACCCGCCCAAGCTTCATGTACATTCTATCACTACAAATAGCTGCCACTCCTCGGGCCTACGATTGCATGCACCAGCAGCCATTCACCCTCAGGAGGATAAACTTGGAAAACAGGCCCCTGGAGGTCCTGGAAAGGACTTGCTCAGAGCAGTTTGTCAGGGAATTCTAATCCTGGTTATTTGGAGCATGACCTCAAAGGGAAAGTGTAGGTTGCAGGTATACATGTACCTGAGACCTATGGACTTCTTGCTCATGGAGAGAAATGCAATCCAGGAGAATCAAGATGTGGCTTGCTGGAGGACAGGGCCTACTGTGGGGGCCTCAGGAGCCCAACACAGAATGGAATTGCTCCATAGCTAAGAAATGAATGAGTCAGAATTTGACTCCAGATACCTAGGAGCCCTTACCCTTCAACGCCACCATTTTACTAGAACTGAACCTCCTCTGCTACTTCAGTACAAAAATGAACCACAGAGCCTTCTACTGCTTTCATACTTTAGATGAGAATATCTGTATTTCTTGGAGGATTACATGGGCAAAGAAAGCTGGCCTTTTAAAATTTTTAAAGAGTAGATGATCAATAGGCAATTCTTAGCAGAATTCTTTCCATGCTTAGAATGTTTCTCTTAAGAGTTCAAGGCCCAAGCCAATGATTAACGAGAGTGTACATGCTTGTCCACCTGGAGGCAAAGAAAAGAAGAGACAGGAAGCAGATGTTCAAAGCCTTTACCTTTAGGTAAATTTAGGAAGTAGGAAAAGCTATGGAGAGCTAGCACCTAGCACAGTGCTTGAGCATACTAGGTCCACAATGAATATTTCATAAAATTATGCAGCATGAATTTGTGAGTATTTGACTCTCCTCTTTCTGGGACCAGAATTTGTCTGTTGGTAAGATGGACTTGATATATTTTATCAATGTAACCAATACCTACCAGATTACTTTCTGTCCAACAGAACAAAAATTTCACATTTCTATGTCTTAAAAGAAGCTTGAGTTGGGGGGTAAAGACTCAATATTCCCTGGAACTCTCAAACGCAAAATCTTCTACCTTTAAACTTCTTTATAAATACTGGCTACCTCTCATCATTATAGGAGATATTATCACAAGTTCCCTCCACCCCATTTCCCCCAAGAACCATATAATTAGCAACTTAGATACAGCTCAAGGAATCTGAAAACCCACTACTTACTTCTCTAAAATGCCAAATTTGTAATATGATGAGAAGAAAGCTGGTTATGTGCTCTTAATTTCTGTGAAAAATCATGTTCAATAGTAAGGTATGGTTGGTGTGTGTGTGTGTGTGTGTGTGTGTAGACAGAGAGGGTGGGAAATATACCAGTGAATGAAATGTAAATAAATATAACTGATTTACTTCCAAAGCTAAATAGAAAAATGAAGTTTTATGTGGGGGGGAGGGGAGAGATAATGATACATATATGTATATAACCATTGGGAGATATATGGTTATAGATATGTAACACATAAGATAACAGAAGCCAATTTATTTCCAGATATTCATAATAGAAAACACCACTGAGAGTGCTGTGAAATGTATAAGCCTGGTGATTCACAGACCTGTATCCCTGGGGCAAATAATACATTATATGTTAATAAAAATAATTTAAAAGAAAAAAGAAAACACCACTGAAAACAAAAGACCCAAGATTTTATAAACTTGTGCTTTTTTTTCCTATATTTTGAATCCAAAATACCTAAAATACGTTCAGTCAAAAGAACTACATAGGAATTGGAAGAAAATGGAAAACACAAACAAATCCACAAAAATGACTCAAAAACTTACTAAATTGGGTGGCCTCAAATTTCCACTAGAGAGGCCACTTTCCATCCAAGTGAACAGGATCTACTTATAATGGTTAGACACCTGTAATTAGAATTTGAATAATTCTAAGAAATCAAAAACCTAAACACTTATATAAAATCTTCTAATTATTACATGTTAACTAGTTCAAATTTTTGAAATATATAAGATAGCACTGTATAGGTCAAACAACACATAATTACAGGTTTCATTCCTCCTTGGAGATCAGGCATGGTCTCTGGCCTTCCAAAATGAAGGCTTCAAGAGATTCAGGCTATTATAAGGCCAGTCGTGGTCATAATTTACTAATTGAAATATTGTACAGACTAGACCATACACCAACATGGAATCATCCAGGCCCCTCTCACAGACCAGAACATCCAAGCTCTGTGACAGGTCGGTCCCTACAAAGGCCCATCTGTTGGTATCCCTTGAACAAAGAAGCCCTTCAAGGAAGTCCTAATAATTTTCTTGTGAGCAGCATTGCCCAACTGAATTATCAATACACCAGTCCCAGATATCCATTTAGGGGTCATCTGTGTTTATTCCAAAAAAGCGTGAATGGCATCACCTACCCCAAACACAGCATACCATTGTGCCGCTTGGCAAAAGCAAACATCCTTTCCATGAATATTTAACTAAATGCTTTGCTTATCAGTATTTGGCACAACTTGGACTGATCCTATCATTCTGTGTTCTGGAACATGCCCTACAAAGAAGATGATCAGAATGTTTCTGACTTTGTCTTCATAGCCTGAAACATTCTGTTAAGCAGTTTTGAATTCAGGTGATTCCCTCACATCTTTTTTCCTGAGAACTAAATTCAAAGTATCCTTACTTGTGAGGACTTGAGAAGTTTATCTGATATATCTTATGATAGAACCACCAGTGACAAAGGTGTTTTTAATAGGTATTCACTATCAAGTAAAGTAGCTCAACTTACCTATAAGTTGAAGTGCGTGGTGATTGTGGGAAAGATCTTTGGGAGTTGAAATTTAGATTTAATGGTGGTGAATGCAAGAATATTTTTTAAAAAAGAAAAAGGAAAAAGAAAGATAACATCCAATCAGATCTAGAAACCATATGCCTAGTTTTATGCACCCATTGAAGAATGTTCATCAAAAGTTTTCCTGCCCCCAAGTAATTCATCTTCTACCTTAGCAAAATGTGCCTGGAAGACTCATCTTTAATCAGCTGACTAGGGCTGTGTGTGTGTGTGTGTGTGTGTGTAGTTGGTGGTTAACATAGTTGGTGGTTGAGTGGTTAAGAGCTTGGGTCCCAGTTTGCATGGATGTCCTGGAGAATACCTATTAAACTTATTGCCCTGGTGTCATAAACAATAGTGCCTCTTTTCACTCTCAAAAACATCCCAGCTTGGCATTTTTCCAAAGAAAATGAAAATGCTAATTTGAAAATATAGCTGTATCCCCATGTTCACTGCAGCATTATTTACAATCGCCAAGACACAGAAACAACCTAAGCATCTACAAACAAATACATGGATAAAGAAAATGCGAGCATGCACACACATATATTATTCAACCATAAAAAAATGAAATCTTGCCATTTATGATGACATGGATGGATCTTGAAAGATGATGCTAAGTAAAATAAGTGAAACTTATTTCAAATACCATCCAGTCTCACTTAAATGTGGAATCTGAACAAAACAAAACAAGCTCATTATTACAGAGCACAGATTAGAGGTCGTCAGGGTGGGGGTGAGTAAAATATGTGAAGGAAATGAAAAGATACAAATTGCCATGCCAAAAAGTCATGGGGATACAATGTACAGCATGGGGACTGTGGCTAATAATACTCTATTGCATAGTTGAAAGTTGCTAAGAAAGTACATCTTAAAAGTTCTTATCACAAGAAAAATTTTCAATATGTAGTATGGATGTTAATTAGACTTATTGTGATGATGATTTTTCAAAAAATATATAAATATTGAATCATTATACTGTACACCTGAAGCTAATATGTCAATGATACCTCAATTAAAAAAAAAAAAGAAAGAAAGTTGAAGAAGAGGAAAAAATGTTCCTTATTGGAGAATAAACTCTATAGTCATTCTAGGTGTAGGTCATTCTAGGTATAGGTATGACTCTGTTCTTTTCCAGCTAAGAGAGTTACATGAAACTCTCTCCCTCTAAACTCTAAATCTCATCTGTAGAGTAAGAACAATAGTTAACAGCTACCTCTCAAGACTGCTATGAGGATTAAGTTTGATAACAGATTTCAAATGTTTAACCTGCTCCACAGTAAACACTGGATAAATTTTAACTATTATTATTTAAAGTTCTGTCATGTGAGAAGAAATTTATCATATGGGGTTGAACGAGCATCAGTACAAATCACTCCATCCATCTTAAGATACTTCGGGTAAATACTGAAATAAATGCCCAGAAATAAAAAACGCTGAAATAAATGCCCAGAAATCATTTCATCACAGCTCCCACAATACCAGACAAGAACATTCAGCAGCAAATATGATACACATGATGGTGTCCCTCAAAGATTGGCCACCAGGAACTTGAAGGTCAAACAGGACGGTCAAACTTGCCTTAGGTGCCATGGAACAGAAGACAGGGAGTTGGTGTCCCTGCAGATGTGCTCAGATTTTTAAAGGAATCAAACCTAGGGGTCTGCTAGGCTTCCCTGCTTCTCTTCCTCCCTATTGCTTGCCTGTCTGTGGCTGACCCAGGGTCAGCTGTGGACTGTGCATCAGGCACATGACTGTGGAATTCTGGTCCTGCCCCCTATGCACAATTTTACCTTCTGGAGGATTTTCCCAGCTCCATGTTTTCAAAGTGAAGGCCCATGTTTCTCCTCCAGCGATGGAGAACAAGGCCCAAATGTAATTTCAATTACAGCAATAACAAATTCATGAGGGCCCAGCCCTTGCCATCTGTCTGAGGACTTTGTCAGGCCCTTTATGGGTCATGATGAATACCATTTCACCAACCACCTGAACAAATGAGAGTGAGCCCATGGGTGTTCTGCAAAAGACAGAAGATCAAATGAAGAGTAGAACTGTCTGGATCCCCAGCACACTGGCAGAAGTAAAATTTATCACTATGCATCTGCATAATTCAGTGAGATTCCTCATTTAAAAGCTGACAAGGGGAAATGAAACAGAGTGTCGATTGGAAACTAGATGGCAGATTTTTAAATTTTAAATTATCAGTCTCTAAAACGTAACAACCTCTCCACAATGTAGGAACTTTGGTATTAGTTGGTGACTATGTATTTTGTATATATATATATACACACTATGTATATATATATATATATATACACACTATATATATATATATATACACAATATATATATATGTAGAATAGCTAACAAGTATTAAAGACCTCCCATGTACCAAGAATTATACCAAGCACTTTGTTGCATTTAATTCCCATAACCACTTTATGAATTATACACATTTTATAGGTGAGGATTTGAGGTTCACAGAGGGGCAATAATTTGTTCCAGGTCATACAGCTAGAAAGCTCTAGTTATAAACTACAGACCTGATCTATCTGACTCCAGAATCTATGGACTAATCACTGCACCAACCATAGCCCCTTGTACATATACAAATACACACACAGGGACTTTCCATTTCTTTCCTGATGTGAACTGATAGGCAAATCAGCCTTCTCCCAAAGAGAAAATGGGAATCCTAGCTGGGCACAGGGCAAGAACCCCACAGAGTATGGAGTTGAAGGAAAAGTATAACAAACCAGAGTCAAACAAGTAATCTACCAAAAAGGCCAACCTACCTGACAGGCCCAAGAATTAAGCCATGGAGCAGAAATAGGGCACAAATGAAGAATCTAACCCCAAGGTCATTTTAAAATCTTTATAATAATAACCGCTAACATTTATTGAGTGCTTAGTGTATGTCAGAAACTATTCTAGGCAATTTTGCATGAAATTATTCCTTTAACTCTCAACATTGTCTCATGTCCATTTTACAGATGAAAAAACTGAGTCACAGGGTTGTTAAATAACTGGTCCAAGAGCACAGAAATTACTCAGTGACCAAATTGGCATTTGAACCTAGGAAGTCTAGTTTAGGAATACAAACTCACAATCCTTCTGTACAGGTATGTTCTATGCTCTCATTTTCTTGGGAGGATTCATGGTTTTTGTTGACATTTTGTGTCAAATGAAAAAACAGCCTCATAATTCAGTTTATGAGCTTTCTTGATAAATAAGTACTATTTTTCTATTCAGGATACAACAAACTGTCTACAATCCTGGTTAAGAACAAATTTTTAGAGCCCACAGTGGCCAAATCACTATTTCCAAAATTATGAAAGTCATACTGATTGTTACCATATTCATGGCAATAAACCCTATTTCCAGTCTACTTCTTTCCAGGTGACATCTGGAGCTCAAGTGAAGTCACAATAGGTGCCATCTCATCATTACATATTGATATAGTTCTTCTGAAAAAACTGGGAACACTACCCAAGGCATAATAACCCTCATAAATAATCTATCAGCTTGAGGACATTAAATGTAAAGAAAGGGTGATCTCTGACCTTCCACTCCCTTTAATGGTGCTTCATTAGTCTTACAAATGGAAGCAAATTCATAATGGGGGGAATCAATTCTGCCACTTGGAAATAATGAAGACACATACATCAAACAACAGCTTTTTTTTATTCTTTCTAATTAAGTGATCCATCCCAGAGGAGTGCTAAGTTGGTCAGGGTAAATATAAATTACACTAAGCATGAGCATTTTAAGATCAATGTAGAAGTCTTGATGTTTCCCCTATGCTTTTCCTAGACTTTTCCAAACACTGAATTACTTTTCTGACTATGCATCAAGAAACTAAAAATCTGGATTAACTGGGCAAGAAGACACTCAATATCCCAATGGTGGTCCCGCAGGTGGCCAAACCGTCTGCCTATCTTATTGAAGAAGGAATCACAGTGACAAAGCTGACATCATGGGAAAATGCCTTAGCATTCCATCTGCAGCTCCACCCTGCCCTTGGACTTCAAAATACCAGCAAATATACTATCTGGCTTAGGGATTAGTGGATCAAATTTTAAAAGATATGTCTTATACCTCTTGCTAGGCCGCCTTCTCAGGATATCATCTTTGATGTCAAGGGTTCATCACAGTGTCCATGGATAGGTTTTTGCCATTGTCTAAGGCCTCAACCATCAGTAGAATGGAACTTCTGGCTGCTAGGAGGCCAGCCCTGGCTTTTCTAAAGCCTTTGTTTAGCTTCTAAATCAACTTACAGAATTACATGCAGTTTTGACTAATGAAACCACCATGTTTCTCCCAGAAAACTGAAGCAGGGCTGAAAATCAAACTAAAAATATACAATATTTTTTAATGCATCTTTGCTTATGAGATACAAAAACCAATATTATCTCACTTTAATAATACTTGGGAAGATCTTTACAATCAATAAATGACCTACACCTTTAAACTCATCAAAGAAGTGTACAAAAGCATCTTGCTTCCATGGACAGAAAGTAGAAAGTAAAGACCACTAGATTCAGAGCCAAGATACTCTATTCAAACCCTGCCTCTGTTGCTTTTTCATTGTGTGCCTACATATCCACAAAGGGAGAAACTTCCACCATTCATTTGATGCTCAATGCCTAGGATAGTGCCTGCCATGTGAATAGATACTCCTTAAGTATGTGAATATAAATATGAGCCTGAAGGAATGAGTCAACATATTTTTTCTCTGGAAATCACATCCTGGAACAAGTTTTGAGGACTGGTATCTTAGGTTGAGTCCTCAAGAGAAGCTCTGAGGAGAGGGTATTTATAAGTGATTTATTACAAAAGTTCTTAAAGTTCAAAGAGAAACTGCTCAATGAATGAGAGCGGCAGGCAAGGAAGAAGACACACCAAGAAGGAGTGTGATGTCAGGTGACATACGGCCTCAGCCTGATCCTGTAGGGAACTTGAGCATAGATCAGAGAAAGGAGCTGAACTTTCAACCTCCCTTCCCCATCAGTTATGGGGTATGGGCTGCACTGAGAGATGAAAGAGGGCAAGACTCTGAAGATCGAGGTGCAAAATCAAAGCACACAGAATCTGGGGATGGCACATAAAACCACCAAAAGTGATCCAAGGGGATCTGCTCAGGGCCTTGGCAAAGTCCACTACTAGTAGTCTGTAAGCTGTTGTGCTTTTATGAACCAACACTGAGGAATAAAACATCTAGTGCTTTGACTTTTCAAAGGACATTCTCTCACACATTCAGCATCTGATCCTCAATGTAACACTGTGTGATAGACACAACAGGAAGTATTATTATCTATTCAGAGCAAATAAGGGATCTTGACCCAGAGAAGGAAAACGACTTATTTCTGGCTAAACTAAATAAACACAAATAATATTATCTATTACAGAAGAGTAGCTAGGGGAGAGCTGAATTTATTTGCTCAAGGCACTGGGAGACAGTGAAGATTCTGATGCTTCTATAGATTTGGAGAATGTATATGATGGGACTTGTGGCAGACAGAGGAGAAAACATTCTAGATGAGAGAAAGCCAAAGGTGGGGAAATACATAGGACAACCATTAAGGTAAAAAAGAGAGGGACTTCATGGAAATGGAGTGAGTAGGGTGATGAGCCATTACTATGGTGATGAGGGGTGGTGGCCTTGAAAATATGAGTCATAGTCACTGAGATTTGATAAACTATTACCAGAAAAAAGATCAAGCAGGAAAAGTAAATAAATCGCTGAGAACAGAGTCTAAGGATGATGATATCTTCAGTAGTCTAAAGGAGGTAAGGTGAATTGTCAGTTTTCCTGTGTGAGTTGATGAAGACCTGTCCTAAAATGGTAGCAATGGGGAAGAGAACACAGACATGAGAGACAGGGGAAGAGACCACCAGTGGTGACCCAGTAGATAGATGTGAGAGTTGAAGCAGAAGAGTAGTTAGAAAGCAATCCAGACTTTTGAACTAAGGGATGGAATTTCTAGATTCCTAAGTTGAATGGTGTCAGGTTCGCTTATCTATAGACTTACGGTGTATTCACCTCTTTTTCTGGCCCAGTTTACCACAGACTCAAAATGACTTGTCTCCAACCGAAGGTGACCAGTGGCCAAGCACCTCAGGGCCAGAGCTAGAATGAGAAACAAGGCATTCTGACAACTGGCCCTGCAGGTGCTCCTTTCCCCTTGCCACAGATCTGGACATGAACTCATACATCACTGTGAAGAGACATCTGACAACAACTATCGTAAATGTTCAGCAAATCTCCAAGGTTGAGGGTCAGTTACTGGTAGCATATAAGGCACCTTAAAAAGTTTCAATGAGGAGCGCCTGGGTGGCTCAGTGGGTTAAAGCCTCTGCCTTCAGCTCAGGTCATGATCCCAGGGTCCTGGGATCCAGCCCCGCATAGGGCTCTCTGCTCAGCAGGGAATCTGCTTCCTCCTCTCTCTCTGCCCGCCTCTCTGCCTACTTGTGATCTCTGTCTGTCAAATAAATAAATAAAATCTTAAAAAAAAGTTTCAATGAGCAAATTAAATGGGAAAACATAGATGAACCTGCTTTATAGATTATAATGGGAAGTAACACTTGTTATCATTGTTTGTGTTTTAGTAGTAGTATCTCACCCGTATAACTTATAAAGCACTTTAAAATTGTTCATTTTATTTTTAATATATTTGTTTTTGTATCCTCTTTTTGATACCAACATTTTGTCCTATGCATCTCCCCAGACCATTATATTGTGTTTAAACACTGCATGAACATCGATTATATGAATACACAATAATTTAACCATCTTCCTTCCATAGGACAATTAGGTTAGTTCCAGTCTATTCTTTTTTTCCTAAGATTATTTATTTAGGTATTTGAAGGTGAGAGAGAGAGTGCACACAAACAGGGAGGGGGGCAGTGGAAGAAAAAGAAACAGACTCTCTGCTAAGTGGGTAGCCCAAAGTGGGGCTCAATCCCAGGACCCTGACATCATGATCTAAGCCGAAGGCAGATGCCTAACCAATTGAGCCACCCAAGTGCCCCATATTCTTAGGAATAATATAATATTACTATCTATCTATATATCTTTTATGAATAAGAATAGTATTAGTATTAATCAATGTAACATGGTTATCAACAAAATGAGACTGACTCCTTAATATAATCTAAAGACCTGAGGAATTATTGAAAGGAGAAAACTGTTACAAAATCTGTTATTTATTGGGTTGTCTAGGAATTACCTGCATTTCCCATAACATCAGTCATTGCCATATTCACTCGAATTTTACACTCAATAAATGAAAAATAGTCATTGTTCTGATTAGGAAGACAAGTCTTTCAAAGAGAAGTTATTGATACAAACCTAGACTGTTTCATATTTCTATACAAAGGAGTTTATGATCATCTGTTCACACTATTTCATCTAGTTACCACAGAGAACAACTGTCATTAAATTTTCTGGTTGAAATATCCCTGTTGACAGTCTTTAAGCCTACCCTGGCTGAAGAAAATTTGAGTCATCAAAAACAGAGTGAGCTCTTCCCTATTAATAAAGATGTACCAGAATAATACGTGATTAGCTTAGTGTTATTCCTTTTAAAGAAATATCCATGTCTTTTTGTCTTCAAATTCAGGTTCATCCTACCTAATCTTTTGTTGGAATATGATAATTGTTCAATTAAAAAAAAACTTTCAGTCCTTATCCTGTTTGAACTTGAAACCACTGAATTCTAGGATAATTAGTATCCAGCCTCCTTTCTCTTTCCTTTATGAGATACTCAGTGTCCTGTCTCAGGCTTATACCCACAACTTTGATCCTTTTCATAGACAAAATTGAGAAGGTTCAATGGGTCTAAGTGTCTAATTTCAAGTCAAGTATTTCTAATAATAAGGGGAAAGAGTCATTGCACCATATTCCCAAGTTCAAAGGCATTTCTGTCATTTTGAGATTAAAAATAGATCAGATTTAACTGTATTTTAGCAGAGCAAATCTATTGTTTACACCCTCAGGAGATAGTTTTCTTAAAATGAGAAAATATAATAAATTATCATTTCCAAATATCTTTTCATATACAGCTCAGGTCTGTGGTATGGAGGGAGAACTCAGATAAGGTTACTGGATCTGAACAGTCTTTAAGAAGAGCACTGTATACATTCAACTTCACAATCCAAGGTGGAAAAAGTGAGTGTTAGCAGGAAACCATCTCCTTATAGGCATAGGAATATTCCAAAAATTTAGTTAAATTTACTGATGGTGTGCTTATCACTGGATCCTAGAAAGGAAAAGATGGCATACACAAACTGAGGAGAGTTTAAGGAAGGGACTGTTTACAGTAAGTGGGTGATGTTTAGAAGATCAACAAGAAATGGCAAGAGGGAGCCTGTTTTTTGGCTCCTAAACCAGAAAGGGCAAGAGTTGGAGACAGTTACTGGAATACTGAAGGATTTCTATAGGAGAGGGCTGCCTGACAAGGGCCATTGCCTTCCATGGTAGGATCAACAAATCCGTGATTTGAGGACAGGGAGAAAGCCAGGAGAAAAAATATCCCATCATTATCCTCCAGTCCTCCCACTTCTTCCTCATTTCTTCCACTGACCAACCCAACTAGACCCACCTAGTCAGAGGAGGTCCACAGGGATCAGAGTAAGGTGGATAATATGGCAATGGATCTAAGAGGCACATGAAGATACCCAGTATGCTGTGGAATGTCAGGTTCTGCCTTAAGCAAAGGTGAGGTAAAGGGTTTGTCCCTGATACCTCCTAAACCTTTGGTAGTCATCTCTTCCTAGTCTATAGATGATCCACTGCCACCACCAGAAGTTCACCATCATTCTATGTTGCTTGCATGAATATCTGTGGCTCCCATATGTCCCTGACATAGGCTTGTCTTACTTGAGTCACCGCCCATATTTCGGAGGAGCACAGTCCTTATATTTTCAATTTACATCTTTTTTTAAAAGATTATTTATTTATTTATTTATTTGACAGAGAGAGAAATCACAAGTAGACAGAAGTAGGCAATAATAATGAACTTCAATTTGTTACATCAAAGTCTTTTTCACACAATTTTATTTATTTATTTTTTTAAATTTAAATCCAATTTAATTAACATATAGTATATTCCTAGTTTCAGACATAGAAATTTAGAGATTCTGCAGTTGCCTATAAGACCCAGTGCTCATTACCTCATGTGCCCTCCTTAATGTCTACCATCCAGTTACCCCATACCGCCACCCATCTCCCCTCAAGCATCTCTCAGTTTGTTTCCTATAGTTAAGAGTCTCTTATGATTTGTCTCCCTCTCTGTTTCCATTTTGTTTTACTTTTCCTTCCCTTCCCCATGTTCATCAGTTTTGTCTCTTAAATTCCACATATGACAGAAACCAAAAGATATTTTTCTCTCTCTGATTTATTTTGCTTACCATAACACCCTCTAGTTCCATCACATGGCGGTAAACAGCAAGATTTCATTCTTTTTAATGGCTGAGTAATATTCCGTTTTACCTATTCATCTGTTAAAGGAAATCTGGGCTCTTTCCATATTTTGGCTATTGTGGACACTGCTATTTTTTAAAGATTAATTCATTTATATTAGAGAAAGATAGAGAGAGAAGAACAGTGGGGAGGGGTAAAGGGAGAGGGAAAAGGAGAGAGAAACACAAGTAGACACTGGGCTCATCTCACAACCTTGAGATCAGGACGAAGAGTCAGATGCTTAACTGACTGTACCGCCTGGGTGCCCCCAATTTTAAGTTTAAAAAGTAAGTGATTTAAAGAAAAAAGTATGTAAAAAATAGTACTTTTTTTTCTAGAGTTATGTTTAAAAAGTGTTAAATGAAGCAATGTAGTTTGGGAAACATGACTTTATTCCAAAGAGTTTTTAATCTATAATCCTATAATTTAAACATATATTAATTTCAGATAATGTATGTGTGTATATATTTATCATGACAGGGGGGATTTCTAACATGGCCCCCAGTATTCCTTGGTATATATGTACTGTATAATTCCTTCCCATTGAGTGCAGGTAAAACCTGGGAACGTAATATCTCACTTCCATGATTATGTTGTATTATATAGCAAAAGAGATTCTGCAGATTGTAATTAAGAAACCTATCAGTTGACTTTCAGTTAATCAAAAGGTTGATTATCTCAGGTGGGCCTGACCAAATCAGGTGAGCCCACAGAAGAGATCTGAAACAGCAACAGGTGTTTTTCTGCTGGCCTAGAGGCAAACAGCCATGCTGTAAAAGCAGAGGGCCATATGGCAGAAACCTGAGAGCAGCATGTAGACACTAAGAGTGGTCTATGTAGGATCTAAGTCCTTACAGCCACAAGAAAGATGCCATTGAGAAACATTGAGCTTTGAAGAGATCCTTGAGTTTTAAACGAGATACCAGTCCCAGCTGATACCTTCATTTTAGCCTGTTAAGATCTTGACCAGAGAGTCCAGCTAATTTATGTCCAGACTTATGATCTATGGAAACTGTGAATAATAAATTTGGTTGTTTTAAGCCATTGAATTTATTATAATCTGTTATGGGGGGGAGATGCACACACACACACACACATATACATACTCAAACCCTTACAATGTAAAAGAATTTTGGAGAATTAATTGGAGAAAAGCCACAGGGGAGTCTTTAGATTATACAGAAACTCTAGTACTACCTACACAATATAGGTAGTATTATCAAACTGTCTACAAAAATTATTCATCATTCTTATGCCAAGTAGAAATCACTGAACTTTCAAAAAACTCAGTAGTCTTTCAGAGCAGTCTGTCACACTTCGCTCTGCACAAAAGTCCCTGAATTATCTTATGAAAACAAGGCTCTGGCTCAATAGGTCTGGTTTGGGGCCTGAGATTCTGCACCTCTACCATGTCCGCAGGTGGTGCCAATACCATTACTGCGAGTAATAACAGTTCAGAGTCATCCCTTTTTACCCAATAGGGCTTTATCTAAGGCACAGAAAATGGTTTCCTAACAGGTTTTAGAGATTATCAAGGTGATACAAGCTCCTTCCCAGTATCCAACACAGCCAAGGCCTTTCTATTCACCACCCATTCAAAAAGTGAAAGGGTACTGGGACTTGTCCACCTCAGAATTTAGATAACCGAGACTGAATTTAGCTGTATTTCTTTGACACAGGGCAGGTCACCATGAGACCGGAAATCTTGTTGAAATGTACACCCAAGATTTGCAGCCTAGTCTAACCTCTATTCAAACTTCTGAGACTGTGAAATTAGGCTGGAAGTCTCCACATTTATTATAAGATTCCTGGTATTTCCTGTTTCCAGTCAGGCTGGCAATATTGTAAGCACAGTCTCTCATGGTTTTTGGTACTTCCACTGACCATCCCAGCTAGACTCAAGAAGAGTTTAATAGCACACAAAAGATGCAACGTTCAAAAAACTGTTGTGGAGAAATTTCATTTATGTAACCTCCAAAAAGGTTTAATTTGGTTTTCACTGCGGTGGTAGAAGACAGATAATTTTTCCAATTACGTAAAATCACATGCCTGATTTTCCTTCCCATCCCTTGTCACCTTCTAATATATTTCATTTCATAAGAATAAGTGGATTTCTAAAGCTTGAGACTAGAAGGGAAGTTTTAGAGATTACCTATCTGAGCTATTTATAGCAAACTCATGACCATTGAATGCAAACCTGCTTGTTGATTTCTCTGAAGTTTGAGATAAACTGATCTCAAGTTTTCCAAGAGCCTGGATAGTCTTATTGATTAGTGAGAGAGTGTTCTTGCTCATGCTGACTGAGGAGAAGCGGAAAAGAGCTAGAGAAGGAGAGATCCAGCCAAAGCCAGGAAAGATGGAAACTGTGGTTAATTTAAAAAAAAAAAAAAAAGTGGAAGATCCAGACTACAAAGATAATATACTGCTTAGGCAGCCAGACAAATCCTTGAATCAAGTTTTCGATTCAAGTAGTAGACATTTGTCCAGACCAAAAGAAGGAAAATAGTAAAAGTGATCTTCAGAGGGGCGCCTGGCTGGCTCAGTCAGTTAAGCATCTGACTCTTGATTTTGGCTCAGGACATGATCTCAGAGTCATGGGGTCTGCACTTGGTGTGGAGTCTGCTTAAGATTCTCTGTCTCCCTCTGCCCCCCTGACCCTAAGACAGCCCTCCTCACTCACTCATTCACTCTCTTCCAGAAAAAAAAAGGGGGGGGGTGGAGAGGGGTTCTTCAGAGAAGTACAAAGCCACACCCACTCCTGAAAATGACCAAGTATTTCATTGTCAGGGACTAAATTACCCATATTGCTTGTCAATACTGGTGAAGCATTTAGCATCACACCTATGGAGAGTGGCCTTATTGAATGTGTGCATTCTGGAGCAAGGAAGAGCTAGGACATAAAAAGGAACTTCCTTTGAGATGTGAGGTGACAGATACACAGCAGAGTTCCCATGACACTGACCAACCTTGGATGGCAGCAGCCTGGGAAATGGATACCATGGTCTTCTACCTGTTGTACCTCTCTCAAGCACATCGTCCAGATTTGAGATCAGAGATTGGATAGCCTAAAGCCAAGACAGGGTTAATCCTTGGTGCCACTTTTGTAAAGGTCTCTTCTTTTGCTCTTGAAGTAACCTTGGCACTATACTCCAAAGCCACTCTCCATGCTGATTTCCAGGCTTAGCCTAGGGCAACAGACCTAATGGGTCCAAATGCTGACAGATGTGTGGCAGGTGGGATGAATTCTTCCTTTAACTCCCCACATGGCACTTCTTAATAATATCACTTTGTAGCACAGGAGTAGAAATAAATGCTCCCAGACAAATACAGATATGCAAACATACACACTATACAAAAGACTCAAAAAGTGTGTACATTCATATGTATATATGTATGTATGTATTTTTGAATGTGTGTTCACTTCTGGTAGCATAGACATGGCTAGAGCCTAAAGTGGCTCTGAGGAAATGGTCACAGTACTAACAAGGACCAAGTATTGAGGAAGAAGACTCAGAGTACAGAGAAGATGGGTAAATGGCCCTATGGGGCACTTGGAGTAACAGAACTCCTACACAAGATGGAAGTTTTGACAACTTGAGACCCATAATCCAAGCTCTTGGCTGCCAATTTCCCACATAACAATCATACCCACTTGCAAAAATTGAAGTTCCATTGACAAGGCTACCTCAGAGTCCCCTGAGGCAAGTGTGTCTTATCTATCCATATGCCAATATGTCTGGGTTACAATGTGCTCTGTCCTCTTCCTGGAGGGGACTTTCCCTCTGCCAGCATCACATTGCTCAATACTAACCAGACTCTCCAAATCTCCATGCTTGTCTCTGCTTTCACAATGTCAGTGAAGAAGAGAGGAGAAATAAAACCACTTGCGGAAGCCACAAGTCTTTGCCTTTAATTACTTTTGCTTCTATAGCTCTGATTAACCTCAGTGTAAAACCAACAAGCTGTTTCAGTAAAAAGTTAGGGTACATTGGTTACCAATTTGAATCTCCATGCAAGAAGGCCATACAGGATCAAAGAAGTAAAAAGAAAAAAAGAAAAAGAGAAGGAAGGGAAGGAGAAGGAAGAGAAGAGAAGAAAACAAAAGAAAAGGAAAAAGAAAATGTGCCTCACTTTGGATCAGACAATGATAAGCAGACTTCATGACTGCAGGACTTCTCTGTGCATTTCATCTGTATGCCTGTCCACCTGCTTCTTGAAACTTGGATCTATCCTTTACTCTCACCCTGCTTTCTTTAGTATACAAGATTGGCTGGTACAGAGTAAAAACCCCAGATTCCCTTGACTATTTGGTTTCTAACTAAGATGGGGCAATGGGAAGTACTGGCTTTCAGGGCTAGGGCAGAAGAGAGGAAGAAGCTAGATTTTTCTCCCTCCTTCATTTTTTAAAAGATTTATTTGTTTTAGAGAGAGCGAGAGCATGCATGGTGGGGAGGAGCAGAGGGAGGGAGAGGGAGAAACATAAGCAGACTCGGTGCTGAGCACAGGGCCCAAGGTGGGGTTAGATCTCATCACCCATGAGATCACAACCTGAGCCAAAATCATGAGTCGGGTGCTTAAGTAACTAAGCCACTCAAGCACCCCTCCTCCTCTCTGTTCCTTGAGTGGTTTCTCAGACATAGGTTGCAATTCCTCCATGACTTCATCTCCTGCCACCTTGGCTTTCCTCTTAGGACCTGGATCCCCATAAGCAACACCTGAGCTCTGCTAATACTGCCTGTCTGCTCTGTCCTCCAGCCCTGGGCAGGATAGTGTCTTCCTGCCTCATTCCTCTTTAGACTGCCTCACCTGCCCCAGTTTTCAGTTCTTCTAACACCTCTCTAGTTCAGTTCCTATATTAAATTCTATTAAACCACCTTGTATGGGTTTGATTTTCTTGAAAAACCATAACAGATACAACACAGTGATGTGTTTCATGACTCTCTGAGAGGAAGAATGGACATGCCCAAGATTTATTTCACCATATTCCCTTCATTGCTGTGACTATGTATTGACATTCTGCAGATAGTGGCAGATCCTATTAAGATAGAGTCGCCTATTCTCCCAATGTCTACCTCCTAAACCCAGAATATTTGCACATGAAATGAAGGATGGCTTCTAGGACATTGCATACCCTCTGAAGGTCAAAGATGACAAAACTAATCTCGTAACTAAACCTCCAAAAAAAAAGGCTTGAGAATAGGCATCCCAGAACAGAAGGCTAATTTCTAGAACCCACATGACTCCCACAAAGAATCAAGGTCATCCATATGAGTCAATGACTTTGCTCCTCGAAAGTCAATTTGGAGAAGAGTATAGTTTACTGAGCCCTAGAATCAGGCCCTCCAGGGCTGGCTCAACTCTCAATACTACTCAGAATTTACACAGTATTTTCTATCTTCAAAGAACTATGCAGACATTAACCAATTATTCTGTTCTTGGCCCCACGCCGGGTTATACTATCAAGATTTGACAAAGTCTTTGTACTCTCTGTAGTTCTGTAGGAATGTAGGTTTGTCTATCTTAATCAAAACTGAAGCCAAGCTGGGACCTTTGGCTGAAGGAAGCCTTGGTGATTTAATATTTAATATAAACATCCTGTCCTCATAAACTGATCCCCTTTAACAGAAAAAAAAAAATGTCATTAGAGCACAGTCGAGCAAAAAAGGAAAAAGGTTATAAACTTTGAAAAGAACAAAATAGTTAATGTTTGGAGATTTTAAAGTGTTTTCAACAGACAGTTGTGCAGCTGTGGTAACTTTGGAGGGGGGGTTTTCACTTCAGCTCCTGTCATCTGCCTATGGGTGCCTAGTATTAAAGGTTTACATTTTCTTTATACTCTCCATGATGAGCAGATATTTTCTTTCCCCATTGAATTTCCTCCTTCTTGCTTCCCCTTTGAGACTCTTTGGCCTTTCAGGCAGTGAGCTGATAAACTGCAAGAAAGAGATTAGTCCTAGAAAATAAAACTGTCTGCTTAAAATGAGATCTGGTACTATGGAGGGAGTTGCAATGTGAACTTCTATACTTGGGTCTTTCTCTAGCCTGATGCTGGCCTGAGAGGATCACCTTCTCCCTCTAGGCCTTCCACACTGCCTCTTCTAGAAGTCATGCTTCAAAAGTGACCCTTTATGATGGAAATCAAGGCAACTGATTACCAATGCCAGAACTTCACTGTGGCAAAAATATCCCCACTTTTCGTCTGACTTCTGAGTATTAGACATCTGGAGTATAACCAAGACCCACCAAATACTGCTTGCCATCTGGTCTTGATTTAAAAGCCAACCACATGGCATTTGCACTTCTCATTGACTGACAAGTTCAATTGCAAACCAACCTTGGCTTTTCCATCCTATGCGTCCATAGGACTTTAGATAAGCAATTTTGGCACCAAATATGCTCATAAATATCCTACTAGGGAATGGAGCTGTATGAGCATAACCAACATATAAAGGGTCAATCTTAATAAAATTATGCCACAATCAAAGATAGAAAAAAAATGGAGACAACTTGGGTTTCAAATAGCAATAGCAGTCAACAAGTTGCTATTTCATGGTGGGCACTTGGTGATTAAAATTTCCACTGGATATTGAAGCACTGTTAATGGCTGACATTTACTAAAGCAAAGAAAAACAGAGGTTTGTAAGAATCCCAGAAAAATTCCCGCCCACAGATTCCCATGCCCCAGATTCCATTTAACAATGTATTGAAATCATATTCTAACTTTAAGCCTTGACTCCAGTGATTCCAGTGTTCAGTGATTTCTTCTTGTTTCCTATATTATCTATCCTATGTTTGTCTGCTTCTCTTTCTGTCTCTGTTTCTCTATCTCTATTCGTCTTTATATATAGTATATTCCCTGCCATACTGTCTTCTAGTATTATATCACTATATTATTTATTATTTTTTCTGTGAGCATGTTTTATCTTTCTGTCTAAGCTTGGGAAAAGCAGCAGAGCCTGAGACAAGGATGTAAGCATCTCCGGGAATGTTCCAATGGCAAGGAGGGGAGCTGGAGCATTTACCCACCAGATCTGACCCCACCAGTTGAATGTTGTTCCAGGGATATTGATTCCCCAGTTCTTCTGAGTGGTGCTTACAAGCCAAACAAACTCAAGCTCCCAGAGCTTGGCAAAAGGCTCTGTGGCAGAGCATAGAAAGCCATGAAACACACTCTTGAAGTGAGATGCTGACAGCGGGAGTTGAGTCGTTAGTTTGTGGAACTGCCTCCCACATGTGCACTGAACTCAGAGGTGGGACATGGGTCTACGATGCCAACACCAGAAGCATTTTCTCTGTGTCCATCATGCCAACTTGCAAGTTTCTCAGGGAGAGGCAGTCTTGCCTGACGTGGTACCATGCTGTGTGTCTAGCATAGCACCAGATATTTGGAAGTGTGATAAATATTTCTGATAGGATCCACTTCAGAATAAATCAATCATGTATTCTCAATGCCTCTTTCCTCTCTTCCTATTTCTCTTATTCCTAATGTCAGGAGCCATCCTTCTAGAATTTGAATAACAAGAAGATTGTTGATCTGTGGTAGAAAGAGCATTGGAACTTACAATGCAAAGGCCTGGGTTTGAGTCTTAGGTCACCCTTAAACTGAGTGACACTGGGCAAATAAAAAAAAAGATTTGATTTCCAAATCTTCAAGATGCTTTTCCCTGAGGTTAATGTCAAAATGAATATACGTCTGTATGAAAAGCACTTGGAAAACATAGAAATGTCTGCATATATAAGGGAAATTCCATGTCCTCTTCCTCATGGCAAGCTGCTTTCTAAATACCCACTCTGCAGTTAAAAAGTTCTGATCATTTCTAACTGCCAGGGAGACACAGAATATAGGAAAGTGATATAGTCTGACCATGGTTCCCTGCTTGCCTATGAACTCTGAGCCATTTCGCAATTTCTGGTCAATACACATATTCCTAGAAGAGTGGATCTCACCAGTCCCCTTGAGTAAGAAAAAACTGACATGGGAAGAACTCCAAATCAGCCACTTTTCTGAGATCCCCTGCTTATTCTTCTAAGTAAGCCTTCCTTTTACACAATGTCCAATAGGTATCAGTTACCTACTACCACAAATAATGCCTACATAACAAACCATCTCAAACTTCAGTGGCTACAAACAGAAATCATTATGAAAAAGGGATAGGGACTGATGGATGAATAGAGGAATGAGTTGACAGATGGATAGGTGATAAAACAAATATAGCAAAATACTTGGTGGTAGGTATAGGGCTAGTCACTAAAAAGTCAGCTTATCTTATGTTTGATACTTTTCACTAACAACAAAAACCCTAAGTATTTCTGCTGTAGTTCCTGTGCTCTGGCATATGGGTCCCTGTGCTCTGAGCAGGGCTGATTTTGGCTAAACTCATTCATGTTTCTGCCCTATTACCTGGTAGATCATTGGGAACTATGGTCTGTAACCATAGACCACATTAGTCTATGATGGCCTTTTCTGGAATGGATATCCTCCATGTTTTATCCTCCAGCAGGCAAGCTAAGATTTGTTGTTCACTTGATATTCACAGAAATCCAGAGAACAAGTAGAAATATGGAAAGCTTCTTGAGTCCTTGGCTTAGAAATATCACTATTACTTTTGGGGCACCTGGGTGGCTCAGTCAGTTGAGCATCTGACTTCTGATTTCCACTCAAAGGTTGATCTTGGGGTCGTGAGTTCAAGCCCCATGTTGGGCTCCACCCTGGGTGTGGAGCCTACTTAAAAAAAATCAAAATAAAAAATAAGAAATATCACTATTGCTTTTACAGCAAGCAACTGGTCAAAACAATTCAAAAGGCCAGCCCAGATTTCAAGGGTGGGGAAATAAACAGGAAGGGTAAAGAACAGAAGTTGTTTCAGCAATCTACTTTACCCGTCTTACTGCTTGCTAACAACTGTTACCACAAGGCAATGAGGACTCTACCGTCAGACTTACATACTTACCCAATTTCGATCACTCACCAACAGTCACATGCATAGCACATTCAGAGTCTAGAAGTCCTCAGACCCCAGAGGAAAGAGATATTTTAAAATCTGTATGTTGTTCAGGTGAAGCTGCAGTCCAAGGAAAGTCAGTAATTGCCCTCTTGAAGCAGCAATCAGGAAGCAAGGATACTATCATTCACATGCAGGTTTGAGGTCCTGCCACCCCCAGCTAGCTCCCTCACTTCATCCTATTACTTGCCCTAAACCCATAGGTCTCCCTCCACAACCTCTTTCCTGGGGCTTCTTGAAGAACACACTGCTTCCCTGCTTCCCTTCACTTATTGCTTATGGACTATCCTTTGTAAACTAAGATGAGGTCACTGAACCCACCTTTCCCAAAATTTGAGCCTTCCCTCTGCTTAGCAGACATACCTGGGTTCATAGAGCCAGGTTTCTGCTATCTCCTGGTCCTCCTCATATTTGGAGGAGTTAGGCCAACATGAGCAGTGTAGCCTTAGGTTAGAGAATAAATAGTTTCTGTGTGCTGAGTTCTGCAAACACACCTGGGGTGAAAACTCCAACATCAATAACATCATATTAACAGACCACTAGTCAGACAGCTGACAATAGGAGCAATGACAAACATAACACTCTAAAAGCTGGGAAACCTAATAAGCCTTGCCCTCTCCAAAGCCAAGCCAGGTGGAGGGTCTCTCAACATCCTTGTGTTATCCGTCTCCGTAAAGAGAAGCAAACAATGAGATATATTTCCTAATAAAGACCATTTGGTTATTAGCACGCAAGCTATGGGATTAAGAGTTTCTTGTTAGCCCCTTGTCAATCTCAAAGACTATGAGATTTATTAGCTTTTAATTAGCCTTTTCGTTACATCATTAGTGACTTCCCCACCACTGCAGTGCAGAAAGAGCAAAAAGGTACATTTTATGGTGTTTACTGATCATGCTACTTGATTAAAGATGACAACTAGGCCTGCCTAGCATTCTTAAGAGCTGAGGAGAGGGTGAGTTAGAGGAAGGAATTAGGAGGGGTGAGAGGCTGGACATCAGGGAAAAGCAAAACCTTTTGGCTCAACATGAATGAAATCAGACTCCTTCCTCCCTTCTGCTTGAAATAAAAGATATTAGCCTGGCCTGTAATGGGACCTTCTTAGTTTATTAAAAATAATAATAATAACAAGAGGAAGAGGGTGAAGTGGGAAGTGAAATATTTGCAACAATGACTCACTTCATATCAAATCATAGGTTAGTCAGATGATGTCAGAGATGTAAGCCACACCCACCCTAAATAAAAATCAGACACCTCTATCCACTGGACCTCCATTTAGACATGAAGAGAAAACACTGGTATAGTGACTTACTGAGCCCAAGAAAAGTGACTACCTTGCATGTACCTCCATTTCTCCATCTGTAACATGGGGGTTAAAACTAGGTCCTCCCTCAGATTTCTTCTATCACTAACATTCCAGGCCCTCAAGGTCAACATGTAATCCTTGCCTTCTCAGTGCCGCTACCAGTGATGAGTCTGGTAATAACCCTGGCAGGCTGGCATCATTCTAAGCCCTATTTTGTTAGAAAGCCAATTAAGACTCTGGTTCTAAGAGTTGCTGGATTCCTGGCTACTCACAGCAAGGACAAGAGGAGTGGCAGAGGCATCCATGGGACCTGGTGAGGTCCCATGGCAGAGGCAGTCTCTGGCCCCACCCACCCCTGAATCTGCATTTTAACAAAACCCTCAGGCATATACTCAAGTTACTGTTTAAGAAGCAGGGTCCTAGGTCACCAAGCTACTAAATGCTAAAGCCAGAGGCGAATTCAAACTCTCTGATATTATATCCTGTCCTTTTTCTACCCATACCACACCCATGATTCCTTCTTCCAGAAGAAACTGGCCCCTGTTAAACTCTTCTTATCAGCTTTGGTCAGGATGCCAAGCAAATCTCCGGATACCCTCTGCAGTCTCTCAGTGAGGTGCTCTTGAAAGTCATTACACACCACCAGAATTGTTCCCTGGATGGCTCACACCCTGCCCCCCCCCCCCATGTAATTAAGTTAATCTTGGATCCAAAACAACAGGATTGCAATGGCCTTGGAATTGAAAAGAAAAGAGCATTTTTTTTCTATGAAAAGATAAAGACAAATACAAAAACAACAACAAAACAATGAAACACTTTTGTGGATAATGGGGAGGCAAAGGGCCACTGTAGGCACCAGGAAGAAGTTTCTTTAAGGACAGTTGGCCTTGGCTTCTCTCCTGATGTTTTTGGCTTAGAAGAGATCAGAGACCTCCACTTAGCTGTGAATAGTGACGGTCTGGAGACCCCCAGGCAGACAAGCCCCCCATTAGTTGAGTTACTCTGGAGTTGTAAACACGGTACTCTCCCAATCTGTTTTCTAAGGCGAACTGTATATAAAGCATGTGTGTGGCAGGAGATGATAGCTCGCTTGAGGCTTTCAGCAATCGATGTTTACAGACTATAATGGAAACCACAAGTTTCTTCTTTAACTCAAGTCAGTATACATTCCTTCAACCCGCAGGCAAATTGGAGCAGGGAGGGGGGTTGGGAGGGGT
The DNA here is from genome assembly GCF_030435805.1 of Mustela lutreola. NCBI lineage: Eukaryota > Metazoa > Chordata > Mammalia > Carnivora > Mustelidae > Mustela > Mustela lutreola. Next base: position 36,241,297 of record NC_081298.1, on the reverse strand, counting down.
TCATAGTGAGTCATCATTTCACATTTTTTAACAGCTTAATGAGCATCTAGAAATGCCTTATTAGCCAGCAAAAATACAGAGTCTTTTTTTCCCCCACCAAATTCAGCAATGACCCTATTTGGACGTGGAATTCCTTGAGCATCTACTTTAAATGACGCCCCTCATGGAAGGTGAGTGACTAATGTCTCTACCACAGAGTTACAAACAAAAGCATATGAAAGGCTCCACAACTGACTTCATGTTAATAATTTTCCCTCATTTTGTCCCAACTTCAGGAGGGGAAAAAAATTATTTCTCGTAGGTTCCATTAATCCTCTGGAAAGCCCAGCCCAGGGTGCCTGGAAGAAACAAGAGAATTCTCAGATCTGCAAAGCAGCTCTCTCAGCCAAGATTCACGGTGCTAACAGACAGATGGTAAATATCGCTGGGGTTCTAAAGCCACAGCTGTGTGCCTCTGGATCTCTCAGATCTATGTGTGTGATCATTAAAATATTTCAGATCATCTAAAATAGGAGTCTCTGTGATCTTGGCAACTTCAGTATTCCTGACCCTCTTTTATATTTTTCTTTCAGGGGCCACATGCATAATCTCAGTAAAATAATGGGGAAAAGTACAGAAATTCCCAGAGCTACTTATCATCTTGAATATATTTGTGTTTGTGCATAGACATTTTAATGCTATATTAAATAAGTCATTAGTATTTCAATATCTCTTGATAACTGAGAGGGAGTAACTGATTTTTTTTCCAAGTTTTGTCTTGAGTCCCAAATAAATAAATTATCTTTTGTCTTTTCACTCTTCTTTCACCAATCCTATTTAATACTATAGGTCAGATTCCGGCTCCCAAGGCAACTACAAGCTCTAAAGGGTCCCATTTGTCCTTTAGGCCAAATTTGCATCTTTTAGATCATTTATGCCAATTCTGCATGACTTTAAAAGAATGAGATTGCAAGAGTCATCCAGTTTCATGAGAGGAATTCTGTGAGGTTTTCTTCTTGAATTTATAAAAGTAAAATGCAAGTTTATCATTTCTGGAATGACACCAGAGTACATGACCTAAGATATTATGGACATTTCTTCATGTCCCTACAGATTGGCATTAAAGCTACCTGCTGTTTCAGAGCAAACATTCATTTGAAGATTGAATTGTAACTCCTGTACAATTTGTGGCAATTGGGGAAAATAGTCCTGTTATATAATTCTATGTCAATGAAATTGAGGTCCATCTCAAGAGAACCTGGAATTCTTATGACAGATGCTGATAAAATAAAGGATTAAAGAAGTAAATCCATTTTTAATTCCTTCCTAAATTACATCTCCTTTCACTAGGTAATTCCTCTGAATAAAGCTAATTCCTCTTTTAAAAATGTCACCTCTGTATATTTATCATTCAGTCTTGTCTGAATGTGTTGTTATTTAGCATAGTCTTTGGAAGACTCCCTCAGGGTAACTGCATGACTTTTAGCTCAGTTTCCAGTCTTTCTCTTTTCCTTTTCTGGGTCAAGAAGAAAGGACTGCAGACTGTGGAACCCATAAAGGGGGTTGTCAATATATGCGCCTTGCTGTGTGGACAGAGCAATTTCCACACTTGTCTTTTCATTTATTCATTTGTTTTTCCAGTAGATATTGGAAAATCTAGGATATGTGCTAAGCTAGGTGCTGAGTGGATTCTGGTGTACAAAACTGACAGAGTCCATGCTGTCAAGTATCTTCCATTTTAATAGGTTTTAAAGGGTGGATAAAGATGATTAACTCAAAACAATGAACAAATTAACTAGCAGAAAAAATACTAAGTGCTACATTGACTTTACTTGGATTCTGATTGGAAAACATGGTAAAACACATCTTTTGGTCAACTGAGGAAAATAACACATACTACGCATTTGATGATACTAAAGAATTAATGTTAGTTTTGTTTGTTGATCATGGCTTTGTTCTGATGTTAAGAAAGAAAGAAACATAATAGAGGTCCTTATCTATTAGACACATACTGAACTGCTTACAAGTAAATTTGCTAGGATTTGCTTAAAAACTTTCTCCAAAAAAAACGTGGGTAAGAGTAAGCAAGAGTGTTAAACAGTGGTGGTTAGAGCTGGCTGATGAGGGCAAAGGAGTCACTCAACTCAATCTTCTCTATATTCATGTGCTTTGAAAATATCCTTAAAAGATGAGGAGGAGGATAATGATGATGATATACTGCATGGCTGTACAGGATTAACATTTCCTGAGCACTTAGGATATGAGAGCTGCTCTACATACATCGCGCTTGTGACTATTCCATAGGAACAGGATGGACCTCCATGCAAAATTTGGTTCAGAGATTGAGAATGATGATACCACACACGCACAGTAAGAGGGTATGGAAAGATTTAATACTTAATCTCAAGTCGTTCCGGGGAAAGCACGGCAGGCCCCCCAAGCTGGCCTGAAACTGGTTTGTGCTGGAGGGGCAGCAGGGCTGGAGCTCCTATATGCAGACAGGGGCTTATGTGGTTTGACTTTCCCACCAGCTCCAAGTGAAGGAGCACTTATCAGTGTTCCCAGATGTGTGGCACAAGGGAAAGAAAGACCAGTGAAGCTCAAAAGCTGTCCACAATCAAACATCAAAAAAATGGAGTCAGAATACTACAATCTTTTCATTTAATTTACATTATTACCCCCCTGCTTTAGGTTAAGATAGTAGCTCATGGAAGAGAACACTGAGGCTCAGCAAGGTTAAGATACTTGCTAAGAACACCAAGGTAACAACATCAGAACCAGAGCCTACTGTCTCACGCTCACTCTATGCTCTACTACCTCCATTCACATTGAGGCAGGAGGCCCCTCCACATGCAAGGATCACATGTCAAGCACACTGCAACCCAGGAAAGGCAGCAGGACTTATTAGGCTGGTGTCTGATGGTGGAAGTTAAGGTCCAGGCCAGATGGATCGTAGAATCAATAAAGATGGCCTATGTAAGAAGCACATCAATTTTTCTGCTGAAATATAACTTTTCTGTGAAACCAATTAGGATGTTTTGATTGCAGAATGGCTTAATAAGGAACTGCATCATAATCTCAAACAGAAGGAGTAGCTGTGTGGGCAGGGTCCAGGATGAATGGACTCAACAGTTCAACAAGGCCCCCAGGAGTTCCGATTTGCTTCATGCTTCCACTATGACAGTCTGGCTTCATTTGCAAGATGGAACCAAGATGAGTACAGATGTCACATCTGCACATGACAACATCAAATGGAAGAAGGGAAATCCCTTGAAAGACAGAGAAAAGGAAAAAAAAGAAAAACATTTCCTAGAAGCCCTCCAGCAGATTTTCCCTTGTGTTTTGTTGGCCAGTGGGCTGGGTCATATACCTGTTCCTGAACAACTCACTGAAGACCTTAAAGCAATGCTAAACCACAAAAGACTTTTGACCTCAGGCTGAAAAGAAAGTAGAACATTGGAAGGTCACACAAACCCAAGAGGACAGGCCCTACTCTGTTCCAACAGACGAACCACACCGGAGCATGAGCCCAGTGATACCAGACCTTTGGTGTTGTCATGACAAGCCAGAAATTTAGATTTCTTTATGTCTGAATTTGTAAATTTTGGCCACATATTTAATTTTTTTTTTTTTAATAATGCAGGCTGGGACGCCTGGGTGGCTCAGTTGGTTAAGAGGCTGCCTTCGGCTCAGACCATGATCCCAGCGTCCTGGGATCGAGCCCCACATCGGGCTCCTTGCTCAGCAGGAAGCCTGCTTCTCCCTCTGCCTCTGCCTGCCACTCTGTTTGCCTGTGCTCACTCTCTCTGATTAAAAAAAAAAAAGTTTAAAAATACACTGCAGGCCAACATTCATTCTATAGCTCAAAAATAACAAATCTGTTGAGTAAAAGTGGTCTTTGGTTTCCCAGTGTGTAACCTCTGAGCCAACGAATCACAGACATTCCAATCCAGAAGGTCTGAGATGACAACAGAGAATTTGTATTTCTAGTAATCTCCAGGATGATGCTGATGCAGCTGGTTCCTAGGTTACACTGGGAGTAGCACTGTTCTGTGGTCCCACTCCATTTTGCTATTCTTCATCCTGTGGAGTGACTCGATGGGTTCCATATTTCCTAGTCCTCGGTGGAGAAGCCATGCCTCCTCCTTCCTCCATTCACTGCCTACTCACACCTCTTCTTCCTCTTCTGGCCTTCAGTACATTTTAGAAAATCAACTGAATTCTCAGGTTGGCTAATGATGCCCTTTTCTTCCCCTCCTCTCCAAATGAAATGAAATGAAACACACCATGATATAGATAGGCAGGAAAAACTTCAAACAAGCTGGCTCATTATTTCCCTCCACAAACTAGGGAAGGGCACAAACAAATAAACACAGTATTGCTGAGGGAAGCCAGCGCAGGGCCTGGTTTTCACCAAGCAGTGACCTCCTCCAGTGAATTAAATGCCCAGAGCCCCACAGTCTCATCTGGTCCTGATTTTCAATCGGCAGTAAACTGATACTTTTTTTTTTCACTTTCATTATAGCTTGTTTTCATCTAGTTTATATTTCCAAATGTACTGGTTTTCAAGCCTGAACTGTCATATTAAAAAAAAAAAAAAAATACAACATCAAAAAATGTAGGCTAGCCGACCCAATGGCACCAAGGAGGAGGCCCAGCCCTTGGCTTGTGGGAATTCCTTGGAGATTTTCTTTTCTCTGAGCTAACCCCATTGGGAGTCACCAAGTTGATAGGTGGGTGGAGAGTGATAATGAAGGGGCCCAAACTATCTATCTTACCTTGTGTGGGGTAGCATGCTGAACAGAGAGAAAAGAGAATGAAGGAATACCTAGAAGTTTCCATGCACTGCACACTATGACTATTACAGCAAGGACATAGAGGAGCTTTGAGGGAGGAGCGGGCTTGGCAAAAGGGTCACCAATCTGACAGCAGAGATTTGTAAACTTGCCAGTTGATGGAGAAAAGGGCTAACTCTCCCAACCACTGGGAATCAAGGCCCAGTTCTATGCACAGAAAAGAACAGCCAAACCCTCTGACTAAATCTCAGAAGAATTAGTCAGCAAATGGAATGAACACAATTGGGAATGAGTTATGAACATTCCCAGCACCCACCCTGAGGTGCATGGACAACACACCCCTCTGCAGGATGAAATCCATCCAGGGTGACCCTCACAGATGTCTGCCAGGCCTCCAGCTATGCCATGACGAGAAGGTCTGAGCTCATTCCCCTGGGCAGGTGCCTCCCTCCCCAAGCTCTCTGCAGCTGGGTCAATGCAGTCTCTCCTCCCCACTGCAGGAGGTATGACTTTGGGCAAGGGTGTGGGGGGTGTGGGGGGTGAGGTGAGGGGGGTAATGGTAAACAGACTTGCAAGTCCTCCAGAGTAGAGCTCAACACCTAATGGTTAGTATTTCAGGAGTTCGGGCTTCCCTCAAGTGTGGATGAAGACGTGGTAATGAATTGGGATTCACCACAAGGCAGCCCCATTTTTTGTAGCTCCTATACACAATTCAAACATGGGCTTTCTCCTCTACAGAAATGATTCCAAATATAAAACCCAAACATGCTTTTCCTCCAAGTTTAACTTTGCATGTAACAGCATAAAAAAATAAATAGTTGAAGTGTTGGCCTTCACAGTCTTCCTCTGAAGCCTTTCCTCCTGGCGGATTCCAAGGCTCATTCTTCTCTCCATCTCTTCTGCCAAAGTTCTTGTCATCCCTGGGGGGCAGCCCTCTCCCTCCTGAGGATGCTTTAAATCTTTGCTCTCTGGTTTCTTCCTGAAGCTTCTGTTTCCATCTGGTGTCAAGTGCAAGGAGTTGAGAAATTTTCCCCAATTCTAGTCTTTTAATAAATGCCTTTTGGTAATCTGATCATTCTTATTTGCTCTATTTTCTCCATTTGCACACACACACATACACACACACAAGCATGTGTGCATAGGCACATACAGGTACCTGCACATGAACATACATGTGCTTCCCCTTATCATTCTCTCTTTCTCTCCTTTTCTTCCTCCTTCCCATCTTCCCTTCCTCCTTTGACCTTCAGAAATCCAGGATATTATATGTCACACAGAGTAGATCTCTATGTTATGTTAAAGAAGCTTGTCTCATCATAAAATGAAAAAAAAAATTAAAAAGAATACCAGACATCAAGTATACAAGTTCTTCATAATGAGTAGTAAAACGGACTAAGTTTTTCTGGTTTTGCTGGATATTGTGTTTTAGGGGAATTATCTCACCCCTTCGTCAATTCTGTGAGTGAGGAATCATACCATGCCATTTTGGGAATTCAGAGAGGTTGATCAATTAGCTGAAGTTGCACAGCTCATGGTGGGTGTTGCAGCAACGATTCTAATCCTGGCAGCCAAACTCCAGGGCCCTGCTTTAAGCACATGTGATGTTAACTCCTCCTTTCTCTCAAAAGGTCAGGAAAGGATCCCATAATCTTTCCTCCAGCACTGAGTATACACACTCAGGTACTTGGGATCTGAGAACGATTCAGAGTTCCGTCACAAAGGGATACCCTATTTTATCCATATATCATATCTCATAATGGAATAGTCATTTCCAATCTTGGCTGCATTCAGACCGGGAGTTTTTAAGAATCCTGATGTCTAGGTCATACCTCAGAGTCTGATTACATAAGAATACCGGGAGTGTGGAACCCCGGCATCATTATTTTTAAAATCTCCCCTGGTGATTCCAATGTATTGTCAAGACTGAGAATCACCAAAATAGTGAAATTTCAGGCCAACAGCATCAAGCAAATTAAGGATCTCCTTTTTGGGAGTGGCAGGGCTATCCCGCCATCTCTGAAGTCAAGGTATTAAGTGATCAAATTTGTGTTTTTCCTCTATATTGAGATAACTATGAAGAAACCTGTCTCACAATACCTAAAATGGCAGATGGCTATAAAGTAAAGCCTTCTGGAGTGCCTGGGTCGCTCAGTCAGTTAAGCATCTGCCTTTGGCTCAGGTCACGGGATCAAGTCCTGTATTGGGCTCCCTGCTCAGCAGGGAGTCTGCTTCTCCCTCTGCCCCACCCCCTGCTCATGCTTTTTCTCTCTGTCTCAAATAAATGGATAAAATCTTAAAAAAATTTTTTTTTAAGTAAGGCCTTCTGAACTTGGAAGAAATGAGACCTGGGCTTAGGTTCTATCAATCTGTTGTATGCTATCTATGTGACTCTTTTTAAAATTGTGGCAAAATACATATAACAAAATTTGCCATCTTAGCCATTTTAAGTGTACAGTTCACTAGTAGTAATTACGTTCACACTGGTGTGTAACCATCATCACCATCCATCTTCAGAACTCATTCCATCATGTAAAACTAAAACTCTACACCCATTCAATGACAACTCTTCATTCTTCCCTCCCATCAGCCCGTGGCAACCACCATTCCAGTTTTTGTTTGTCTGAGTTTGACAGCTCCAGATATCTAAGTAGAATTAAGCAGTATGGATCTTTCATGACTGGCTTATTTCATTTAGCATGACATCTTCAAATTTCATCCATGTTGTAGCCTGTGTAAGAATTTCCTTCCTTTTTAAGGCTGAAGAGTATTGTATCGTGTGTCTATACTACATTTTGTTTGCCTATTCATCTGTTGATGGACATGTGGGTTGATGGACATTTGGGTTGATGGACACTTTGGGCTCTAACGAATAATGCTACTAATAACTTGACTATACAAATATCTCTTCAAGACCCTGTTTTCAATTCTTTCAGATATGTACCCAGAAATGGAATTGTTGAATCACTGTGTGACTTTAAGCAACTCATTTCAATCTTCCTGACCATCGATTTCCCTACTGTAAAATTCATGTTTATTAAACATGGTTCTAGGTGCTGGGGATATCACAGTAAAGAAGATGGCTAAGGTTCCTATTCTTACCACCAGCTACGCCAAAATGAATGAGATGACTTGGGTTTTCTAGCTTTCACTAACAAATTAATCTAAAAATTTTTGGCCTTCTCACTGGGTATGGAGAACTCTTATACCAAGAAATGAAAGTTCATCTGGGAGTCTGAAAATAATGAGTGCAAAAGGAGGGAGCTCCCTTGTTTAATAAAAGAAAACCTGAATTTTGTAATTTTAGCTGGATGAGGAAATTGTCAATCCCAACCACATTTCCCCTTGGGTGTGGCATTAGTGAGAATTCATGCCAGGGCCTAATTAAACATTCAGATATCCTTTCTCAAAGAAAAGAGGGGGAAAAACTGTTGCAAGGCGTGCACGCATGTGTACACAAACACACACACACACACCATACAAATATCCTGCATTTTCATACGAATTTCAGGAAAACTTCTGAGAAAAGCTAGAACTATGTAAAACCATGAATTCTGCAAGTCAAAAATCACCATATAACCAAAAAAGAATGAGTCCCAAATAATAAAGCACTCTGATACATCGAAATTCAAGGGCAATGAATGATTTAGAGAGCTGTTCAGAATTCTTCATGAAGAATGCGTTGTGTATGACTTCCCTTAATTAAGGTTGTGATTTCTTAAAGCAACAAGAACGGAGGTAGAACATAAGTGATAAGAGATGTGCATGGCTGTTGACTAGCAATTTTTCATTCAGACACCTTTTGAGAGAAAAAACATTCTTTTGAAAAATATGAGGAGCGATATAATAAATACCTGTGATTCAGTGGTTCATTGTTGTTATTATTTACTCAACATTATGGAGGTGCAATTTACATACAATAAAATACATACATTTTAAGTTTGGATTCAATGAATTTTGATAAATGTGTACACTTGTGTAACAATCCACCCCATAATCGAGCTATAAAACATTTCTATCACCTCAGAAAGTTCGTCTCTGCCCCTCTGTATTCAGTCTATTCTTGGCCCCAGGCAAACACTGATATGATTTCTACCACTGTAAATTAATTGCATCTAGTATAGAAACTCAATTAAATGGAGTATATAACATGTATCATTATCTTTCTGGCTTCTTTTGTTCAATATTCATCCATGCTGTTGCCTATATCAGAACTTTGTTCTTTTTGTATTATATTCCTTTGTACAAGGGTAAGCCAAAATTTCTTTATCCATTCTTCTGGCTTATTCCCAGTGCTTGACTATTATGAATAAAGCTTCCATAAACATATACAAACCTTTTTTGTGGATATAAGTTTTTAATTCCCTTGGGGAAATTTCCAGGAGACAAACTGCAGGTTCATAGAGTCAATGTTTAACTTTATAAGAAACTATCAAACTGTTTTCCTATGTGGTTATAAAATTTTATACTCACACCAACAATGTGTGAGATACCCAGCTGCTCTATATCCTTGTCAACACTTGGCATTGTTGCTTTTTAAAATTCATCATTGTGGTTGGTGGATAAGGATGCCTCACCGTGTTTTTAATTTCCATTTCCCTCATGACCAATAATGTTGAACAGCTTTTCATGGGCTTTTGTGGATGTATTAATCAGCTTGGGCCACCATAACAAAACCATAGACTGGATGGCTTATAGAAATACATTTTCTCACAGTTCTGAAAGCTGGAAGTCTGAAATCAGGATGCCAACATAGCAAGGTATTCTTCCTGGCTTGCAAGCAGCCATCTTTGCTGTGTCCTCACAGCAGGGGTGGGAGGAAGAGAGTAGGAGGGAAGAAGAGAGAAAGGGAGAAGGAGAGAAAGTAAGAAGGATCTGGTGTCTAATTTTATAAGGATGTTATTCTCATCAAATGAGGATCCTACCCTCGTGATCTCCTTCATCCTCATTACCTCCCCAATCCCCTATTTCCAAATACTATCACATTGGGCATTAGGGCTTCAACATATGAATTCTGGAGGAACACAAACGATTAGTCAACAACAATGGCCATTTTTATAAGTTCTATTTTGAAGTCTCTATTCAAACAGAGAGCCTATTTTTGTATTGGATTGTCTTCTTATTGAATTGTAAGAGCTATTTATGTATTTTACATAAAAGTCCTTCATCAGATATATCTTGAAAATACTTTCTCTTTGTTAGAACATGCCCATACATTTTTCTTAGCAGTACCATTTGAGGAGCAGGGGGTTTAAATTTGATCATGTACATTTTTTTACCTTTTAAAATTAATGCTTTTGAGTCATAGCTAAGAAATCATTGCCCATCCTCAGGTCATGAAGATTTCCCCCGTATCTTCTTCTAGAAGTTTTATATTTTTTAACTTCTATTTTTAGTTTTATATTTTCAGCTTTTATGTTCAGGTATGGAACCCAGGCTGAGTTAATTTTTATGTATACCATGAGGTAAGGGCTAAGTTGAATAAATTAATGAATGTATTTGACATAAGGTAGGCACTCAATAAATAAGTTCTGTAATTATTTCTTAAGCAATTAAAAACATTAAAAGCTTAGTTACCTATTTAAAAAAAAAACTAGGAAGATTTACACTAAGGAATAATTAAAAACAGAATGGGGGACCTATCAAAACTAAGAGCTTTTACTTTGCAAGAATCCTGCTTTATCTGGTAGATTTGATGGCTGTGGCTGATGTTTCCAGGTTCCCATCAAAATCCATTTGACTTATCCCAAAGGGAGCCGAAAAAGAGTTCTCGCACAGATGCACCCAGTTTCCCTTGCCTTTCTCTGCCCAAGGTCATTCTCCAGCAGCACGTGTATCAACCTAGACAGGCTGGAAAGTCTAGGTAGGAGGGTAACAATTCAGGAGCAATCCTTGACACAGGAGGAACCAGAGTTCGTGAATATATAGATTCAAGCCTGCACTGCCTCACCCCCAGGGGACAATTTTTAGTTGTGTTTTTACACAGTGACACAGAGGGTCCCCAGCAGGACTGAGCCCTGTAGAGATGTTCTGTTCTTTCACAGTCCTTTGCTGAAAGTCCTCCGTTTCATTTTCTCTTTCCCCACTCCTTCTGTGTGCTTCCTGGAATCCACTCCCAAATTACCTACTTACACCAAAACTCTTATCTGAGGGTCTGTGTTTGAGGGAGCCTACACTAAAACACAGGTCTGGCCTCAGAAATGCGATGCTTTGGACACAGGACTGTCTCCCATGAAAGGTGATCCTCTCTGGAGAAAGAAGGAGAGAAAGGAGATAAGCAATTTATTTCACATCAAGAGTGCAGGTTGGAAATAGAGAGCCTCAGTCACTCAGGTGGTTTTTGTTCCCAAATCCTCCGTGGTAGTATCCACGCATGGAGTTCAGAAGTCTTTGTTCTAGAAACTTCTTAGCCAAGTACTTCAAGGCCCTTGGCAAACACACCTTGCTCAAGGTAGCAGTCAAATGAAATAGTGGAGTAATGTCTGGGTCCTGCCTGCTGCTTCTCCGAGAAACAAGCCACAAGTCATAAGCCAAAGCAGGCAGGACATTATCCCAAACACAACAGTTTTGCAATACAGACAGTTTTCTTTGAAAGGGCTCTGCAAATATATTTCTCTCACTTGGGAACTTCAATAGAAGATAATTATTCTTTTCTGCCTCATAATATATATTAAAAATGTTCAAATGTGGCTTTCCAGGGATTTCTGCCAAATATTTTTAGGCACCAGAGCCAGCTTTACTTAATTTTATATGGCCTGCTTAGTCTATTGTAAAATACCCTTTCATGCAGTATGAATTTGTTAAAGAGACTAAAATATATTCCTTTATGTTAAAGACCTAACTTAAAAAGCTTTCAAGGTTAGAGACTTTCACCCTCTGACCTATCCCACGAAGCAATAACCGCTGCAGAGGCATCAAAGCCCTCCTGAAATGCTGTGCACTTCTCCAGGCTCTCCCTACCTCCGTGAAACAAAAGAAGACTGTCACCTTCCAGGAAAGGCAATGTCCATGACAAGAAGGCTGTTTTCAGATAAACAGTCTACTTTATTACCACCAGGGCATACAATATCCCAACCCCTACATTTCATGGCCTTTTCTGTTTTTATGAGCTCATGCCAACAACTAGTAATGAGCACAAAAGGCTGTGTGAAACACTGCATTTGATGGAGTGTTTGTGTTGGCTTCCTTAAAATCGGCTGATTTCCAAATCTCATTCTCCACCCCACCTTAGTTATATTTATACTGTTGTGCAGAACAAACTTGGACCCGTATTTAAATATGAAATGCTTTGTGGCCATTCGTGCAAATCTCTTTATCGGGGTCTCGCACATTAACGCCCTTCACAATTGACCCACAGGCCGATTGTTTAACGTAACGTTTCCACGGGGCTGCTTTCACGCACTCACAGCCCTGTTTTTACTTTTCTTAGCTTTCCTGGACAATCAAAAGGAAGTGGAACAGAGCCGGCTTGCTGAAAGCTGGAGCTGCCCCAGTGTCTCCTCCTACCTTCTGTCTCGGGTTTTGTTTTTCTATTTCTTTTTTTTTCCCCCATCATTTTTGGTGGTAGAGAAGACAGAGCCAGACTATGTAGTTACAGTCTCTCAATTCTGCGTCTGCTGCATTTTCCCTCTTGGCTCAGAGACAATGTGAAGACTGACTGCAACTAGTCTCAGGAAGCCAGTTTCAAGAATTTGTGTTCCCTGTTGATTTATAAAAGCAGTTCAAAGGAGTGTGTGTGTGTGTGTGTGTGCGTGTGTGTGTGTGTGTTGATAATACTGGAGGGCAGGTGTACAAAACCCCTCTTTCTGAAAGTAATAGAAACATCCAACATCACAGGGTTCCACCCTACATTTCCCCCCTCCCTTCCCATTTTTAGCTTTGAAGAGAAGGGTTGCAACCTGTATAAACTGCTGCAGAAAGACTTAGAGTGACCAAGGCACTTCCTCGGAGTGCTACAGCTAATGACAGTCTTCCTGAGGTGCTACAGCTAATGACAGTCTAAGGTGCTACAGCTAATAACAGTCCAAGCGGCAGTTTTCTCTTTTGTAAGAAACGAGACTGATTTCTATTTGCATGCTACTGCGGTTACTGGGCACACTAGGTGTACACACAACAAACAGTAATAATGTCTGTCTCCTCTGATGGTTGTGAAGATTTAATCAACTATCCACAAGTAAAGCACAGAGCGCAGGGTCTGACAAGTAGTCAGTGTGCGGAAACGTCAATCATCATTATCATCATCATGAATCATGAATCTCGGCAAGAGTCAAGAGGTCTCCACTGTGGCTGATAAAATGATCCAGAGCTCAGGTTTTGGAGTCAAGTACACCTACCTGCAAATCCCTTGTCCACCATTCCCACATACATGACCTTCAGCAAGTTAGCTAAGTTCTTTAAGCCTTAGTGTCCCCATCTGTAAAATAGGGCTAATAAATTGTGTACCTTAAAGGGTTACCAAAGGGATTATTTTTTTTTTTGAGATTTTATTTATTTACTTGACAAACAGAGATCACAAGTAGGCAGAGAGGCAGGCAGAGAGAGAGGAGGAAGCAGGCTCCCTGCTGAGCAGAAAGCCCGATGCGAGGCTCCATCCCAGGACCCTGGAATCATGACCTGAGCCAAAGGCAGAGGCTTTAACCCACTGAGCCACCCAGGTGCCCCACCAAAGGATTATTTTTATATATGTACTTAACACAGTGTTTTGCATGTCAATATACGCTTTACATACCAATTTATAGTAGGTGTCAACATTACTTGCTTATCTAACACAGTTTTATCATAAGGACATAATAAGAAAGTAGCACACAGGACAAATGTATACCTATTCAGCCATGTATCTTACAGATACAAATTATTTCTATAATCAATTGGCTTAATCAGAAGCACATTCCTTAGTCCTTGAAAATCTTTCAAACGAAGGGATTACCATATCACATAGGAGTTGAGCAAGAGAGCGAGTCACCCATAGAAATTAATCCTGAGGTGAATTTTTAGGAGAAAATTGGATGGAACATTAATGAAAGTAAGCAATCCTGCAGTTATAACAAACAATTCCCACGTTATAGTGACTTAATGCAAAATGATTATTACTGTTCAACTCACAGTTCAATGCAATGCCATAGGGAGGGTCTACCTGAAGTCATTGAGAAGCCTGGATCCGCCTGTCAATGGACTCCACCACCTTCTAGAGCCTCCAGGTCCTCAGTTGGATTATTCCTACCCATCCAGCTGACAAGGAAGGGAAGAATATTGGAGAATCATGCAAGATATTTTAGGGGACATTCCTGGATATGGCATTTATCACTTCTACCTGTATTCCATTGGCTAGAATTCAGTTATATGTTGCCATCTATTTCAAAGGAATTGAAAATTGTAGTCTTCCTGGGAATCCAGAGATTTGATCATCACATGGCACAGTCTGCCTCAGGTGGGTAGGAGGAGTTCACTTCATCTGTCAACCCAATTTATTTTATTTTTTTTTTTTTAAAGATTTTATTTATTTATTTGACAGAGAGAGATCACAAGTAGGCAGAGAGGCAGGCAGAGAGAGAGGAGGAAGCAGGCTCCCTGCCGAGCAGAGAGCCCGATGTGGGGCTCGATCCCAGGACCCTGAAATCATGACCTGAGCCGAAGGCAGCGGCTTAACCCACTGAGCCACCCAGGTGCCCCCTGTCAACCCAATTTAAACTAGTTAAGGGACAACGTGCTATCCTGGAAAGTGAGATGTTGATTTTGATGCATCTGGAAAGAGTTAGGAAAAGAAAAATGTGTCATGTCTGTTCCTTTTCTGATTGGACCACTTGTGGAAATGAGAACCCTCTTTACCCCACATACATCGAACACACCACTAGGTGAGTACAAGGGAGAAATGAAAATATAATGTGGAGGTCTTCCAAGTCTATTCTAGATTATTTTAATACAAATACTGACAACAATTCTTCACTTAAATAAAAACATCAGGAACAAATGCTAACCTGGAGTGATGACAGAACAACATGTATAAACCAGGAATGTTCCAGACAAACCAAGGTATTAAGTACATGTAGTTATCCTAACTTTGTGCCCCTTGATAGTCATAAATTCTATAGAACTTTCTCTTTGAAGATAAGTAATGTATCTATCTTTCAGTGCTCCAAATGGGATTTGTTTATCAAACAGAATCCACTGTGTCTTGATAAAACATCATTGCCGCAGCCTGAGAAGGGGCTTTGCTGAACATTAAGGAATACCCTCTTCCAGAGCTGGTGGTCCCCTAAATTCCAAGTGAAGAGGAGAGGACACACAGATAGGCTAAAATCAACCATGGTGTTCTAGTTTGGAAAAATGAGACAGAATGCACTTTCAACATTCATGAAGTATGAAGGATGGTCCTAAGTGCAGTCATATAATCTTAATCCCTACCTATACTGCACTTCAGTTGGAATTGTGAGGTGGGCAAAACCATCAAACACCTGTTCACCAAATAGTAGTTAAAAAAAACAGGAGGTACACTCCCTGCACACAATCCCCAAAGTTCAGAACAGTTAACTTTAGGACAAATTAATGAAATTAAAATTTATGCCCCCATAGCAAGGCCTGGTATTATTTATTTCAAGAGATAGTTTAGATTGAAGAGAAAAATACTTTCAAGAAAAAGATATAAAGCAAGCGTGCAATTTTGTTGTAGCTTTCAACTGCAGTTCTATCCCTAAAATGTCTCTTTTAGCAGCTTTCAGAGTTAAATCATCATCTGCATCTAATTAAGATATTTCTCATCTTTAAAGCTGTTATCACATAACTAGGAGATTTCTCCAAATCATTCATTTACCTACCTACTTACTCAAATATTGATTCAATACACATTTGTCAAACACCTTTGGAGAAAAATGGCACTTCAGGCTCTGTAAGTCCACAATATTTTCTAGAAAAGAATCTTGTTAAGGCTGTGGCATGTTCCTTAGATATAGCCAAGGGGATATTCATGATATTTAACAATGGTAGAGCACCGGAACCAGCCAATCAGAATGGCACCTTCTATAGACTGAATATTTGCATCCCCTCAAATCTATACATTGAAACCCCATGACCATGAGGATGGAGGCCTTATGAGTGGGATTAATGCCCAAAGAACTCCCTCATTCCTTCTGCCACGTAATGGTACAGTGAGAAGACAACTATCTATAAACCAGGACATGGACCTCACCAGACACTGAATCTACAGGTGTTTCAATCAAGAATCTCCCATCCTCCAGAGTGATGAGAAATCAATATTCACTGTCCAAGCCATCCAATCTATGGTATTTTTGTTATAGCAACCAGAACGTACTTAGACATACCTCCACCACTCAACCAGTAAGAAAAGATATAGCTAAAGAATACAGTGTGGCCACTCCAATACTTATCAGCTGAAAAAACCCTGGAGCAACCTTATTTCCTGAGAATGGTGAAGACAGACCTTTTTAATAGCTAACGCTTCTGAATGCTGTGGTAAAAACAACAGTAGGTTGAGCTGTAGTATAAAAAGTCCTCCTGTATCACTTTCTGAAGAACGTAAATATGTGAATTTACATTTCATTCCATTGTCAACTCAAGATGAAAACTAGAGAATTTACTGGGTGCCTACTGTATATAAACATGGTACTCATATCTTTCTTTTATAATCTCTAATTCTTACAACAATCTTATAACTAACCCACTTTGCAGATGTGAAAGTAGTTTCTGAGAGATTTTCTGTTTTGCTGAGATCACAAATTTAGCTCATGATGGTAGGTTCAATAGCAGATCTGTCAAGCTCAGGCCATTTTCCCTTTGCTCTAATTCCACTTTGGGAACTAACTTCTCCTACATGGTGTTCACTCTTAGGAGGAGTGTGAAATTGGCCAGTCCTTTCCTACCCAAGGAGTAGACATGATCCAAGCAAGGTTTGATGAATTACAGAAATGGTCACAATCATTTTCCATCACCACCCCTATATCCATACTACTTTGCAATATGAATTTTGCAGCTCCTCTAATCAGGATCTAAAGTCTATTTCCCTATCCTTTAAATCTAGGCTGGCCTTATGATTTGCTTTGGCCAACAGAATGTGGCAGAAGTGACACTGTGAAAGTTCTGAACATGGGCCTCAAGAGACTATTCATACTTCTACACCACTCTTGGATCCCTGCTCACCTGTCATGTCAACAAATTCTTGCTAGCCTGCTAGAGGATGAGAGACCACATGGAGTAGAAACAAGTCATCCCAGTTGAGCCATCTTGAAAGGACCAGCTCTCAATCAACATAGCAGCTAATAGAAGATGCATAAGTCAGCCAGGCTCAGCTCATTTGGGCCTGCTCTGGATCTGCATAAGTGTTCAGCTGAAACCAGCTCAAACTGTCAACCTACAAAATCATGAGCTGTACAAATGTTGTTTTAAGCCACAAAATTTCGAAGTAGTTTGTTACCCAGAAAAACCAAACCAATATGCAAGCATGAAAAAGACCTACGATAAATCCCAGAGGGGGCCCGTGACAATATTTTTAACTATGTCTTGCTGCCCAGGTGACCAGATCTCCCCTGATTCTTTTCCTCCCCTAGCCTGGCTCTCTAACATTATCTTTGATACTGTGAGCCTTATAAATTCCTGTATTCTTGTAAGTTCCTTTTGTTTAAGTTTGTCAGAGTTTCTGCCAACCAAAAAAATCTCTAGCTTATCATATAGGCTTTCCAAACTCTTCAATTGCTGCTGAAAAACTGAGGCCAGAGAGGAAGTTTAGTTATCTGCCTAGAAGCGTGCATCTACTAACAGGCAAATGCCAGGACCAGAATCTAAATGACCTAACTTAGATAGCAGGACCATTATCATTGTACAAAGATATCACCCTAGTCATGAAAAAAGCCAACTTAGTATCACCAAAGTAAGTAAGGCTACTGGTGGCCAAAAAACAATCACTTGACACAATAACATTTTATTCTCATGCTTCTCACTGGCTGGTCATGGATTTTTCTGGTGGGGTAGTCTTCCCATGTACTCATTCAAGGACCCACGCTTCTTCTGTATTGTGGTTTTATACCCTCTAAGTCTGAGGGATTCCTGCCATTCAGCCAATACATGAGAAAAAAAAGAAAAGAGATGGTTCATAAGAGGGTTTTGTGAGCCAGGCCTGGAAGTAGCACCTATCACTGCTCTCAGATTCCACTGGACAGAGCTCAAGCACATGACCACATCGAGCTGTAAAGGAAATATAGTCCCAAAGATGAAGTGAGAGCACAGATATGGGCAAATATTTGCCACAGACTCTTAGCTGGTTTTATACAGAATCACTTAATCACTGAAATTAAACACTTTCCAGTCCTTGGTAAATGACTCCATTCTGAAATATGACCAATAAAAGGCACACCCACTTTCATTTATTGTTGAATAAAAGATAATGAAAAATGTGGCTCGTGCATCAGAAAACCCAGAAATTGAGATCCTTACATTTGCTGCACCTTGCTAGAAAGAAAGCTCTAAAAGAGACCAGACACCCAGTTCAGAATATACTACTGTTCCACCACAATATTCTGTACTATTTCCATTCCTTCTGCAAAACAAGCCTGGGATTATGCGGGCAGGGATTCTACAAGTAATCATTTGCCTTCCTTTGTCTGATGAACAGCAAGTTCAGCTGTTTACCAACCACTAGATTACCTTCAGATTTTGGCATTATATTTTAATCACTCAGATATATTTAGGGAAAAAATATTTCTCTGCTTTGCACCTCCCCAGTGGATTTCTTTTTCACTTTTCCAATTTCATAAGAAAGTCCTCAGGAAAAATAGAATTATAAAAGTATCAAATTAACAGATGAGATGAGCCTACATTTTTCTTTTCCCATGATACATTCTAAATACAAAAAAAAAAAAGAAGAAGAAGAAGAAGACTAGACAGAAAGTGAGACCCATCCATCCACATTCCAAGACATGCTCCAGTTACCCAATCACTGTAGAGCATTGCCAGGTCACAGAGACCATGATTTGGACAAGAATGCACCTATTTCTAATATATTCTAGTTACTTAGTTGATACTGAAGACTCTGACCAGCCATTAAGTAGCCAATGGACTTTGCCAAGAAACCTGCATGGAAGGTTCTGTGGCATCTTATTTGCTGTAAATTAGAGCACTTTGGACCACAGAGCAAGCCTCCGAACAGCTGCGATTACAAAACAAAGCCCTGGAATGCATATTCTCTCATTTACTGTTTTTACATTTCTCTGTTGCCAAAATATTTGGCTACCTTTTCTTCCTCCCCCACCTCCAGCTCTTTTTTAAGGACAGGGAAGAAATCTAATTCTCAGAAAATGATTGGTTTTCAAAATATGCTAAGCATTTAGACATTTATTAGAAACAGTTTTAGTTCCTCATTAATCTAAAGCAAATTATTATTGATTTACAATGGATAACTCATCTGATATCCTTCAGACAGTCATTAAAAAAATGGTCTGGGCATTAAAAATGGTTTAATGTCTTTCTGGCAATAGCAGCTAAATTCAGTCAATGGCAGCCCCTTCCAACTGGATGAAAAATAGGCCATACTCACTGTGTGTTCTGCTCACTTTTGCCTAAGTGTTCCAAATAACCTGTGTTCATATGCATTTATTTTCACATTGGGTTCATTTATCAGCGAGCTCCAGATATTCCATTCATGCTAGAGTGATTTTCAAAGTGGGAAAGAATTCTTGTTAACACTATCATGTGCTTAAACTGGACATGTTTTGTTATAGTGAGTTTTTTACTATAACTTGTGAAAGTTTTTACTGCCTTTAGGCAATCTCAATGAGACCAGGTTGAAACCTACCTTGCACTTACTGGCTGGGAGCATCAGATCTTGAGTCAAACTGCCAAGCTGAATTTCTGGCATCCACCACTGAGCAACTTACTTACTTTTGGTAAACCTCAGCTCTCTCCTCTGCAAAATGGGAATGGCAAGAGCATCTATAGCAAGAATGAAATTTAGATGAGGTTGCTAATTCTATCATAGCACCAGGATTAGAGATTTTCTATTAATATAAGAGTTCTCTAATAGAGATTTCTCTATTAATACAGGCTATTGGCACAGGACCAAGACTATTAGTAGGTGAATATTAGCAGCTTTACCTGCTCCTTGCTCACTAAAAAGGACTATGCTTTGCCAGCTTCCTCTCCCCCAGAAAGGTTCAGCCTTGCCAGACGGCCAAAGGAGGAGGGGTGGAGGGAGGACATAGGCCAACACAATTTCAGGAGTTTTAAATAATAAATAGGCACTGGTGTGGTATGTGAGGAAATTTATTGAAAGTTAAAGGGAGATTTGATGTTATGTTCTTACAGTATGTTCTTATGTTTATGGTATTCAAGAAATGCAAATGAAAGATGTGAATATTTCTAAATTTCTTTTTGAATGCTGGTTTCTGTGTGTGTGTGTGTGTGTGTGTAACTACTATCCTGATTGGATAGGACCACTTGGATTATTGAATTGAGCATATTTACTATATCTACCATTCTTACTTAGTGTCATTACTTAGTATTATTATATATTCTGATTTGAATTGGCCTCTCTGTCCTTAATCATTAATAGTACCTTGCTTTCACTTTCAAAAATGTACTGGTTTATACAATAAAATTCATGATCACCCTCCCACTACTGCTGTTGTCACTGGTGTTATCACTGCTATTACTTTTTTAAATCTGTAATTGAAATAATCAATGAAAATTATAAAAATTTACATCATCTATCTATACTTGAAAAAATATTTTTTCTTAGATTGTTATTAGCAAACAAATTAGTTCTTCAATTAAAGCATGTCACAACTCACTTGCTCCTATGAATGCCAACTTCTAGGTAAAAGTGAAATTTTAGATACTATCTGACCCTAACTTATCCAATTAGATCATTCATATACCTCAATGACATCTCCCAAATAATCTTTCCACTGTCCCTTCCTCTTCATATCCTAAAAAGACAAAAGGCAGGTACCAAAGTTGGGCTACCACAGGTTCTTAATGTGGATACTTTGCCCCTAAGAACACAGAAATCTAATTTATATGACAAAGCCATTTATGCTTTCTATACTTTCAGGTCTTTAGACACAACAAGAATCTTTGCAGCAGGAGCAGATATCCTCCCTAAGCTTAATTATCGACCTCACAGGACTCATTTTAGAAATGAGTAATTACTTGTTCTTTAAAAATTAATCAGGACTTACAATAGGCATAAACTGGTCAGCAAATCCACTAGGGAAGGAAGCAAAAAGAATAGGCTAAGTCACAATTAGCATACCTGTGAACTTCATGCCCTATGTGTTAGCTTTTCCTTCCTAAAAGATAAGGTTTAAAGTAATTGAAGAGGCAGTATTTCCATTTTGTAGTGAGAATCTTAGGATGCCAATTACACAATACTTATTGTCAAGCCCTTAAATTTAATGATCTTTCTAAGACATAAATGAAGCATATGAAGATGCCATTATAGGAGTTAATTTTAAGAGAAAGAGGAATCCATTATGAATCTCTGAAGACAATTATAGCGAAGTATTCATTGTTCTCTACTTGGAAATTGTTACAAAAACATTTTTTTTAAAATATTCTTTACAGGGGCGCCTGGGTGGCTCAGTAGGTTAAAGCCTCTGCCTTCGGCTCAGGTCATGATCCTAGGGTCTTGGGATCAAGCCCCACATCGGGCTTTCTGCTTAGCATGGGGCCTGTTTCCCTTTCTCTCTCTCTGCCTGCCTCTCTGTCTACTTGTGATCTCTGTCTGTCAAATAAATAAATTAAAATCTTAAAAAAAAAATTCTTTACAAAAGAAATAGTTTAAGATGTAATATGGACATGTTTTCAAGCCAAATGGACACATTTCTACCTTGAAGGAGGAAGACGGTGAGGATAAACATGCAAATAGAAAAAAAATAAGTATTTGCTGAATGAGTTATTCCCATGTTCAGCTTGGTGGCAGTGACTTTTTACAGCTCTTTCCACTTTTCAAGGTTTCCTCCATCTTCCTTGGATATATAAACCAAATTTCTCTCTTTTTCAACTTCCGTCTACATTTCCAAAATGTTTCTTTGGCTTTGGTCCTCTAACACCCCTCAATAAATGTGTTCACTACCTTGGGAGTATCTGTGGTCATATAATTCCATAATCATATTCGTAGATGATATGTTGCAATTCATTTAAGCTGGACTTAGCGCTAAGCATGAGCTCACAAAGATGTCCATGACAGTGGTCAACAATGACTTCATCGTCTAAGGATGAACTCAGCAGCTTTTCACCATCTGCAGAGGGGAGGCACATTTCATTGACAAACAGAACCTCAAGGTCAAAAGAAATCCTAAGAAATCAAGTGCCTCTAAAATCTGAAAATAACTGATTTCATAGATCACTATGGAGCAAGAGATTGAAAATGCTTCTTCAGCTGGCATTATCGTAGAAAAACAAGAACTGAACATCACTTTCTAGAAGTTATAATGAAATTCCTGGGGCAACATACCAAAGTGAAAGCAATGTGTACAAAGCTGCGTGACTTTGTACACATTGTACACATTCTTTGTACACATTCTTTAGTCAGCTGAGTGACTGACAGAAATGTCCAAATTCTGATCTGCACACACTCTATTAAATATGATCAGATCTATTAAACATACAAATCTATCTGCATAATCACTTTCAATTCTATAGCCACTTTTATCTCCTAAACCATGTCCAATTCCTCTTCCTTCATATTTCATTTCTGGAAAGCTTTTGTTAACTGATTTTGTTCTCAGATGCTATCACTTTATTGTCCACTAGGTACACTCTATTTTTATTTTTTAGACTTGTTATGACAACATTTGAAGGACAATTCCATTATGCTAAGCTGCATTTTTCACTGCACTGATTTTCTTTCCGTAACTTGTCTTCCTAAAATTTTCAAATTATTTTTGGGCCCTTGTCATGAAATCACATCATTTACCTGACAATCTTTGATATTATTACATTTCCTCCAATATGCTTTAGAAGCACAGCTGAATCATCCATGCTACCTCTAGGAAAACACTGCAGAACCAAACTTAGAAATTTGCTCTGGAAAAGTATCTAGTACCCTTCAAAAATGTATCTATTAGCCTTCAGGTTACCTGTCAAAGGGAGTTCGTTCATATTTGGTTCAATGGTTTTTTGGGTTTTTTTGCTTTGTTTTGTTTTGTTTTCTGCTTCCTGAAAGCTTATCTGGCAAGTTAAATGTTGAAGAGGGTAGAGAAAAAAAATGCAGGTAATAAAAAGTCAGTATCCAAGAGAAAAAATACAGAGATGATATGAGAATATAGCTGTGCCAGATGGGAATGAGCATAAAATTCTAAGTACACAGAAAATTTATCTTGGGGTTGAGTAGAGGAAAATAAAGTTTCAAGAAGAAAAAGTTATTGTCAAAAAATTAAAAAAAAATTAAAAAAAGAAGAATGAGTAGAGAACATCCATTAAAAAAGAAAAGAAAAGAAAAGAAAAAATTATTGTCAAAGAGAAAAAAAATGTGGTACCACAGGGAGTAGGGCACTAGAAAAACTGCTTGAGGGTGGGACCACAAAGGGCAGATGAACAAAATAGGTGGAGCCCGAAATAAAGTGAAGCCTTTATTAGCAGACCTGTTGACATAACAATCTCATTGTTATGTAAGACCCAAGGAATTTCTCCCACGATCCATACCATTCCTCACAATGAACCTGCTACCAGGATAAGATGCAAGTCTTTTCAGGTTTTTTAGACTTAACAAATATGCCTGTGATAGAAATATTGAAAGCTCAGCCAATAACTTCTGGCTCCTAAAACCTTCTCTGCAGTGGAAATTAAAACAGAATATATATTCTTTTCACTAAGTATTTTGATGAAGAAACTGGGCATTGAACCATGAGACTTTGCTAGGGTTCCCAGAGGTCAGATGTAAAACCAACATCCTGCCCTCAGTGAACTTTCTCTAAGTGGTGCTTCTTCCGAATGGTAAGAGAGTTCTGAGACCAAATCAAAAGACTCCAAATAGTTATGATTGAAAATAAACATATGAAAAAGAAAGAAAGAAAGAAATACATGTTTCTAACTCATCAGCTTTTAGAAAATCAACAGATCTTGCTATATTTATCATTTAATACTTTCTGTAATAACCTGTGCAGTTGCTCTCGGATTTAAAACGTGTCATTTATGTACAATCCAAAGGCAACCATTACAAAAATCCCAATCACTTGCAGAAACAGACAAATTATTTCACTCAATTAATCTCTGAAATAAAAACATATTTAGAAGCAAAAAGAACTGAATCTCTCTATCACTGGGGTCTACATGCCTGGCCTCAAGTTGAGCTAAAATGTAACCATATGTATCATATTAATATTGTCAGAATTTTTTTTCATTTAAGAAGAACACTCTGAGTTATTTTTTTGTTTGTTTTGTTTTGTTTTTTTAAGGTTTTACTTATTTATTTGACAGATGGAGAGAAAGAGCAGCAGGCAGAGGGGAGAAGTAGGCTCCCAACCGAGCAGGGAGCCTGATTCGGGGCTCTGGGATCATGACCTGAGCCAAAGGCAGACACTTAACCGACTGAGCCACCAAGCACCCCCAAAACACTGTGAGATTAGAACAGAGCTGTGTTCTCCTTTGTATCCCAAGGCTTCAGGAGGGTAGGGTTACATGGATTATGAAAGCTGCAAATCAAAGACCTTGATATTCCCAAGAAAATTCTGAAATGTACACAGCAAAAAATATTTGTTCAGAACAGCAAAGAATAAGAAACAGAATTTCAGCAAGCCCTTAGAACTTCAGAGAAAACAGACTAGCCTGGTCCAAGCAGAGCAGAGAGGTAACACAAAGTTTATCTCCATTTTCTTCCAACCCTTTAATTCAGCTACCACTCCTAAAAAGCAATGTGCACTCAGGAATGCCCTTCAAAGATCTTAAGTGAGAATGGGTCTTTGCCCTTGAGCTACACCAAAATGTGTCTATCGGTGTCAACGGTCAGTTCCCAGGAAGCAGGACTTCAGACAGGGATTCTTGTGTGAGACACAGAGAGAGGGAGGGCTCTTGGGAGAAACCTGTGAGGAAGCAACGGGAGCAAGATGGGATAGGGGATGAGTTAGGCAAAGGCATGCCTTCAGAAATCCAGCCTGAGCCTGATCCCTTAGGGAATTCTAGAGAGTGAACTATGTCATTGGTCCAGCTTGTTGGACAAGGAGCCAACAATACCTGCTCAACAGCCCTGTGAAAAGGATCTGGTTGGGCCACCTATAGTATCTCCTATAGAAGGTGTGTATAGCCATCGTTTAAAAATGGAACATCTTTTATGGGCGCCTGGGTGGCTCAGTGGGTTAAGCCACTGCCTTCGGCTCAGGTCATGATCTCAGGGTCCTGGGATCGAGTCTCGCATCGGGCTCTCTGCTCAGCAGGGAGCCTGCTTCCTCCTCTCTCTCTGCCTACGTGTGATCTCTCTCTGTCAAATAAATAAATAAAATCTTTAAAAAAAAAATGGAACATCTTTTAAAACAATTAATTTTGCTTAATGTTTGAGAGGCCATGGTTTGACCTTTATTTTTCCTATTGGCAAAAAAAGAGAAAATTTTTTCTTTATGTTAGAGCAAAATGATCTGTATTTTTAAGACAAAGTAAGACATTTGCAACATGTCTTTACTCTTGGAAATATTTGTGGTTTGTCCACCAACTCTTTGGGGAAATGACCATGAAATTTAGGAGGGTCCTGTTCCCCAGGTCCAGGGATGAAAATATGACCAGTCAATCAAAGTTGGCATCCTCTTGTCTCCAGTGGCTGGTTCAGATGAAGGAACATGATCCAAGTAAAGCCATTGAGAGTTCTCCCTCTGAATTTTAATAGAAATAGAGTAAATCTGTCACCCTCATTTTGCGAGGGCTACTAGATATAAGCCTAGACCCTTGGGTGCCATATTTGCCTTAAGAATGAAGCTGACCCACAAGAACCAGAGTGCAGAAACAAGTGAATATAGCTATTCCTAAAGTCAGTACAATCCTGGACTGTTGTTGTACTGGTTGCCTGTCAATTGCCCTGCAGTCAGTTTTATCTGAAAGAATACTGATCACTAGATTTACCCATCAACTGCAGGATAAAATCTAAACTCTTTTGTAGGAAAAATATGATCCTCTACTGACCCATGTAAACCCTTCCCCTATCAATCCTCTGCCCATCCCAATTCAAGTCCTAAAAACAGTGAACATGAGCGCCTGGGTGGTTCAGTCTGTTGAGCATCCGACTCCTGATTTCGGCTCAGGTCATGATCTCAGGGTCATGAGACTGAGCCCTGTCACCGGCTCTGTGCTCAGCATAAAGTCTGCCTGAGATTCTTTTTCTCCTTCCACCTCTGTCCCTCCTCCTGCTCACTCCAATAAATAACATCTTTAAAAACAACAACAAAAACACTAAACAGCTCACCACTCTCCAACCTCACAGTGGCTTCATTTCATGCCATCAGACCTTTGAAAAAGCCCTTGTCATTGCCTGGAATGCCTGTTCCCTATATAATCTATCCTTAGACTTCTGCTAGATTACTCATCCTTCTACCCAATCTTTTCTGGTAGTCTCAGCCTCCTCCAAAGTGCTTTTCCTCCATACTCTGCCTTTGATTGGTTGTTCAGTGAAGACAGATTGTTCTCTTTCCTTACCAGACTCTTAAAGTTATCTTCCAAAAGGGATATACTTTTCCTTTTTGTATCCTCAACCTGAAGCAAAATAACACATACTAAGCAGGAGCTCAATTAGTGTTTGAGAATGAAAGAAAAATGAGAGAGGGTGGGAAGAAAATAACCAAGATTCCAGAAAATTCCAGGATATTCTTGTGCTCCAGGAAACGTATCTTCACTTGTGAACTTCATATACCGATCCCAAGCCATCAGAGAGATATTTTCAGATAGGAGTTTCTCTTTCTACCTCACACATTACATTCTTCAAAAATTTGTCTACTTATGAATTAGACTATAGCTTCCTAACAAAATACTTTTATATTAATTTTTTTCTGCCACATAAAAAAAAAATGCCTGTAAGGCAAGAACTTAAAACTCAGTATTATTCTTCCAAAATCTCAGAATATATTGCATTCCACTGATGTTAACAAAATTGTCTATCATATAGACCACAATCATGAACTGCTTAGCTTGGCACTTAAGTTCCTTGCAGTTTGGCCTGATACTTAAATTATCTAATCTTCAGTTTTTCATCGATGAAATGAGAATAACATAAATTCTCTGATAACGTTGTTAAGAAGAAGAAAATGAGACAGTGACATATAAGTAACAACTTAATAAATATCAACATTATTCTCATCTTCATTACTAGTACCTCTCCTTGTTGTACCAGAAAGATTGTGCATCTATTCTAGCCTTGTTCTCCCTGTCCCCATGCCTGGAATATCTGTCCTAGTTTCTCCTTTCTTTACCTCCTCTCCATCTCTCCTAACCAATCCTATGATTCATCTCCTTAAACTATCTTCATGACAATCAGCATGGCTTCAAACCTCTTTATTAATTCTTAGACACTTGAAATACAGAAGTACACTTAGCTTTAAGTGCTCTCTAAGTTGCAAATGAATGGAACCTTTTCATTGGTGAATTGGAGACTAAATGACTGCCTGAAACCAAAGGTGGTTACATTCTTTCTCAGGTTCTATCTGCTGGTGTTTTATAAGACTTTCATCACTGATATTTAATTCAATATGATAGATCCCTTTTATTCAAAAGCCAAACCAACCAAAGAATCTGAGAAGCTAATTTTCCCCTCATCCACTCTTATAATGGCTTCCTAAAGGCTACAGAGGGCTTGGGAAAGGTCAAGGAACTTAGTATGCTAAAATCACCTCAGTACATTCTAAGTCTTTAAACTAGGAAATCCAGATGTGGTAATATGATGAGTCCTGGTTAACCAAATGGTTAACAATTTACTACATTGCTCCTGTTCCTCAGCCCTCCTTAAATGGAATTTTCCTGTAAATCCGTACCTACTTCACCCTACCCCCCCAACCCCCCACCCCTGCCCCAGTTTAGTGAGAAAGTCATGATGTTCAAGTCATTGTGTGACAAATCCCTTCCGTTCACACCGGGAAATGTTAATTATCTGCCAGGTTTCTGTAATCCTTCTCCACACTCCTGGGAGAGGCGAATTTCAAAGTGACAAGTGACTGTGAGGTGTGTCCCACACTATCCCCAAGAGAAAGGGGCCCCTTTTCACTCATGTGGCTTCCTCTCACTCTTGGGGTAACAGGAGTGTCAGGGAACTGTGGAGGAGATATTCCAGGCCTGGAAAGTTTAAGTCAAGGCCCACTGGGAGGAGTTTGCTAAAACCTTCCAACCTTCTCACTGTTGCTGATCTTTTTTTCCTTTTTTTTTTTTTTTTTTTTTGCTCTGGAAATCATTGAATACCAAATAGGACATCCATATGGAAATCCTTTGTGCAATCCAAAGGCTCTAATGGAGTTACTTTTTGGAAACTATAGAATTTGGCTTCTAAGAGTAAACTGGTTGGTCCTTCCAACTCCAATCTTGGCTACTTCTTCCACTGAATCCAAGATAATGATCAACTGACTCCCAAATTTCAAATAGCTGCTTTGTCCCCC
This sequence comes from Mustela lutreola, assembly GCF_030435805.1. Lineage (NCBI taxonomy): Eukaryota > Metazoa > Chordata > Mammalia > Carnivora > Mustelidae > Mustela > Mustela lutreola. The sequence goes on along the minus strand of NC_081298.1, from coordinate 36,212,961 downwards.
AACACTGTCAAATGGAAATTGGTAGGAAATATTTAAGAACTGTATTATTCCTGGACCTGACATTCTTAGTAGATGATGATGATGATCCTTACTTCATTTATTAAATTCATTTATTCTGTGTCAGTCATTTTAGAAGAAGTCTGAATCTATTTCCCCTTTAGTCATTCCCCCCAAATATTATTCCACATGAAAGTCAAATGATCTTTGAAAAACACAATTCTGACCATGTCATCCCTGCTAATATCATTCACAGGTTCCCATTTATTATCCATACATTGAGAATATTAATAGTAAGAATTACATAGCTAATAGTGGGTCCCTACATACTACTAGGTGCACCAGACACTTGGACAAGATTGATGTGTATTAACTCATTTAATCCTTATTAAAAGCCTCTGAGCTGAATACTACACTTACTAAATCCCATTTCACTGATAAGGAAGTTTAGAGAAGGTTTAGAGAAGTTCAGTAATCTGCCTAAGGAAGCTCGACCCCAAAAACAACAAACTACTTCCTCCAACACTTCTGTGTGATGGGTCCAGAGTCCTCATTGTTAAGCACAAGGCTTTGGGGTGAGTTTTGGAAGATAAAGCCTATGATATGGCCTATAACAGTGACCTTTAACTCTAGGAAGCATATTGAAGGTTGCTGGAGGGAAGGTGTAGGGGATGAGGTAATTGGGTGGTGGGCATTAAGGAGAGCACTTGATGGAATGAGCACTGGGTGTTACATGCAACAGATGAATCATTAAATTCTACCCCTGAAACTGGGGGAAAAAAAAAAGTGACTACAAATTTTATGAATAATTACAGCAGGTGGCAGATGTAAACGGGAACTCTCCCAGGCAAACCAGAACTACCCATAGGGTTCTATTCGTCTGCTATCTGCCTTGCCAGCCCTACCACCAGTAGTACCCTAATCATTCTCTGGATCCCCATCCTAAGGCTCCTCTTTCTGTTCCTTCAACAGGCCCTGCTGCCTTTGAATACAGAACTCTTCCTGCAGAAAATTTTCTCCCGCCTATACTCTCCTCAGACTCCTCTCCTGGTTAGCAGGCTCATTCTTCAGCTCACAGCAATCCCCCTGAACTAAGTTAGGGAACACTTACATGCTCCACAGGATAGCATAACTGATTCTAGTTACTATCTGTCTCCTCCACTTCTCTCTATGCTCCCTAGGGGAGCTGTTCTCCATTCCTTTTAGTACCCTTGTACCTGGCAGAGGTTAAATGCTTAATAAGTATCTGTCATAGAAAGAGAGGAAAGGAAAGAGAAAGAAAAATATATAGCAAGATCCTGGCTTTTGTCCAGATTGAATAGATATAAATTTACTTATTAATTCATATATATATATATATATATATATATATATATATTACATCTCTTCTGTTCCAGGTGCCATTCTAGGTGTTGAGGATTTAGCTGGAATAATACAGGGACCATTCTGGATAACAACCAGTAAATCCATAAACAGATAAGCAAGACAGTTTCAGATGGTTCAGAAAGTGTTACAAAGTAAAAGGATGATGTAATAGAAAGTGACTGGGAGATGAATATACATTTAATAGGCAAGAGTTCAATGCAAGGTGACATTTGTGCTGAGTCCTCAATGATGAGAAGATCTATAGAACACTCCAGGTGGAGGGAAAGTTTGTGTTAGCTGTGTAGGGTAGAAAGACAAGTGTGGCTGGAGTAAGTATATGACCAGAAAAAAAATGGTTGAGAAGGGGGGTTAAGGAGTTGCGGAGGCTGCTTCATATAGGACATTAATAAACTGCAATGAATTCATATGTTATTTCATGTGCAGTGGGGAAGTGTTGGATTTTAAAGAGTAGGATGGCTTGCTTTGATTAACTTTTTTTTTTTTTTAAGACCACTCTGGTGACTGAATTGAGAATAGACTGGAGGAAAAGGGCAGAAGCTGGGAAAGAATTGCAGTAATCCAGGCAAGAGACAGACAGTGAACAAAGTGGTACCTAATAGAGGTGTGGTCTAGCAGTGCTTCTCAAGCTCAACTATGCACCAGAATCACCAGAAAGCTTGCTAAAGAACAGATTCTCGGGGCACCTGGGTGGCTCACTTGTTAGGCGGCTGCCTTCAGCTCAGGTCATGATCCCAGGGTCCTGGGATAAAGCCCCGCATCAGGCTCCCTGCTCAGCGGGAAGCCTGCTTCTTCCTCTCCCACTCCCCCTGCTTGTGTTCTCTCTCTCGCTCACTGTATCTCTCTCTGTCAAATAATAAATAAAATCTTAAAAAAAAAAAAAAAAGAACAGATTCTCATTCTGCAGGTCTGGGGTGGGGCCTGGGATTCTAAATTTCTAACAAAACTTTCAGGTGATACTAATCTTGCTGATCCAAAGACCACAATTGAAAAAACAAGAGTCTATAGAACTTGATAGATGACATCTGGAAGCCACAAAAAGAGAAGAGTTGAGGGTTATTTGTGGGGTGTTTGTTTGTTTTCCTTGAGAAATTACAAACATGGTAGTGGCATTTAGTGAGATGGAGACATTTATCACCCTTCCTGCTTTTCAAGTTACCGTACTGCTGTCTGCTGGGGTAGAAAACTTTTTAGGATTGAATAGCAACTCACTCTGGCCTGGGAGCCAAATTTGGGATTAAGATAGTGTAAAATCACATTTCTGGCCCAGTAGAAAACTGATTCTTGAGCTATGATGAATCCAAGCTCTTAGCAGTAAAATGACCCTCTTTGGATGAGTCTGCATACATTGCCAAGTACTTGGTTAAAAAAAAACTGGTTTATGGATCTTCTTTTTCTTTCCCAGAAACATCAGGTGCCCTTAAAGGGTGGTAAAAAATTGGGTCATAGCACAGCTGAAGTAAATGGGACAAGGAAAGGATTCTTCTACTTTTGTACATACTGTCCAACAGTTGTTCACTTGTCCTTAGCAAGCTCACAATCTTTATATTCCTGGCAGAACTTGTTTAAGTTCAGAGCCAACAATTCACCATCTTTAGACTTCATCGTGCTTTATAGAAAATGAAACCCAGCCACTGAATTGCTAAGCAACTGCTAAGTGTGCTCACAAATGAGGGCTTTTAATATTTACAAATCTGCAAACTGTTCTAGAATTCTCTGCCCTTGCTCAAAGATGTTGTGCAAAGCCAATTGGAAATTATCTGGCTCCAGATGTGCATCATAAATTGAATCTGACTTTATATAAGTTGTAGGACTTCACTGGTTGCTCCTAGAAATGGAAAAACATGGCAGGTCCAAGACTCCCACTACTATTCAGGTTCTTTTCGTGTCTCTTCCATTCTGGGAACAGAGCTCCTGTTTCTCATGGGCTGGTCAAGTCACTCTTGTTGCACAGATCTCAACGTGGAATTGTGTTTTGCCTGAGTTTAAGCTCTCCTCAAAGGAAGGTTTTCAATAGGCCCAGAGTATTTCTGATTTGGAAGGACAAGTTGAGTTGGAAAATATGATATTCTGGCCTGAAAAAATTTTTTTTAAGATTTATAAAAATTCCCAGAAGACTCTTTGGACATCAGCTAGCCCTTACTAAAACTATTGTACAAATGAATCAGAAACATATGGATTAAGTTTCCCCAGAATTAAACATAGGTTTAACACGTGAAAGAGGTAGGAACAGGAATTGGTACAGAGAAGAGAGTCACAAAAACATTTCAATTCTATGTTAAATCAAGACCCCTGGGAAAATCCACTTTATAAATGAATGAAAATGTTACTGATATCTCAGTTCATCCTGATTTGAGATGTTAGATTTGTTCTAGTGTAGAGTTCTTTTCCTTGACATTGTTCTTCAAAAATAATATGATAAATCAAACAGAAAACATTGTTATCCTGGCCTCTTTTACATAATTTTATTAAGTTTCATTCAGTAGCTTTGAGGGAAGTAAGTGGCCTACAAGCATTATCTCTTCTCAGGAATAAAGTCTAGGAAGCATTTTTCATGATCACAATCTAGGGGCATTTTCTAACCTTCTCCAGTGGGCTATGAGAAGATTAAGGAAAATGCATCATTATTTGACAAATGGGAAATAGGCCTGCACTAAGACTTATGATCTTAGCATGAAGCAGAATGTTGAGCAAAAAAGAGATGTTGATGCATTTTAATAGCAATTACAGTACAAACAAACAAACAACAAAAAAGTGACCTTGATAACTTTCCCTGCGTGTAGCCAAGGTCAAGTTCAACTTAACATTCTTTTCTAAAAATGCTGCTTTGTCACACTGCCAAGGACAAAGGAAAGTTGAGTCCAACTATATATCTTTTAAAATCTTGGGAATGTTTTAACAAGGAGAGAAAATTTTCTCATAATTACCATATAAGATGTCTGGATTCAATGCCTGCTATGTTCCTAGAGTTTAGAAAACAGTGAACTGTGCCTTAATCCTGAATTTTTCTTTATTTATTCCATGAATCTGCATAGCAAATCCTTCTTCTAATAAATAATGTCAAAACAATTCTAAGTCAAAGTCTGACAAATTGTCATTTTTACCATCTAAACGCAGGCTGAGGAACTCATTTCTACAACGGGAATCCAAAATTACCAAACTCCTTAGAAGACTGGCATCCCCCAACTATTACTCTCACCTCTCCATCCTTTTTTTTACAGTTCCCCCAAGTCCACTACATGTCCCAAAGCCTTCATTCTGTTCTTTTTTTTTTTTTTTTAAGATTTTATTTGTTTATTTGACAGAGAGAAATCACAAGTACACTGAGAGGCAGGCAGAGAGAGAGAGAGAAGGAAGCAGGCTCCCTGCTGAGCAGAGAGCCCGATGCGGGACTCGATCCCAGGACCCTGAGATCATGACCTGAGCCGAAGGCAGCGGCTCAACCCACTGAGCCACCCAGGCGCCCTGCCTTCATTCTGTTCTTAAAACACAGTTAGCTTTTGCCCATCTTGGGGCCTTGATAATGGCTATTCCCTCTGCCTAGACACTAGACCCTCACATTCTTGTACAACTTATTCCTTCTCACCATTCTGGTCCGTGTTCTAGTGCCCACCCTTTGTCCCAGTCATTCCACAATCTATTAAACTTTTTATTTTCTCTCTCAGTAAATTGTCACTCCCAGAAGTTATTGCACTGCTCCTTTTATCTACTAGTTTATTTCTGTCTCCTCACAAATTGTATGCTTCATGAAAGGAAGGACCATATTTGGTTTGTTTATCACTCTGTCCTCAGCAACTAAGACAGGAACTTGCCAAGAGTAGACACTCAATAAATATTTGTTAAATTGATTAATTAATTAATTCATGAGCCATGTAATAATTGCTAATAGTGCCCATCCAGATCTCTTTCCCAGCTGCTGTGTGGTCCATGCTGCTAAGGACTAATGCCTGTACCATCCTCTGGAGGACTACCCTTGGACAACTGGAGCACCTCATCTGTAGGAAGTTTACAATCCCCTTGAGGCATCCCATAGACAATGACTGATGAGTACATGGAGGACAGAAGCCCAGTTCTCAGTAAAACAAAGTTGTATGGTATCATTCACCCTCCAGAGCTCCATGCAGGATCTGACTGAAGCTAAACTTTATCTGAAATCTTGTTTTTGCTATGCATTTTCCATTTCCTATCCTGCTTCTCTCACTCCTTTTCTCACTCAACAAACAACTTTTCCCTAAATTCCTGTCCCATGTCCCACTTCTAGGGAACCCAACCTAAAATAAGACATAAATAAAAGTTCATGAAATCAGCAACCCTCCACTAATAATTGTAGGCAGTGTCCAGTCAACATTAAATATGTGTTTATAAACAATTGCCACTGTGTATTCTGAATACCAGTGGGGGGAGAGAAGGTGTGGTTCTTACAACAGTGGTCCAAGAGTCCTTGCAGTTATTGGTAAGGACCCATGTATTCATTTGCATACTAAACTTCATTTGCAGACTACCTTAATGACACACCTCATACAAATATATATGTATATGGATGGAGGTGGATTTTATAATACTAAAATTTATTTATAACTAGGGGTAATTCTTGGTCACTTTATTTTTTATTCTTTCAATATTCTTGGTTGTGTAAATATTTTTTAATGTTAAAAAGGGATTCTTATACTCTAAAAAGGTGGGTATTGTTGATTTAGAAAATGAATTCTTAAAGTAAAAGGAAAGGGATAACACTGTGTCTAAAGAATCAACCTAGGGACCCAGGATCAAATTCCAAGAAAAAGTTGCCTTCTCTGCCTCACAATCTCTTTCTTCATACACCTTCCTAAACACTTACATCTATTGTTACTACCTGAAATTCCTAAGTTGGAAACTCATTTCAGTTAATGAACATTATCATTTTAAAAATGCCATTGTGTCTGGGGAGTTTAGGGAGTCAGCAACCATCCCCACTTTAGTAAGAAATTTCCAAGCCATTGATTCAATAAATATTTCTTGAGAACCCATTATGTATAAGGTACTAAGCTTATCTAGCCAGGGATAAAAAGTTCCGTAAAGGACAGGTCTTTCCCAGAAAAAATGGAAGAAAAGGGAAAAGGAAGAAAAAAAAAAAACAGAAAAGAAAAGCAAAGTTTTCTTCTTATCATCTGGCTAACAAAACTTTGAGCTTGAAAAATTCCAGTGAGGCTGGAAATAAAACAGATGGAGGCATGAAACACAGAAGGATTAAGGAAATTAAAACCCTAATAAAGCATGAACAGGTGAGAAGAGAGGTTCCAGGAAATAAAGATGACAAAACAAAGTTGGTATGGTCATAAATGTTGCCTGAATCAACAAGGAAAGGGGGAGAAAATACAAAAAAAAAAAAAAAAAATAACTAAAACAAAATAAAACAAAACCCCTCCCATCCCTCTCTTCAGTATACAATGTAACTCTTTGACTTTAAATTCAGTGACTATTGATCTCCTTTATGTATACTGTAATAAATGCTATTGCCCTATGGTAGAACTCCAATCACTCACTCCAGTTGCTTTACAAAAGGCAATGCTGTTTTTCAGACCTACTTATTAATATGTATCTTAACCTGCAATTCAATCCTATAGAGCACTAGGTCTTTGTCCACAGACTCATGATGATACTCTTCATTAAAGCTGAGCTATGATTTGGGAAATAGGCCAGCATTTTTCCCCATGAAGTAATCTTTGTATTGGCTAATAAACACTCCCATGTTCAACACAGGACTGCTTTGTTACCACGTATACCTCACTGGTTTTAGATCCTATCTGGAGGTTTGAGGGGGAAAGTTAGACATTCATCCCAAAAGGCATGTATCAATCATCTATTATGCACCAAGTGCAATGCTATGCACTGGGAACATGAGTTAAATACCTCACTTCCAAGAAATCAAACTTTTGAATCCCAGAAAAGTAAGACTAATTCTGCCTAGTGGAATCAGGGGAGATGGTGAGATGGAATTGATGTTGTCTATCTGGTCCTGAAAAGAAAAGGAGGTAGAAAAGGGGGTAAAGGCACCCCACCTAGCCAGAGGAGCCTGTGCAAATATGTCAAAATGGGAAGTATGTGGTCTATCAGGGAGAGGTAAAGAAATTAGTAAAGCTAAAAAGTAATACCTGCACACCTCTTCATGTGTTTAGGACCACTGACCATTTGGGTATGCTCTTTTGTGAAGTGACTATTCAAGACTTCTATTTCACTATGGGGTCATTTGGCTTGTCTTTATTAATAAATAGTAGCTTTATATTCAAGATACGAGTCCTTCTGCCAAGCATATATATTGCAAATATTTTCTGATCCATAGGTTTCCTTTCTATCTCAGTGTTGTCTTTTGAAAGACAGGGGATCTTAACATAACCAATTTATCAACTTTTCTCTTTATGCTTAGCACATTTTAGGTCTTGTTTAGGAAAACTTTTCATGATCATACAATTCATAATTGCTAAAAGTTGTAAGCAACTTGAATGTCCATCAAGAGGAAAATGGGTGGGGCACCTGGGTAGCTCAGTGGGTTAAAGCCTCTGCCTTCAGCTCAGGTCATGATCACAGGGCCCTGGGATCAAGCCCTGCATTAGGCTCTCTGCTCAGTAGGGAGCCTGATTCCCTTCCTCTCTCTCTGCCTGCCTCTCTGCCTGCTTGTAATCTCTTGTCTGTCAAATAAATAAATAAAATATTTTTTTAAAAAGAGGAAAATGGGTAAATAAATATCCTTTTAATGGAATATTATATAGTAATGAACATGAACTACAACCATGCATAATATGGATGAAACAAACATTATGTTATTGATGATGTAAAACAGATACTCTAAGATTCCATCTATATAAAATTCCATATATGGAAAAACTTATCTATGGAATTAGAAGTCAAGGCAATGGTTATCCCTGGCAGATGGTGAATGGGAAGGACCTTGAAGGGCTTTGGGGTGCTGATTGCATTCTGTCTCATAATCTGGTTGCCAGTTTATGGCATGCAAGTTTCATAACAATTCATCAAGTAGCACATATTTTCTGTATTTATATTTCCATAAAATATTTATATTTAAAAATGTAAGACAAGGTCACATGAGGGAGAATAGTGACAAAAAAAATTAGGCTGAAAAGAACAACAGATCTAGAATTTAAAGATCCCTACTGAGAAGTTTGTCAAGTTGTAATTAGTTTTAAGGTCTGGGCTTTAGACAGATTTCCTTGCCATGTGGAGGACTGAGGCAAGTATGTATCTGAGATGAGGGAAAGGGACCCATCTGGAAGCTCTACAGCAGTCCAAGTGAGAGATGAGGAGGCCTGATTAGAAGAAAAGACAGTGGCAGTGAAGAGAGAGGAACTTGGGTTTTCCTACTAAATGTTTCTTTAAAATCTACTCACCAGTGCCATAAGACCGTAAGCACCTGCCCAAAGTGTGGGGGGCAAAGGCCTACAAGTCTTCGACAGATGTTGAGTTTCCAAACAATGAGAGACCTTGATAAACATACCTCTCTCCTGGATTGATGAAGTCCAGGCACTTTTGTCTGGCTCTTGTCTTGGATTGTAAGACATGAGTGCTAATACAAATCCTCATATGGCTTAGTGGAAAGTTCCAGAACTGACACAATATTGTTTGGACAACTTTTTCCTTTCCTCGTTTCTCCTACCCTCCCCTTGCACACTATTCAAGTCCTCTTCTTGCTGGGTGGTTTCTACTTGTCTTGTTAATTCCTTCCTCTGTCTACATGCTTATTAGGAGCAAGGATGATTCCTTTTCTTGGAAATGAGGAGCTCTGAAAGGCAGGAACTATACGGGGCACTCAGGTAGGCAGCATGGTGCAAGATGGAGCATGAGCAGGGCCTCTAGGCACTGAGAGTGCCATGAAATCTTCCATAGGCACAGGATCAGGATCCCATTGGTGCCACCTCTGAGAGGCAACAGGGCGGGGTACAAACACCTTGTTGTCACCAGTGCCTTCTCTATTATGTTCATTAGCAAATATTTATTGGGCTTCTCTGGCTGAGCCACCCACTCAATTATATGCTTTGTGGGAAAGGGCGGGAAGGGAGCATAATCTGAAATCATGATCCAAAGACCCAGGGTGCACCCCACTCCATCTTGCCTCAGGCCCTAGAAGAGTAGACTGTGCCCACCCAAGATTCCCTAAGATAAAAAAGAGGTAGCATGTAGAAACCTAAACATAGCTTCTCAAAGAACAGAATCATAAACTGAGAAGAGACAGAAATTTTCCAGTCAAATCCTGTTATACCCTTTAGGGCATGTTCTCAAGATCTCTCCTTGGAGATGATATCCTCACACAGTTTTCAAAATGTTATACAAGATGGTCTCTTTTTGTTTATTTCTTGGACTCTCACCTACGTTTTGTACCTTGCCACCTATGAAAAGGTTGCTCATATGTCCCAAAACAAACTCCAAATTTCACCTCCCTAGGTTTGCTATAGAGCTCTTTCCTGGAAAGACAAGATGTCAGAATAAAATTTACAGGATGCCTGGGTGGCTCAGTTGGTTAAGCATCTGCCTTTGGCTCAGGTCATGATCCTAGGATCCAGGGATCAAGTCCCACACCAGGCTCCCTGCTTTTCTCTCTCCTTCAGTCTCTCCTCACTGTTGCTGCTCTCTCTTACTTGCTCTCCCAAATAAAGAAATAAAGTCTTTTTTAAAAAATGAATAAAATGCACCCTGCCCAGAACAAAAATAACAATGTTGGCCCAGAGCATGGATTTTCCACTTTTCTTTTCTGAAGAAGCACAATTTATACAGAGCATTGCTCAGCCTCAAGGGCTCCCACACCTGCAGGACAAAAGCACCACTGCTTTCTCACCTGGAAAAATATGGCCTCCTCCACCAAACTGGAATAATTCCTGAGTCTAACTCAGGTCACATGTTTCCAGTTCCAGAGTGGTAGCAACATTACAGTGATTTAGAACCCCAGAGAAGGAAGTCTTCACTCAGGCCCAGTCAAGCCTGCTTAAACCTCAAGACTGAACAGTCACCAATTCAGTCATGAAATGACATAATTCTCTTATATCCTGGACAAAGAGTCATTAAGGCCACCATTTCTTTATGGGGCCCACACTTTGTCACTTTGTCACAGATTGAGAAGAAATCTTTGAGTAGGCATATATCTTATCTGCCACCAGTAGGATCAGTCAGGCCTATCCCTCATGAGATATGCAAAAGCAAAACTGTGTCTCACTGAGGTAAACCCTTTATTTTTTCAGAGACCGTGTAAAATGGTATTTTCAGCCTGCTATTCATCTACATTTGGAAAATGATTGGCATTTCTAGTCTAGGGATGAAAATGGCACTGGAAATTTTCCCATGGAAAATAGAAATTTTCCATTTCCCATTTCCTTCCTCTTATTGCACAGTTATTTTGGAATCTTTCTAATAGTATCTTCTGAACTGGTACAAGTCATACCTAGAAGTATTTCTCAGATACTTCCACCAAAATTTTCTTTTAGCATGAAAGAACATTGTACTACACCAGAGATCTGAGCAATAAAGACAGTATAGTCCACCATCATTACAACTTTTGTCTTTAAAATCTCATGTTTGTCCTTAAAATTCAGGTGCCACTTATATACACCTTTAAGTTATCTGTCCCCACCAGCAGTATAAAACTAGCACTATAATTTATATAACATCACCTTCAGTTGATATTCTAGAACTTGCACCAGGTTCTTTCCTGCTCCAGGTTCTATTCTGTAGATAGACTTGCATGACTATGGGAAGCAATGAACAAATTCCATAAGATCTCTTGGGAAAAGGTCATAATAACTCATTTTAGTAAATGTTAGTTTGTTGAATTGAGTTGACGGAGACTTGCTATGTCATATGTAGATTGAAGGAAAAGAAAATAGGATGGATGGATGGACGGATGGATGACTGAAAGATGAGAGGTAATGTCCCCTGTCCCCTTCTTTGGGACAAAGAAGAAGATAATTCTGGAAAGATTCTGTATTTCCTCTGTGGAAACATCAGGATGGAGTGGGACTTTGAATTCAAGTGGATGGCTTCATATGTAAGCCCAAGCCTAAATCTGCAGATGATTTTTATCTCATCTCTTTCAAATTACCATTATCTTATTATGGAGAATCTGCTCTATTCTCTAGTCCAGCCAACACTTCATAAGTGGGCAACTTCATACTTACCATCTTAATTCATACCCAAAGCCCTTCAGATAATCTTCTCTGGTAACTTTGGAAAAAAGGTAACTGTCAAAACACAAAAGTGGATTTCCGCATAAGCAAAAGAAGTCAGCATGGATGAGGAGGATGAAGGTTATCTTCGGTCCTGGAAGACTCTAGGTCTAGTTGGTATTAGTCATTATAACAGTAACACAGTTTATTAAAATCTATGTGTATATTCATATGGGTCATCAAAATCTGTGGACAGACCTCACTAATGCAGAGCCCTTTATTGCTGTTCATAGATGCCATTACCCGAGGTCCTGTTGGTAGTCTGACTTCTATTCAGTCCCTTTAGGCTCTTCTCTTGAACAAAGACTTGGAGAATAAAAATTCCACCCAGCTGTGATATTTGCCCTACCAGAAAGTCTCACTGTAATGTATCAAAATCTCTGTAATTGCTCATAGTTCAGAGTTCAGTTCCACCTTCCTTCCCATCTTAAGCTGACATCTAGAAATAGAGCCCAAGATGGAGATTCACATGGAAGTAATTTATTGAGAAAGGAGAGAGTAGGGGAAGCAGTACAGGCAGAGTTAGGGTGTGGTCTCTGCTGGAGTCTGTCCTTAGTCTGATCCCACAGGGAGCTCTGCAGTATGGATTGCTCCACAGAGTTGCCCCCTGCCCTTTTTGAGGCAAAGGGTCCTTAGTGCCCCTGCATCAGTCAGTCATTGGCTATGGACCACACCCAAGGGCAAAAGAGTTGTTTAACTTCCCAAGCAATTCCAGGCTAGGCAACTCCCATTTGGCCATGGGCGATTCTCCAGAGAAAGAGACAGCTGTAAACCATTAACAGCCAATGCTCCTAGCACTTGGGATATGGGAACACCAGCCTGGCAAAGGAGATCTGGGTGGGTCAGCAACAGCATCCCTATACTTACCATCCTAATTCATCTCAGAAGATATTCCTCTGGACAATGTTTTGATTCATAATGCTTGCTTTAAACAATCTCAGTGGAGTGGAATATAATAATATATACCAATCCATAGTACTTACTAATAGGCTACCATGTGCCAGGCATTTTTCTAAGTGTTATCGTGTTTACATATTACTCCTATGAGGTGGGCACTTTTATTATCCACATCTTACATATAAGAAAATGGAGGGACAGAGTAATTAAAGAAGGGAATGAGTTGGAGACCTAGAATTAACACCCCATCCTCTTAATTCCGCATTAAACTGTCTCCTACTTGTTGCCAAAGGGTAGCAGCAGAAGTGGGGCAGGGGGATCTCGGAGCTAAAGTGGTAAAATTTTATTTGTATAAGATAACATACCCAACTAGGTGAGAGAAAAACCTTTTGAATGATGGAGAGCCTGAGGACCTTTAAGACTCTTTGTGTGTGTATGAATTTCCAAAACGTGGCAGTTTTATCTACTGGGTTGATGTTCACCATTTGAACTTTCATCGTTTAAATCCCATGAAAGCGCAGTTGCATAAGACATGACTCTCTGCCAAATGAAATAATAGCTAACATTTGTTAAGCACTTTCTGTGTGCCAGGCACTGTTCTCAGCAGTTTACATGGATTATATCATGTAATCCTCAGAACCACACCATGAGGCAGTCCCATTTTCAGATAAGGAAACTGAGGCACAGAGAGAATAACTAATATGACCAAGGGTACATAGCTAGGAAGCATCAGGCCAGATTTCAGAGTGTGTAATCTGGCTGTGGATCTATATTCCTAACTTTACTTTGTTGCCACCCAAAGAGTCCTGGATGGTTGGAGCTAGCAGTCATGTTGGGCTGATTTAGAGAGGAGAAAACTGAGGCCCAGAAAAAGGTGGTGACTTGCTCCAAATCACACAAACCCAGGACTCTTAATTTTCCTCAGAGTGTTTTCCATATTTTGATAAGGGTTATCAATAAGAAACAAAATATATAAATGAGAAACAGTATCATTTACTTGCCAGTAATTCAGGGGTATGTTTTTAAATGTTTGAAGTCTCTTTCCTTCCTTGTTTCTCTCAAGAAGCAGATGACATCAAGGGTTGCTATTCAGGAAGGTAAGAAAGAAATACCAGTATCTATCTAGCCTAAAAAGAAACTATTCTGGTAACTCATGTATAACTATGTGATATGACTTCCACATTGCTATTCTCTCTTTTGGCTGGAACCTGCAAATTCTAATGCCAAAGTACATCTCTTTAGACAAAGGAAAGGAAAGGAAGACAAGAACAAATATTTATTAAATATCTACTATTAGCATGCATTGCTCTGTGCATGCTATGTAAATTATCCAAAAAATAACCTTTAAAATCAGAATGTTAGCAGTTAGCATTTGCTAATGCATCCATTGCTCTGTGCATGCTATGTAAATTACCCAAAAAATAATCTTTAAAATCAGAATGTTTTTTTTAAAGATTTTATTTATTTATTTATTTATTTGACAGAGAGAAATCACAAGTAGATGGAGAGGCAGGCAGAGAGAGACAGAGGGAAGCAGGCTCCCCGCTGAGCAGAGAGCCCGATGCGGGACTCGATCCCAGCACCCTGAGATCATGACCTGAGCCGAAGGCAGCGGCTTAACCCACTGAGCCACCCAGGCACCCCTAAAATCAGAATGTTAACAGTTTGCATTAGCAAATTAGCATTAGCAAATGCACTTAGCATTTGCTCCATAACAAACCAACCCCAAATTTAGTGGCTTGAAACACAGCAATTGAAACAGCAACAATTTATTATTGTCGATGAGTAGCTAGGAGGCTCTAAGGATTCATGCCAAGCTTAACCGATTTCAGGTTAGTTCACTCATATTCTTGAGGGTAGCTGCTGGATTGGCTAAGGACCCACTGGTCTAAGATACCCTCAGCTAGGATGACTTATTTCTGTTCCACATCCTACTGAAGGATATTCCACACTTGTTCATGTGGCAGTGGCAGAAGAGACCAAGCAAAAGCATACAAGTCCTGAGGTCTAGCCCCAGAATAGGCACATCATCCCTTCTACTCCATTCTATTGGCTAAAGCAAGTTACAGGGCTGGTCCAGATTCTAGGAAAGGAAAAATAGATTCCATGCCAGATGGGATGAGCTACAAGATCACACTGTCAATGGCATGAGCATATAAACTGATAGAAAATTAGAGAGTTTCTTATAATCAATCTACTACAAATATCCTAGAATATGCCAGATCATTTAACTGGTATGTTTTCCCCAAAACATATGTCTCCCTCACATATCTCATCTACTTGTGAAGACATTTGTGTTCACTTTGTTGGCTTACAGAAAATTCAGTAAAGATGCCACTGGGTTTTAAGGTGGCATATAGAATTTTCAATTTACCCAAGTAAAACAAATGACCATCTAATCCCACCAAAGGTCTTTGGGATCTCACTCATAATAATAGTAGGATAAAGTTGACCTATCTCCTCTCTCCCTACCCCTATATCACTTACTGGTTGAAAGAAGAAGCAACTGGATAGAAAGTTTTTTGTTTCTCCGTTTTTTGTGGGGTTTGGTAAGAGACCAACCCAACAACAAAAGATCAGTCCCAAGGCCTCAACCAAAACAGAAGCATATCTTTCCTTAGTGCTTTGTTTTACAAATGACAAGAAAGATGCATGGAGTGGGGGAAACACTCTAAATCAGAGTCTGCAGATACTTTTATCACAATGCCAGTTCCAGTTGGTTAGTGGAAGCTACCAGAAATTCTATGCTGAAAAGTAATATTAGTAATAAACTCAGTAAATTACAAGAATTTTCCAGCTAATGGAAGTAGATCTTGATGCAGTGGTTCTTTTAACCTAATTCACACTAAGATAAAATAGTTGAACAAGTGACTGATTTTCATCACTATGTTAACTCACAAGGTAAGCAGGTCCTCATCCCCTGAGCCTTTCTCCCAATCCTTACTTCTTTCAACTTCTAGGTGGGCTGTTTGTGAGAAAGGCAAGTGTAGCAGGGTTTCAGCCACTGGATTTTACCCTGGCTAATCCAAAGAAAACACACGGGCTCACACCAAATTCAAAACTCAGGAGGAATGATCAAAAACACAAAAGGAATTCCAGAGCATCACAGCAGAACGCACCCTTGCCTTGCTCACACCAGACCTCAAT
This sequence comes from Mustela lutreola, assembly GCF_030435805.1. Classification (NCBI taxonomy): domain Eukaryota; kingdom Metazoa; phylum Chordata; class Mammalia; order Carnivora; family Mustelidae; genus Mustela; species Mustela lutreola. The sequence goes on along the minus strand of NC_081298.1, from coordinate 36,197,332 downwards.
TTACACGTTTTTCAATTTAACATCATCTACCTACTGAGTCAAGAAGGGTGTGAGGCTAGTAGTAGATGGTCAGGGACTACTTTAAATTAAGAAGAAACATTTCAGATCTATAATAAGGCTTATCAACAATATAGCAATCTATAACATGGTAAAGAGAAGAGGACCCAAAAACAAGTTTAAATTTTGATTTGGGCTCTTCTAATTATGCAAGTTTTAATATCCTTCCCACAGTCTCAAAAGAGACATAATATATCCATCTTAGAGGTTGTCTGTGAGAATTAAATGAGCTAATATGTAAAGCATTCAGAATAACAACTAACACATAGTTGAGGCTCCTAAATGCAACTATTGTTAACAAAAGCAAGTATTTACTCAGTTTCTATTATATGCTGAAAACTATGTTCCATGTTATGTGTAAACAAAGGAGAAAATTATCAAAACATAAAGACCTGCTCTTTACTTTTGGGAAATACAGAGTCTATTTGGGAAATAAGAAGAACATGCATAAAATAAATAAGAACTATATAGAGAATAGTATACAAAATACTCAGGCAGCCCCTGAACATACTGGGAATCTGGGATCATTGTCTCTATTTCTTGCCAGAGGAATAAATTAGTTTCTCAAACTTGTTGACAGTTCCATTTTCTTAAGACGGTTATTGAAGGTGACTTAACTATCCAAACTGGTTTCATCTGAGTTTTGAATATTTCTGTTTGTACTTTGAGTGCCACCAAGTAATTTTATAGGACAGATATAAAAGATAGTCCATCATTAGCTAAAAAGAATAAGGCCACCACCTATCACCCTGGTGTCCCATCTTTTACTTTCCATATCATCATCCACCCATCATCTGGCCTATCATAAGATGAAGTCGATGAAGTAGAACAAAAGTGACAACAGGCCAAGTCCTGATACTTTCCAAAATTTCCCCTAGATGCCAATGCCTCCGAATAATCATCTTTTCTTTCCATTACTGAGATGTCATTATTCAGGCAAAGCATGTTCTCAGTTGCCCACAGTAGGCTAGAGGCAGGGTACATTGTTCAAAGATAACTCATGTCTTATTAAATGTCAAAACCTAACCCACGTGATTCAGCGACGGCCTCACCCAGTTGCAGGCTGGAAAATTCATCTGGGCTAATACCTCTGTGAACAGTGGAGAATGAAGGTGATCACTGAGCCCCACCAAAGAGCAGGAAACAATGACTGAACCATAGAGATGAAGGCCTTTGTCAGGTCATTAAGCAGCAGTGATTGCAATTAATTGATGATAAAATAAGAAAGAGTCTCTTGTTCCTGGAGGTCAGGTGCTAGGACAAAGTACTACTCTTTCTGGGAAGCTTCAGAAAAGCATGCTCTGAATTGTGCTTATGGGAGGATAGATTAATGGATCCATATTGTGGGCATTGCATGGAAAACAATAGTATAGAACCATAGAAGATTTAGAGAAAACCCCAAATATGGGCACCCCTCCCCAGATAGATGTACAACTTCCCTGGCTAAAGTAGCTTCCCCAACTGATGGCTATTTATGAATGATTTCCCCAACCAGGCTGCAACAGGGATAGTGATTGTGAGAGAGCAAATCCCACAGTTGTTTGGTTGTCGCAAGAGGCCATAATACATAAATTTAAATGAGGAAAAAGAAGAAAATCTATCCAGAAGTAATATGAGTTAACATTTAGAAATCTTTGGAATATATGTTGTTAGAATAAAGCCTAGATGTTCTTTACTCTGAGATGATATTTAGAATTTGTTAATCCAAACGCAGAGAGAAAGAAGATGGTAATAAATGCATTTCCAGAAAAGGTTTTCCAAGTGTCTTTGAAGTCCAAATTATTATCACCGCCAGGTTCAGGATGTATGTGCTTGTCTACTGAGGGTTGAAGCCATAAATGCACATGATTTTTTTTTTCAGTACTGATCTTCTCAGTTATGGGAGTGATAAGAAATATACAGAGAATCAAAGTACATTAACAAAATAACAACTTAAAGTTTAAAACTCAGATCATACCAGATATAATTTAACATTCCTAAATGAGTTAGACAATGGTTTCCAAAAGTTGGGCTAAATAAATCAAAATAATCAAGGAGTCTTCATTAAAATACTAACTCCCAGATCTTGACCTATAAAAATCAAATGAGAATTCTTGGAGAGAGGCCTAGATACCCTAAAATTTAAAAGCTCCCCCAAGTGATTCTGACACGAAACTTTTCATACAGGTGACAGCTTCAGGTCTTACAGCAACTGAATTAATAATTATACTCTCTGTAGGAAAGAGTACTGGAGGGGCACTTGGGTGGCTCAGTGGGTTAAGCCACTGCCTTCGGCTCAGGTTATGATCTCAGGGTCGTGGGATCGAGCCCCGCATCAGGCTCTCTGCTCAACAGGGAGTCTGCTTCCTCCTCTCTCTCTGCCTGCCTCTCTGCCTACTTGTGATCTCTGTCTGTCAAATAAATAAATAAAATCTTTAAAAAAAAATTAGAGTACTGGACAATGAGTAAGGGAACTCAGGCCAAGATCAGCCTCTGCCTCTTAGAAGCTCTGTATCCTACACCTTTGGTCCCCTAAGTATACTGTGCAATGTAGAAAGTGAAACAACAGCATTGGCATATCCTAGGAGCTTGTTAGAAATGCAGAATCTCAGGCTCACCCTTTCCCTATAAAAATAAGACTTGCATTTTAACAAGATCCTCAGGTAGTCCCTGTGTACCTTAAAGTTGGAGAAGAACTACCTAGGTCAAGTCATTCAAGTCATTCAGTTTTCTCTGGGTTTCATTTGGAATATGATGGACTTGCACCAGATAGCTTCTATATCATCCTTCAGCCTCGACAATGAATGATGACCATCAGGGTGAAGATGCTGTGGTGGAGGGGAGGGGTAGAATATTCTAGAAAGTTTTAGCTGGAATGACAGAAAAAAAGAGAATTGAGATTAAATAGACACACACACACACACACACACACACACACACACACACATTTTATAGAAACCATTTGTCTAAGAAAAATCCAAATCCCATGAAATATATACCCTCATCTGAGACTAAGAGAACTTGGTCAGTCAGGAGCAGTACCTTGCTGGGGATAGGAAACTGAGGAAATGAGAAAGGTTGTGGACAACCCAGAGTCCCAGATGTCCAAAAGAAAGGAAGAACTAGAATCCAGGTGTGTCCACTCCCATCCCTGGACCACCCTGTCTTGTTGTGTCAGCTGCATCAGGAAAAATTAAGAAAACAAGAGCAGGACATAATAACAAAGACAGCAGGTGTTTATAGGGGGTGGTATATGGACATGGCTCCTCAGCCCCATTCCTGGGCCACTTTAGTCCTTGGGTTATTATTTTAACATTGTTAAAATTCACATGATTGAATTTTAACTTTAGAGATCTCATATTCTGAAAACTGTCCTTCTCTTTCCCCATCTTTAGCTCTGTATGGTTTCTCTCTGGGGCACTAATGCCAAATGAATATACTCTTCCAATTTCCAAGGGTCAGATTTCATGAATCTTGACTGGCACCCTTCCTTCTCAGAATCCAGGCCTTAGTTGCCCATCATTTACCCTTTCATGAGCTCTGTATGCAAGTTATACATATTTCTTATTATAAGATTCGCATGTCAGAAATTCAGATATTTATACACAGAGCTACATACAAATGTAGATTCACTTATTCTTCCTAATTTCATAAATAAGAGATTTATGAATATTAATAACATTCTAACATCATATAATTATGCAACAAAAAAGATGAATTCTTTTTTCTCACAGGTCCCCAGAAACAATCACTGCCAATAATACAGGACATAGTCCTCATTGTTTTCCTTTTTCTTATACATTACTTGAAAAAAAAAAATCATATTACGCATGTTATTTTTGTAACTTGTTTTCTTCATTTTGTATAACTTGATCATCTTTTTAAGTCAATTTATAATTTTCTCCCTTCTTCATCATAATATCTTTATGGTATTCCAACATTTTCCCAACTATGCACCTGTTAACAGACACTTGAAATATTTCTGATTTTTTTCTATTATAAACTATGCTGTACATCTGAATATGTAATGCCAGAAACTACACATGAAATGGCAAAGTATTCAATTCATTTTTGTTTGCTGATTGCTGATTTTTCTCCCATTGCATCTTTGGTCTTCAATTATAATAATGGTGACAATAAAAGGCTGGATTTATTGGAGGATTCAAAGATTAAAGAATTATGATTCCTACTAAGAACCCTGCATGTGCTCTGAGGGCAGTCCATCTTTGTGACAGAGCCCTTCATCATACCACATGCCATCTACCCCACACCGCCTTACCACTCTGGGTAAGAAAGGTTGTGGACAGCCCAGAGTTCCAGGGCATGTCCAAAAGAAAGGAAGAACTAGAATCCAGGTGTCTCCACTCTCATCTCTGGGGAGTCAGACGCTTCATTCTACATAGTGCGGTGGCACTGGGACAGTCAGCAATACAGACACAGTTTCTGCTCTCAAAGGGTCTACGGTCTAGGAAGGACATTACAGAAGTAAACAAAAGAATAAGAATTTCAGAAGGAGATATGTGGCGTGAAGAAAATATTACCAGGTAATAAGATGGAGAATAACTGGATAGGGTAAGGGAAGCTAAATTTTCAAAGCATTCTTTTTTGAACAGATAACCCAACCCATTGTTAGGATTTTAGAAGTATTAAAAATAAGCATAAAAGTTCATGAACTCCTGCCATTGGGTCCAAACTATCCTATTACACTTCTTACTAAAAACTAGTGTAATCTTGAGTAATCTTTAGAGATAGCTTGTATATATGTAAGAAAATGCTTGTACACATATAGAAGTATGTGTTATATAGATATGTAAAAATATCCATCCATGTCAAAGTATCTTTTTCTAGGGGCACCTGGGTGGCTCAGTGGGTTAAATCCTGTGCCTTTGGCTCAGGTCATGAGTCCAGGGTCCTGGGATCAAGCCCCGCATCGGGCTCTCTGCTCAGCAAGGAGCCTGCTTCCTCCTCTCTCTTTCTCTGTCTGCCTCTCTGCCTACTTGTGTTCTCTGTCTGTCAAATAAAAAAATAAAATTAAAAAAAATTTTCTAAAAGAAATCTGACCTTAGATTACAAAGGGGAAATAGAAATTATCTGGCTGAAAAAAGCTAGTCTGAGACACCCAGACGTAAACTCCCATTTATCAGGGAGAGATGGTACAAGTAATCTAATTCACACTAATTCTAGTAATACAAGATTTTTCCTCTTCATTTACTGAAAAGCAATTGGCACTGGCAGCACTTGATATAAAAGAAGGAAATGGATGGGTGAATAGATGGATGGATAAATGCAAAGACAAATACCAGGTTATTGAGGAAGCTTAAATCTCTTTGTATATCTCCTGTCTATTTCTCATATTAAATACAGGTTCAATTCAACACAACAAATATTGATGAAAAGTCAAGACCATCAGAATGGCCTTTCAAGATTTCTTTAAATTCCAGAATTCCACAAAGGCATATGGAAAAACAAAGCGATGTTTGGTTTTCCTTTCTACTTTCTTTGCTTCTATTTATCAACTGAACAAAACCCAAAGCAAATTTTAAAAATTAAAATTTAGTAAGAAAGAATGCTGTTCTTAAATGCTTTCTCTATTGTGGTTTCCCTTTAATTGATCTCTCTCCCACTGGATGATTACCCAACTGGCATAGAATATTGCTGCAGATGGAGACAAAAAAATAAATTACTATGTTCAACCCCTGACTGGATTTATATTTCCTATCTAGCCTGTGGAAATGCTATGTAGTAATGGGGGGGCATAGGAAGGCATGTGTGTGGTGGCAGTGGGGGATGCATATTTTGTTTGTTTGCTGAATTTTAATAAGGCCATCTTGGTTTCTCCATGCCAATGAAACATGTACTCCATTCACTGACATATAGACATATAGTCTTCACTGAAAACCCAGGGCCCAACCCAGAATCACTGCTCTGGCTCCTTCAGATTTGAGTCATTATCATATTTATTAATCTCCCTCACAGCTGTGTTGGAGACTTATTGGACTTGAAGTAAACTAGCCCAGTTGGAGTCCTATTATAACTAAGCCTCTCCCCTCATGCTTCTATTCACATACTAAACTACCCAGGTGTCCTTCCAAAGTTTGCTCTATAAGAGCAGACCATATGGGAAGAAACAGGGAAAAGGTAAGCCACAGCTGGTGAGGACTTTTCCAATGTCCCAGCGCCCTCAAAGCAGCCTTCCACCAAGGACTGAAGGAAACTGGTAGGTAAGTATCCCAATTCCTTCCCCCCTCAGTCAGGACCTTTCTGGCAAATACTCTACACCGAGTTCCGGAGTTGCACAGTGGAGTTAAGCTCACCACATTGGTAAATATGCTGACCTTATTGCCTTCTCCACCTCCTTTTCTTGCCTCCTGCACACCTACTAGAGCCTTCTCTGATCACCTCCCAAATAAACTCTTTATCCTGGACTCCTCATAGCAGGATCTGCTTCTGGGGAAACCCAAACTAAGATCCTGTCACCCAGTATAGTGTTATAAACACAAACCAGTCCTTTAAAAGGATCACAATAAGCAAATGAACACAACAGAATGATCTAGTGTAGATGTGTAGTTGAGCTGAGAGGTGAATACATGGTTTGGGACATGCAAGTCCCACCTCCCCTCCCTGACATTGTTCTCTCTCATCTTACTGCTCACCCTTATTTGCCCAAACCCTTCCATCTAGCAGGCTGCTCTGTTTTAGGTGACACAGACATACATGTGCATTGCCACCTCTGGGATTTTGTGCATGCCATCCTTCTAAACCAAAATGACCTCTCCACAACTCTTCATCCTGCTCAGACTGTAACAGTCCTTCCAGACTTGTCTCAAGCTTTGCCACTTTCTGTGACACCTCTGGTGTCACAACTAAGAATCACAGCACTCGTAGCCTGTAATTTATAACTCACTACTTAATCATTTGCTTTTGTATAGTCTCCAATTGTTGCACACATGATAGTCTGCCTCCCTAATTAATTTAGACTTTCCTTGGGAATAATAATCACATCTTGTACCTCTCTAGTCCTCCCAGGGCCTAAAATAGTATGGCACACACACCTCTCTGTCAGTGTGTGATTTAGGCATTTAAGTTATAAAACACAGCATGTGTATGACCAATAGTAATGAATCATCTTTAATGGACTTCAGAAAGGCCCCTTCCCTCTCATGCTAACTGCCTGGCAGATGGCGTTATCTGGGGCATCCTTCTTGGTGATCCTTTCCAGGGATTCAGAAACAGACAACAGGCCACAGCAACACCTTGGTTTATACACAACTTCCCCTCACTGGTTTAAAGACATAATAAAAGAGAATGCTTCTTGCTCATAAATAAAAAGTACTTCAATGTAATTTTGACAAAATGCGTCCCAGGGGTAACCGAAGTCTTTTTTCTCTCTGCTGTGATTGTTGCTGCTATAAATAGACAATCATAAAAGAATCAAAGGGGGAAACCTTTTAAAGGATCGCTCCAGGGCCTGATACCCTCCCCACTTTATTTTTCTTAGTCCTAATGCCAAAAGAAAACAAACACTTATCAGCGTGCTAATGGTGTTTATTCCCCCTCTGCCTTGGACGGGTGGCAGAGTGCCAAGCCCCAAGACAGTTCACTAAAGCATCAAGTGAACGAAGGTCAACTCTATCATTGACTGTACCCATGACTTATATTCTGAGAGCCACAAAAAGCTTCAGGATCCTGACTATTTTCCCCACCTTTGTGCCTTTGCAACACCTACACTGTTTTTGCCAGGCCCCATATAGGTCAGATCCCTTCTATTCTGCCTGCCACATCATAGCCACCTCTATGCCCCTCTGAAAATAGCCTACTTGAAGACAGTCAAGAAGAAGCAGAATGCCATTTGGCTCCTGCTTTTGCTCAGGCTTCTGAACTACTCATGCTGGAGCTGCTCTAGCTGGGAAGCTTTCAGCCAGAAGGCTGTAGTCCCCAGACCTCCCCATTTCCCACACACTGAACTCAGCAGCTCCTCTGGAGCTGTGCAAAACTGGACTTGTGTTCTCCTGCAAGTCTTTCCAACTTCCAGCAAGTCTTTCCAACCTCCAGCAAGTCATGCCTTAACCAAAGCAAAGGTCAACCATCCTGTTCAGGTGGGAGGTCCTTAAAAGATCCCTGGAGAACAAATGAACATTTCCTGCTGTTTTTGGTCTCCTTTTTAAGCAGCAAAGCATACAGAGACAGTAGCTCTCCTTTCTCCTCTCCTTTCTCGAAGTCTTAGCATTTTTGGCACCTAAACTGGAACACACACCCAAAGCAATCTTGCCTGCAGCAAGATTACCCTTCAGTGGTGATATAATTTTTTTTAATTTTTTATTTTTTATAAACATATAATATATTTTTATCCCCAGGGGTAGAGGTCTGTGAATCGCCAGGTTTACACCCTTCACAGCACTCACTATAGCACATACCCTCCCCAATGTCCATAATCCCACCCCTCTTTTCCCAACCCCCCTCCCCCCAGCAACCCTCAGTTTGTTTTGTGAGATTAAGAGTCACTTGTGGTTTGTCTTCCCCCCAATCCCATCTTGTTTCATTTATTCTTCTCCTAACCCTTAACCCCCCATGTTGCATCTCCACTTCCTCATATCAGGGTGTGTGATATAATTTTTAAAGGCACATCAGTGTATCAGCTGCCCCTGTGTCTCTTACAATCCACTGTAAAGAAATCTCCTTAATCTTGACAATAGACTTCTTCACGATGATTGCAAAAAACAGCAGTAATTAGGAAATGGAATCTAATATCCTTTTAGTCCAAGTTCAACTAATTTGTAAGTGGCTTTCAGTGACTGGAATGAATGTGGAGCCAGCCTCTACTTTCACTAAAAATCTTCTCAATGTGCAAGAGTTTTAAAAAGATAAGGTTATTAAGGAGGGCAGAGCACTAGGTGTGGTGTATAAACAATGAATCTTGGAAACTGAAAAAATAAATAAATAAAATTACCAAAAAAAAAGAAAAATAAAAAGGAGATTAAAATTATAAAAATTAAAAAAAAAAGATAAGGTTAGGAAGATTTTTGTTACAATCATCCTTCTCATATAGAACTTTTTTTTTTTTTTTGAGGAATCTTCATATTCATTATTTTACTTGGTTCTCAAAGGAGTAGGCCTGATGGCTTAGTAGTTAGGAATGCTAGTTGCAGGTGTCTGAGTTTGAATCCCAGCTGGAAGATTTACTGGCTTTGTGACATTGAGCAAATGACCTGCCCCTACCTGTGCTTCTCCTTTCTTACCTTAAAATGTGGTTAGTAATGATACATACATTATAGAGTTAAGTTTTTTTAAATCTTTATATAAATATAAAGGATTTGAAACTATGCTTGGTACATAGTGCTAAATAAATCATCATCATCATCATCATCATCATCATTATCCCTAGACTATTAGAACTGAAGAAATAAAGGCTTGACAGATTCCATGCCTAGCCAAATCAGTTCTTTTTTTTTTTTTAAGATTTTATTTATTTGACAGAGAGAGAGAGATCACAAGTAGGCAGAGAGGCAGGCAGAGAGAGAGAAGGGAGGAAGTAGGCTCCCTGCAGAGCAGAGAGCCCGACTCTGGGATCATGACCTGAGCCGAAGACAAAGGCTTTAACCCACTGAGCCACCCAGGCACCCCACCAAATCAGTTCTTTAAGTGAGGAGGTTGGATATTGTTGTCTTAGTTTGTATTTCCTCAGAAACAGACATTGAGACAACATTTGGGTAGAAGTAGTTTACATGGGAGAGGAAGTATCAGTAGAGGCAGGGAAAGAAAGGAAACAATTAAGGGTGTGTCCACAAACAGGTAAACACTAAGGGCAACTAGTGCAATCCCACTGGGGACCCTCTATGTAATTTCACAAAACATACGCACACACTGTAGAATTATCCCGCTGAGGGAGGAGGCAGGTGGGGAATTTATCCACCATCGTCGAAGGTAATTTGGCGGCAGTAATCAGGCAGCAGAGACTCCCAACCAGGCCCATGCATCAGAAGGGCAACCTTGAAGGACCAGATGCATTCAAACTTAAAGATACAGAAAGACATTGGCAAAACGAAAGCCATCTGTAAGTGACCTCATGGTGTGGCTAAAAGAATATGAGAGGGCAATGACATCAGTGACTAAGAGATACAGTGCAAGTGTTCACATTCTGTGACCATCTTGTACATTCAGGCAGAATGAAAAAGCCTAGCCAAGGAGACCAGATCATGAATCACCCTCTGGAGAAGGCTTCTGTGTGATCTTTTTTGGTAATTCATCCCAAAGCTTATCAAATTTTATGACAACCTTAATAACATCAAAATCTCTTTTGGTGAGTTCTTTTCTTCTACATTGATTTCCAAGAAGAAGAAAGACCAGGGTTGACAAATATTTTAATTAGTAAAATACAAAGCATTTTAAAACACCATGTCATTTGCTTCAGATCCTGTTAAGAACGTGGAAAAGAAAGCATTCTCTAAGCCAAAGTGCTCTGTTCTAACAATCTGATAAGCTATTGGAAAAGGTCTACCTTCTGCATAGGAATAAATCCACACATATCTTTCCTGGGTCACATTTTTAGGAAAAGTAAAGTTTGGAGCAACCATTGTCAAGTTGACAAGCTAACACTTGAAAGACATAATGCACACCTGAGCCCCTCAAGGCAGGAATCAAACCAAGTACTTTTGTCAGATACCTGCTCTTTACTTCCCTTTCATTCCTTCAGGCAGGGCTTTCATTTCATCTTATTACCCTTCTTTTCAAAGGAAAAAAATATCCAAAATCCAGTTGTAAAATCAAGAACTTTCATCCACAATCCAGTTCTAAAGAAGGAAGGAATACCGAGGCAAAATTACCAAACTTATCACCACCACTCTCTCTGATTTCCAGCCAAACCCTCTAAACATGAACAAAATAAAGTTAGTGACTAGAAGATGGTAGAATCTGGTTTTTATTTAGAACACCAGTTTACCCCATTTGTAAATAGGTATCTTTGCTACTTTTTATATGAAGAAATTTCTCTATATTTGGGCAGAGCTCACTGGAGTCACTGAAAACCACCACCTCTGAGAATGAATGGTGATGTAGACCAGAGAAAGTCATGGTGGAGGTAACTGAGGCCAGAGAAACTACACTGTATTATTTCATTTTTTAAACTTACACGTTCTCTTACACCCCTTTCCTTGGGTGATTTATGTTCAGTTGATTTTGCTACAGGCCTGGAATGTTTACACAAAGTCTTAATAGACATTTACTTTGGAAGTTACATTGTGAGATAGAATCAAGAAATTGGCCCATTGCCGGAGTCAGAATGGGAGGCCACCTGGAAGTTAACAATCACTTCGAGAAGACCAGAGGCATGTAACAGAAGGTTCCAGAGAAGTGGAGACTTCATGTAATAACCACATTGTGCTCAGACACACACCATTAGAATGACTGAAGAGAAACCTGTGTATAAACAGAGACATCCACAGAGAGAGATGTCCAGGATTACAATTACTCAATGCCTTAATACTTTAAAATCATGCTTTGTACTACATCTTATAGTTTATATATGCCTTTATGTAATGTCTAAATTAATGTTCTCCAAAAAGATGCCTATAACTCCAAATGCCAGATAGCCTACTTTAACTTTTTTGATTAGTGCTGAATTTCTCTTTGAGATAAATATTAAAAAAATTATGACCCATTCTTTACAGACATGGAAACTGAGACTCAGAAAGAGTCAGCAAAACCACTTACTCAAGATTATATGACATTTACCTGGTAAAAACCACATTCCCTTTAGTAATTTCACCAATTTTCCACAACTATTTTGATTAAAGTATTAGTTTTTTTCTATGACTCAATCAAACCCACAGAGTAATCAAAACAACATTAATGTCAATAGACTGAGCATTGTGGAGGATAAAAATAAATGTACTCTTCCTGAAATTATAAACTAATTAGAGAGAAAATTATGCTTCCTTAATCTACTTGTTTTTATAGATAAAAGATAACTTTCTAAAGAACTCTTTGCAAAAGACAGGATATAAATAAATAAACAAGTCGACATATTATATATCCCTTGAATATGGCATGGCATGAAGAGGAATTACTGCTTTAAAGAAGGCGCTCAGAGGAATCCTCCATAATAAATGACATTTGATAGACTCAGTAGGAAGGAAAAGAGTAAAGCTGTGCTCGTATCTGGGGGAATACCATTCCAGGGAGAGCAAAGAGAAAGGGCAAATTTCTCAAGGAGAAAATCTGTTTAGCTTGTTCACAAATAGCAAGGAAACCAATGTACCTGAAGAAGGGTGGGCAAGGGAGAAATAATAGGAAGAGAATGTTTAAAAGAGAGAGGCAGAAACAAGTAGGGCCTCAAAAGCCATAGTAAGAGATTTGACTTTGTGGCCAAAATGAGATGCCTTTGGAGGACTCCAAGAAGAAAAGTGACATGGTCTGGCTTACACTTTTTTTTTTTTTTTTTAAGACTTCATTTATTTATTTACAGACAGAGATCACAAGTAGGCAGAGAGGCAGCCAGAGAGAGAGGAGGCAGGCTCCCTGCTGAGCAGAGAGCCCGATGTGGGGCTCAATCCCAGGACCCTGGGACCATGACCTGAGCCGAAGGCAGAGGCTTTAACCCACTGAGCCACCCAGGCACCCCATGGTCTGGCTTACACTTTAAAAAGGATCATCCTAGGGCACCTGGGTGGCTCAGTCAGGTAAGCATCTGCTTCAGCTCAGGTCATGATCTCAGGGTCCTGGTATTGAGCCCACGTCAGGCTCTCTGCTCAGCAGGGACCCTGCTTCTGCCTCTTCCTCTGCCTGCAAACCCCCCTGCTTGTGCTCTCTCTCTCTCTTCTGTCTCTCTCTCTCTGTCAAATAAAATAAATAAATAAATAAATAAATAGGATCTTCCTGGCTTCTTTGTGAAGAGAAGACTATAGTGGGACAAAAGCTGAAGCAGAAGATCAGTCTTGGGAGATGCCATGGGAGTGGATGTGGTAAAATGGTTGGATTTGAGATACAATCTGAGGTGTACCTTCCACAGGATTTTCTAGTGAATTGGATACAAGATGGGAGAAAAATAGAAGAATCAATAACTGCTCCCAGGGACGCCTGGGTGGCTCAGTTGGTTGGACGACTGCCTTCGGCTCAGGTCATGATCCTGGAGTCCCGGGATCGAGTCCCGCATCGGACTCCTGGCTCCATGGGGAGTCTGCTTCTCCCTCTGACCTTCTCCTCATTCATGCTCTCTCTCACTGTCTCTCTCTCAAGTAAATAAATAAAAATAAAATCTTTAAAAAAAAAAAAAATTTAAAAAAAAAAAAAATAATAACTGCTCCCATATTTTAACTTGAGCACCAGAGAGGATGGAGTTGCCACAACTGAGATGAGGAATACCAAGGTTAGATCAGAAGGCCAGTTTCTGTCCTATACAGTTTGAGATGCTCATTAAATGTCCAAGTAGTGATACTGGAAAAAAAAAATCATTTAAATATATCAGCTTGGAGATCTGAGCTGATGATATAATTTTGGGCATCAAAGGATATAGAAAATGCTTAAAGCCATGAGACTGAAGGATATTACCCAGAAGGTGAGTCTAGATTGAGAAGAGGGACAAGATCTGAACAGGTGGGGTGGGAAAGCCCAACATTTAGAAGTTGAGGAAGTAAGAAGAAAATAGCGGGGGACATCAGAAGAAGTCATCCATGAAATAGGGAGAGGATAAAGAGAGAGCCATACCCTGGATGCTAAATCAAAAAAAAAAAAAAAAAATGTTTAAAAGAGAGGTCATCAAGAGACTTGAGAACATATTTGCACATGTACATGTACACACACATACACACTCACAGACATACAAGAAAGATTGTAATGGTTTTATCCATATACCCCCAAAATGGGAACAATCCAAATGCCCATCAGCAGGAGAACAAATAAATCATAGAGTAGTCATACAAGGAAGTACTACTCAGCAATGCAAAAGAATGAACTCCTACCACTACCCACAGCAACAGAGATGAATTTCCAGATATAATGATGAATGAATAAGCCAGACACAAAAGAGGACATACTTTCTGATTCCATCTATATGAAATTCAAGGAAATTCAAAACTACTGAATAGGCATAAAGGTCAGAACAGGTGTACCCCCTGATTTTTTAGAGGGGTAGGTATTGATAAGGAATGGGGTTTAGGTGAACTTTCTGGAGGAATAGAAATGTTCTCTCTCTTGATCTAGGTTGTGGTCATACAGGTTCACCAAGCTTAGTCATCAAATTTGTGTATTTTACTGTATCCAAATTATGCCTCCATAATAATTTAAGAGGTACAGAAGGAGGGCATGATAAGGCTATAGAAGGATAAGAAAAGAATAAATGGTCTTTGCCCTTGAAGAGTCTTTATTAACAAGCCAAAAATAGAAAATGTGAAGATTTCCATTTTAGAATAAATGAGTACATAGTTATGATGCTCTTCTCTAAAGAATCTCTTCTTGCTCTGCCTTCCACCATGCTCATTTCAGTCAATAGTTAGCACCTCTGCTTGGCAACTGGACTCCACATACTTTAGAGGCAATAGGAAGAAATGCTGAACAAGTTGCCTTGGTAATTAAAGCTTTTACAAGGCTAGTCCTTTCACACTAGTCCATGCCTCACCTTCCCAGTTCCCAACACACTCCCACAGATGCTATTTGCCTGAACCTTCCAGCACCTCTCTGTTACGCCCTCCAGGGACTGGGCTGCCCTTCCCCACCAATTCTCTTTCCTGCTTTGACTCCTGACCTACTGATTCTAAACTTGCATAGTTGTTTGCATCAGATTTTCAGCAGGTTTTGGGGTTTCTAACCCATGATCTAGCATAAATCTAAAATCTCTGCCAACTCATTGTCACTTTGGTGGGATACCCCTGATATATTTCCTAGGGCAGCTACAAAAACTCTCTCATGGATGGAGAGTTCTTCTCCCCACTCCAAACCTTTTAAGTTAGATGAGATTATCAGACTGTTAATCACTGAAGTCAAAACTTTATAATCAGGGCTTAGAACACTCTCCATCAGAAAGCAGAAAAGTGCAAGGGATTTCTGCTATGAATAAGATCACAAATTAGACACATAATTACTCCCATTTGGAACCGTATGCCCAATGGCAAAGCAGGCTCTTTTCTCTGGCAAGGCTATCCTAACTTGGATAGCCTGCTTTAGCTGGCAAATTTTTTGTTGTCAGAGAAGCAAGAGGATAATGACTTATGGGAAATTCTGGGGGGGGGGGGAATCACGTCTTGAAAAAATTAAAATTTTTAATTAAATTTTAATTAAAAATTAAAATTTCTTAGGAGCCAATATGTGATCCCATACTGGAACATGCCTCCCAGGTTGACCTGTGTACAGCTCTGTCCACCACACTACCCTATTCCCAGCACCCTGTCTCGGACCCTGGGATGAACACAGAACAGCAGATCCTAATAGTCATGTCTTGGCCTCATTCCATTTCTCCATAAAGAGAGCTAAAGGAGAGCATAGCTCAGGGTTTATACCAAACATCCAAAACTAAAGCTCATTAGTGACAGGCAAGGGATGGGGAAGGTCAGTGAGGTGTCTGTAACTTGTGTTACTACTCTTGGATAGTTTCTAGGACAGGCATCATAGGTATATGTCTCATGCAGTCACACAGGACCCCATGCTTGGAAGGACCTGTACTTGGTTTAATGCTCTGCTGTTGCTATCTTGAAATTCTTAATAATTTTTTCAGCAAAGACCTTGCATTTTCATTTTGCCATGGCACCTATAAATTATATAACCAGTCCTGATTATTTAGGTTAGTTATCAGCAAACTAACTATAACTAGTTATTTTTGAATACTCCACCTTGGGATTTCTCTAACCATAGATTCAAATTAATGAATGAGAGGCACAGAACCACATTCAGGTATCTACAGAGACCACTGTTTTCAGTGCGTAATTTGAGGAAGGTATGTCTGTTGGATTTCCAGACTGAAAAATTCTCCACAAAACTGGAAAAAAAAAAATAATAAGGAAGTGTCTTACAAATTAAAGGTCAAGATCATGGATAAGAATGTATTTGAAAGACTTTAAATAAAACTTTCACCCTGGTCTTGGACATAGCATTAAAGTATACTTATTGCTGTGCAAATGTTCCATCAGTCATAAAACTGATGGTTGAAAAACACACATAACCTGAAAAATCCCCAATCCATCATTTATCAGAGGTAAGATGTGGTAATGTGGCTTAAATGAGTTACAAACCAACTTTTGGCAGTGAAACAATGAAGGAAAAAAAGGAACTTGGGTAATCCACTGAGTAATAATTGCTTTTTTCCCTTTCCCCCAAAATACAAAAATCTAAGGGATACATTTCCAGAGAGGGCTATCTGATTCCTTATTATTCCTCCAACTTTCTCTATGTTCTTAGATCAAATCTTTGTAAACTTTCTCCTCCTCTGTAAAGTCTTCTGGCTATTTAAAAGCAATTCAGAGTTTTTTCCCCCTTTACCATCTCCCCTAATTCAATAAAATTCTAAGCAAGTAAAGGCTCTCCTGGCACTTGCCAACATCAGAGCCAAAGGGGGCTGGAACCGAGTAAGCAAAGAAGGTAGACCTTGGTAGCGGGTCTTGATGCCTGGCTACAATCCTTTTTATCACCCATGGTGTTCTCCCTGTCATGGAATTCACCACCAGAGTCTTCCCGCCTGCCTTCATTCTCCTCCAGGTCTATTTCCTCCCCTGCCCCTTCACTCTCAAAGATGACCTCTCCACCTACTTCCCTGGGAAAATTGAGAACATCTGATGAGAACTCCCACAAGTTTCCTCCCAAACTCCTTAAGTTTTCTTTGGATCATCACCCAAACCTTCTTCCTTCCCGCCCATCTTGGAGGAACTTTCCCTGCCACATGGATAGGTTAACCCCTTCACCTGCTCCCTGTCAGGCTGAGGCCTCCTTCCCATGACTATGATCTGTTTTCCTTTTCCAATGGCCATTTGTCTAATTCCTCAAAAAGTGTTCAAATCTTCTCATCCACAAAGAAATAAACACACAAACACCAAAAACACCCCATCTGGACCTACTCCCCAGTCTCTAGACTTCGCACTTTCTACCAGATTCCCTCCTACTCCTCTGCTTCCTCTTTTCATCCCTCAGTAAAACAAGATATTATCTGAATAGCATCCAGCATAAAATTTAGAAGGCACCAAATAAAGGGGAGGCCCATTCCTCAGTCTCATGCACCTTGGTTCTTCCTTTCATCTATCTTTTGGAATTATCCTCTCAAAGATCCAACAAAACCCAAGGCCTCCGTTCACCACCCATCCCGTTTGTGTTCCCAATAGCACTCTTGTTTCTCAAGATGAACCTTTCTCTTCCTTGGTTTCTGTAAGACTGGTTTCCTTCCAACTCTTCTTCCTGCTCATCTGACGTGTCCTTGTGGTTTTTCACTATTCTTTGTCCATCACTTAATGGAGATTATTCTCAAAAATACCAGCCTTGGCCCGTTCTCTGCTCATTGCACTGTCTGTGTTTATTCCATGATAATCCTCAGTGGCTTCCATTCTCACTATGAATTTCCCAAAGGTAATCCCTACTTTTGACTCCTAAATTCCAGGCCACATCTCCACATGGGCAAAATACCTCCAGCCACATGCCTGACATTCTTCTAAACGTGGTCCACTGGCTCCTCAAGCTTTGGTTAACTAAAGCAGGATTGGTGGGACAGAGGAACCATTTCACATAACTCTGAGGATGACCCTTAAATGATTATTGATAGGAGCAGGAACTAGTGTCCAACTAAGACTCAGCAGCCCTGCAGGTAGAAGCAAAAGATTATTATACCTGCTACAGGAAGAGCAGGAGATGGGGGACAAGGCCAGCTCCTGACTCAAAGCAGCAAAGTTGTACTTACCTCTGTGCTTGGCACTGGATGCTGCCTCTTTATTTTTTTTTTTTCCTTTTTAATTCATTTGACAGGGGAGGGAGAGAGATAACAAGTAGGCAGAGAGTCAGGCAGAGAGAGAGGGGGAAGCAGGATCCCCACTGAGCAGAAAGCCCAATGCAGGGCTCAATCCCAGGACTCTGAGAACATGATCTGAGCCGAAAGCAGAGGCTTTACCCTCTGAGCCACCCAGGCGCCCCTGGATGCTGCCTCTTAGTCCTCCTAAAGTTTACACTTGGCAAGACACTGATAACAGAGACATCACCAAAAATTAGACAAATATTGCTTGCACACCTAGAGGTTGAAAACTAAGTACTTATTTTGGCTACAAGTCAAAGCACAATGGCATCGCATGAAGCAGGAAGTGATGGGGGTGTGTGGCCTGGACGCAAGGAATCAGGAAAAGCTGTGACCTCTTTTCCACTTATTGTTCATACTGTAAATGATTTACTTCCATCAGTTAAAAGACCCATGTGGACTCTGTCCCTCTAATTATTTGTGGGTCTGTTAAGCATCTCTCTGTAATCAAGACTCACTTTTCTTTTAAGTGTGAGTACTTGGATCTGCTTTCCTAATTTTGGCATCCCCAAATCCCAAGGAGCTTTGTGAATGATACTCTCCTGGAAGACACTGATTTCCCTCCCCAGGTTAGGAAAGTTAAGAGGAGTTAATAAATTTTTGGCTATGCATGTGCCTTACTTTCCCACTAGAGGTGGGGGGTGGGTGGGCGGGGGAACAGGCTTGCTTTTGAACAAAGGAGAATGAAGAAAAAGAAAAGCTCTCTTCCTCCACCAGTAGCCTAGACTCCTCATTCAGGGCCTCCCGCTAATTCCAGGCCTCTCCCTGAAACCAGGGAGGCCTGGGCCTTGGGATGCTCACCACTCCTCTGGGCATGATCTACAGCATTCATAGCTTCCGAGTATCCTAATCTATTCCATATTCCAGGAGGCTCTCTGAAGGGAAAGGTAATCATTCTCACACAAACAGTCACTCCACACTTTCTTTCCCATTCACATCCGCCTGGAATTGAGAACAAGTGGGGAATGGAGTTCTGCCCTCCCTGGTGCTATGCGGCCCCTTGGCCTTTGCTTAATCAAGGTCGTTGCTGTGGCAATAAGCCATGCACAAAGTGGTCTGTCCAGGAGAAAGCAGAGGGATATGGGACTGCTTTTCCCATCTTAAAAGGAGTATATGATCAAAACCACACCATAGCTGTTAAAGAAATAGGAGTGAGAAGGAGCAAACAACCTTGGTTTTGAACAACTGAAAGGAAGCCTTCATGGAGAAAAACATAATTGAATGATTCCATTACTTTCCCCCAATCACCACTGTGTAGCATTTCAATTAAAAAATGTGTCAGCTTTCAGATTCATCCACCAATGAGGAAACTGGAATTAAAAACAGACAACCCGGGGCGCCTGGGTGGCTCAGTGGGTTAAGCCACTGCCTTCGGCTCAGGTCATGATCTCAGGGTCCTGGGATCGAGCCCTGCATCAGGCTTTCTGCTCAGCAGGGAGCCTGCTTCCTCTTCTCTCTCTGCCTGCCTCTCTGCCTACTTGTGATCTCTCTCTGTAAAATAAATAAATAAAATCTTTAAAAAAAAAAAAAAAAAAAACAGACAACCCATTGCAAAATCTCCAGGGCTTAAGATAAAGCAAGTACTGTTCCCACCACATGTAGCCATTTGCCTGACAGCTAAACCCAGATTTCTTAACTCTGTCATACCAAATTTAACAGGGCGTCCTAACTCTGCTTCTGGAATCTATCCAAAATCCAGATCCTAACTCACATCCTTCACCACTACCTCTTTAAATGTGAGGCACTATCGTTTCTTGGCTGGAATATTATAAGAGATGCCAGCCAGGCCCTCTGCCACATACCAACACCACAGTTCATTCTCCACACTGCAGCTGAGGACGGCAGTTAAATACCTGACTTACTTCCCAAAGGTTTCCCATTGCCCTTGGAAGGAAATCCAGGTTTTTTACAGGCTACATAGTTTTCCTTCAGCTGTTCCCCTCCTCGCCTCTGTATTCATGCCCTGACGCTCTCTCCCTTTTCTCACTACGCTTCTTCCACATTGGCTTCCCTTGCTGCCCTTCCATGACACCTCACTCTTCCCCATTATCTTAGGTTGTGTTTCCTAGCAGCATACCCTATAGTGGGATTCTGGTGCATGTGGTCTGTTGAGGAAAAGATCTCAGGACAAAACTGCAAAAGTGAAGAAAGAAGAACATGGAATGGGAGGAAGCCAATAAAATATGTCTACTCAATCTCCACTGGAGACTCCCTAGGCTCAGCCTGATGATCCCACAGACCCACTGAGGCAAGAGGCCAGATCTTATACCACTCAATCAATCAGCCATTGGCTGTGGGGCCTATCTCAAGGGAGTACATCATCTCAGGCATTCTCTTCTGACTGAGGGAAATGGCAGTTGTCCGCAGACAACAGCCAACACTCACAGCAGCTAGACAATGGTCCCTTAGCTCTGGGAAAGGGATCTAAGCAGAGTATCAACAGTTCTACTAGACCCATGGTGAGACCCTATTTTAGCTATTTCTTCTGCCTGCAACACTCTTTCCAGATCTTCATGTAACTAGCTTCTTATCATTTGCATGTTGGTTCAAATGTCATCTTTTCTGAGTGGCCATGCTTTCCCAATCTCATTACACTACCCTTTTTCATTATCTGAAACAATAGTTCCTATTTAATTTTTACTTACATTTTATTGCTTATCTCAACTACCAGAATGTAAATTCCGTGAGAATAGGAAGCCAGTATTGCTCACCTATCTATCTAGTGGTAAAATAAAAAAGATTCTGGAATCAGACATCCTATCAAAATCTGACTCCCCCATTTTACTAACTAGGCAAGCCTGAGAAATTTAACTTCTTATAGTGCCAGATTAACAGGGTTAGCTGGAGGATAAAATGAGTCAATGCAAGTAAAGTGCTTGGAATGGTGCCTGATACATATTAATCACTCAGTAAAGGCTAGCCAGGAATTGCCCGGTGAATGAATGAGTGAATGGATGAATAAATGAATGAAGAATATAATTCTTTGGCAACCCAAGCTGCCACCTTGCTTTGCCTATATGTTGACATCAAAAGCCATTGGTATTTCTCTGATTTTTACCCTTTAAAGATAGACAAATTTTTATTTTCTTCCTCAGTCTTCAGTATGCATCCCAAATACTCAAATTATCTGTTTCTTGATGATGCTCAAAACCAGCCAGTGCTCCCGTCTTGACCACACTCATGGCAAGACTGTAGACTTAAAAGTTTAATTTCCTGGGCCACAGCATGTTAAATCCGAAAGGCAAGGATCTTATCCCCAAATGGCAAGCAATCACTGTTCCAACAATCCTTGCTGCCCTGAGGCCAACACTGCCATGTGATTAAATAAACTGGCTGCATTGAGAGGAAAGGAAGCTTTCAGTAAGCTTCAGCCACCAAATGAGCTGTGGTTTTGTCTGTGGCCTGGATGAAATGGGCAAAAGAGAAATTAGTTCGACTCTCCTCCGAAAGAGAGGTTTTATGGGAAGTAGGAAACAAGGGCAGTTATTAAACAAATATAAACTGACCACTTTCTGTGAGAAGGCACTTCAGGGAATGTTAAGATGAACCATGACACAGGATGATTTGAAGAATAAAAGAACGCAGTTCAGAAAACAACTGTAATGAAGGGGAGATCATTTGATTCATCGAAATTCTTTTTAAGGATGCTATTGTATGTTTTGGTTAAGAAGGCAGGACAAAACATTTAGGATTTAGAGAAAGACACTACAAACAAATTTAAGCTACCCAACTGTTAATAGGAAAATCAGGCAATGTGTTTGTCCCTGAGTAGAGAAGAAGAGAGTAATGCAAAAGCTGGGGGTAGGGGAGAGGGGGTTGGTTAGGGAGGAGAAGGAAGCCCGAGAAATTATTAACAACGCTCTCCTTTGTCATTGACACCAACCTTCACTAAGGCACCTGAATTCAACAATACTTGGTATGAAAGGAGTTTTTGTAGAAAGCAGAAAGTAGGGTCCCAGATGACTTGATAGGATCCAGAAACCACACCCATCCTGTAGGCTAAAGAGATGGTGTAGCTAAAGGAATCCCAAAAGAGCACTGGCCTTCACAGACCATGTGATGGAGTTTGTGCCAAGTTAAGGTAACCCAGATCTACAAGAGATCAGGAAGGCTCAGCAAACATGTACATGCTCTTGAACTCACGCAAAAGAATACTTAAATCTCAATAAAAATCCCAGTAGCCCCATTTTCAGACACTGTTTAGAATCTTCATCCTATGCCCCAGATCTAAGATAATGAACCATTATAAGCCATGGCTGAAGTCTCAGAAGTAGTATGGAGAGGGCAGGCCCTTGGACATCACCCAGCATCTATCTCTTTCCCTCCTACGTATTCTTCCTGGGTGATCTCACTTATTCGTTTGGTGTTACATTCCATCTGTATTCTGAAGAATTTTCAGCTCAGATCCCTCTCTTAAGCTACAGAACTGTATGGTCCCATATAGTAACTACTAGCTCTATATGGCTATTGAGTACCTGAAATGCAGCTAGTACAACTGAACTACTCAATTTAATTTATTTAGATTTTTTTTTAAATTATACTTCAGTTTTAAGTATACTTTTAGTTATGTTTGGAACAATTTAAGAATGTGAATCTAGTTTATCAGCCCTAAATTGAGCATCCAAACTGAGATGTGCTGTGAGTGTAAATTATACACTTGATTTAGAATATTTAGTGTGAAAAAGTGTCAAATTTTCATTAATATTTTTTCAGCTTCATTGAGGTATAACTGAAATACAATTGTAAGATATTTAAAGTGTGTATCTTGTGATTTGATACATGCACACATTATGAGAGAATTCCTACCATACAGTTAATTAAGATATCCATCAATTTACATATTTCCTCTTTTGCTGAGAACATTGAAGTTCTACTCTCTTAGCAAATTTCTCTTTTTAGATTTTATTTATTTAAGTAATCTCTATACCTAACATGAGACTTTAATTCATAAACCCAAGATCAATAGTGTTCCACCTACTGAGCCATCAAGTGACCCTCTAAGACCCTCTCTTAGAAAATTCAATTATACAATTCTATCAACCATAGTCACCATGTTTTACATTGGGCCCTCAGACCTTATTCATCCAACAGCTGAAATTTTATACCTCTTATCAACTTCTATTTCCCTTACACTGCCCCCCCCCACAACCGCCCAGTCCCAGCAATCACATTTCTACTTTGTTTTTAGGAGTTTGACTTTGTAAGATTCCACATGTTAGTGATATCATGCAATAATTGTCTTTCCGCCTGGCATCTTTCTTTTCTTTTCTTTTTTTTTTTTTAACATTATTTATTTATTTGTCAGAAAGAGAGAGAGAGAACAGAGGAAGCAGTAGGCAGAGCAGGCAGAGGGAAAAGACTCGCGCTGAGCAGGGTGCCCAATGTCAGACTCGATCCCAGGAGCCTGGGACCATGACCTTCACTGACTGAGCCACCCAGCTGTCCCATCTGCCTTGCTTATTTCACTTAACATAATGTCCTCAAAGTCCATCCATATTGTCACAAGTGGTAGGATTTCCTACAGGCTGAAATGATATTTTGGATGTATTTGGTTTAAAAAAATAATATTAAAATTAATTTATTTGCTACTTTACGCACAACATCTTTCTCCTCTAGGACTGACTAAATGCCTTGTTTCATCAGATTACACTGAAATAAATCTAGGAGTTAACATTGACAATGAGAAATCAATATCTTCTTCAATGCTAAATACTCTACTCACTGTATGAGGGGAGGGCCAATGTCTTTGTAGTTCATGATTGCATCCATCATCTGCAAAGTGCAGCATGTGGTAGGTTCTCAGTAAAGACTTTCTGAAACAAACGAATGAATGGATGACACATCTCAGGCATGGTTGAGAACACAAAGTACACACAATACAGTTAAGCAGAGAAAACATATTGTACTGTGCTCCCTTGGAACTGCCAGCCGTAAGGAATACAAGGAAGTCAGAGTCCCACCTACAAGGCCATGAAAATGAGGCTCCAGAAGCCTCTATGCAGGAGGGGCTGGGGATAACCAAAGCAGTCAGAAACTGTCCTATGGATTAGGGAGTTCTTGAGGTTTTACAGCCACCTTACTGAATCATGCTCTATTCAGCTTTGCAATGTGGCCTCTTTGCTGTGGAAAGCTGGAAGAGAAATGATAGAGACAGCAAGTCTAGGTCAACAGGAGCCCTGCATGGATTAAGTTGGGAGTGAACACCCTTTCTATTCAGTTGAACCAAAACAATGGTCAGTTAACAAGTGTAAGTGAAGAACGAGCTGTAGAAAGTCAGGTTCTTTCCAGAACAATTTAGGCATGTGAATCTTCTTTTTCTTGTGCAGGTTTTTCAACTATAAATGGAAATTTAGCATCCAAATTGATATGTGTTGCAAGTATAAAGTATAGACTGAATTTAAAAGATTTAGACCCAAACACTTCCTGAAACCACAACAATAGCAACGGCAGTAACTAACATTTCTATAGATTCGTATGGTATGCACTATGTGATAGGAACTACTTTAAGTACTCTCTCTTCTCTCATCTTTCTCTCATATCTTTCTGTATGTATACATATGTATATGATTTGGATATATTTGTGTGAGCAGAGAGCCTGATGTGGGGCTCGATCCCAGGACCCTGGGACCATGACCTGAGCGGAAGGCAGAGGCTTTAACCCACTGAGCCACCCAGGTTTCCCTTAAGGAAGATTTCAAGTCAATAAAAAAGAAGTTTTTCTAGCCATTAAATCTGGTCAAAAACTGAATCATCTCCCTTGAATGGTTCTAAGCTCCAGTTTAAAGAAATAAAACCCTCAACCAAAGATTTGACGCATTCATATTAGATGTAAACTGGTATAGTCACTCTGGAAAACAGGATGGAGGTTCCTCAAAAAGCTAAAAATGAGACACCTGATGACCCAGCAATTGCACTACTGGGTGTTTATCCAAAGGATACAAACATAGTGATTCAAAAGGACACATGACCCCCAATGTTTATGGCAGCAATGTCCACAATAGTCAAAATATGGAAAGAGCCCAGATGTCCATTGACAGATGAAAGCATGAAGAAAATGTGGTAATACACACACACAAACACACACACACACAGGACTATTACTCAGTCATCAAAAAGAATGAAATCTTGTCATTTGCATGGCATGGATGGAACTAAAGGGTATTATGCTAAGCAAATAAGCCAGTCAGAGAAAAACCATTATCATATGATTCCACTCATATGTGGAACTTAAGAAACAAAACAGATGAACATAAGGAAAGGGAAGGAAAAATAAGATGAAAACAGAGAGGGAGACAAACTCTAAGAGATCCTTATGGTCTCTTAACTACAGGAAACAAACTGAGGGTTGCTGGAGGGAAGGTGTGGGGGATGGGGTAATTGGGTGATGAGCATTAAGGAGGGCACTTGATCGAATGAGCACTGGGTGTTAAACGCAACTGATGAATCACTGAATTCTACCTCTGAAACTAATAATACACTATATGTTAATTAAATAGAATTTAAATTAAAAAGAGATTGCATCTGAAATTTGTGACTTCTAAAATCTCTTCCAACTCTAAGATTCTATGTTCTCAATATCACTAATATATTGTATTGACATGTAATATAAATACCACAAAACTCACCACTTTAAGGTGTATGCATATAGGTCAACTATTTCTAGGAAAAATATGCAACCATTACCATTATCCAATTCCAGAAAATTTCCATCAACCCAAGAAGTAATTGCCTACGCATTAGTAGTACTGCTTCCAATTCTTCCTCCCAGGCTCTGGCAGCCACAAATTTACTTTCTGACTCTATGAATTTGCCTAGTCTGAATATTTGATATAAATGGAATCATACAATATGATGGACATTTGGGTTGATTCCATTTTTCTTAGTATTATGAATAATACCGCTGTAAACATTTGTATGTTTTTTGTTTAGACATATGTTTTCAATCCTATTGGGTACATACATAAGTGTGGAATTGATGAGTCAAATGTTAACTCAATTTTTAACTTTTTGAGGAACTATCGACTGCTTTCCAAAGCAGCTGCATTATTTTACATTCTCACTAGCAATGTATAAATGTTCCCACTCTTTTGTATCTACGCCCATATATGTTATTGTCTTTTTTTATTATAGTCATTTTAGTGAATGTAAAGCTGTGTCTCTTTGTGGTTTTGGTTTGTATTTTCCTAATGTCTAATGATTTTGAGCATACTTCCAAATCTTTATCAGATATTTATACATATTCTATGCAGAAATATTTATTCAGATCCTTTGCTCATTTTTTAATTGAGTTGTCTTTTTATTGTTGAGATGTAATAGCTTTTTATACCTTCTGGAAGATCACTAATATACCTGACTTTCACTGCAAGTGAGTTAATTTGAAAATTAGGAAAATAAGTTAACTTTCTAAGAACAAAAATTAGTAATGTCAAAACAATTTGAGGTAGAAAAATCTGACATGGACATTTATAAAGAGTTACCTCCATATCTTCCCTAAGCCCCTCCCAACCTACCCTAACTAAAATCCCAAAAGTCACCAGGATCGGCTGGTTCCAAAGGTGAATTTTTCAAAAGATATTTTTGAAAACAAAGAGATTTTTTCCTATACTAGATAACATATTCCAGAGTCTAAAGAAAGGATCTTTCCTAATTTTTTTGAAGAGAACCTAAAACTGATACCAAAATCTGGGGAAAATAGTCTAAGAAAAAATACAGAACAAATTTAGTTATAAATATTGATACAAAAAAAATATAAATTAAATATCAATAAATGCAATGTGGCAGTACATGAAACAAATAACAAATCATGACCTATGGATATCATAAAATTCAATTTTGAAAGGTCATTAAACATAATTTAAAATGCAAATTGCTTTAAAAAAAAAAAAGGTCGTCAACATATTCAGAAAAGGCATTGAAGCAAAACATTTATTTTCATTTCTAGAAAACTTTTTAGGACCTGTAAATTGAACAATACACCACCTCACATCCTCATATAGACTAACATTAAAACATCCATTAACCTCATATAGGCTAACATTAAAACTATTAAAAAAAAAAAGATGACAAGAATATAAGGAAACAACTTTCATATACTCCTCGTAGAAGTTTAAATCAGTCAAATAATTTTGAAGAATTTGGCATTATCTAGTAAAATTGAAAACCTATATGCTATGACTGAGAAATTCTATTCATGGGTACATATTCTAAAATATTCTTGTGTATGTTTGCAAACAAATGTGTCAAATTATGTCCACTGCAAAGCACTTTAAAATAGGGGGGGAAATCTTCAGAATTACATCAATGAATAACTAACATGGTATATTAATATACTAGAATACAATTGTTAAAATAACAAAACTCTCTATTTAGTTATATAATTAGAACTCCACACAAAAATCTAAGTAGAGAAAAGGTTTCAGATAATACACACCTTCACATTTACATCCAATTTCCAACATGATAAAATGAACATTACATATTATTCATGGAGATACACATATGTACGTAAGTGCATTAAAGTAGAATGAAAAAGATGTGCTCAGTTCACATTTTCTTCAGGGTTTGAGGCATGAGGAACAAACTGAAGACAGAAGACAAAGAAAATGCCAACTCTCCTGTAATGCTTTATTTCTTTCATTTAAATTAGGACAAAGCAAATGGAACAAAACATTTCCAATCATCAATTCTGATTGAGAGGTACATTAACGTTCTAATTATTCATTTTACTCTGGGGTATTTTTCAAATTTCTCAGAACAAAAATTCCCATAGTAAATCGAGAACAAAAAGAAAGTTCCTTAACATGATTTAAAAATACATATATTTCAGAACAAATCTCAGCATCATTCTTCATGGTGAAACACTAAAAGCATCAATATCAAAATAATTTTTGAAATAAGAAGACACAACTATTAATGTGGACCTAGGGGTTATAGCCATTAAATTAATTAATGAATAAAAATGTTTGTATATTTGTGTGTGTATATGTGTATGAGTGTATATATGTGTGTGTATGTGCAGGTACATGTGTATATGTGTATGAATGTGTATACATGTATGTAAGTGGATACACACATGTGAGAATGTGTATATGTATATGTGTGCATATATATGCACGAGTATATGTGAATGCTTGTATATGTATGTATATAGGTGTATATAAATGTATGAATGTATATATGCATATATGTGTATCTATATAGAGATATATATGTGCATGTTTGTGTGAATGTACAAGAAAGTGCATATGTGTGTGTGCATGCATATGTATGTACATGGGTACATGCACAGGTGTTGTATATGTACATGTGCATACATACACATCAAATGAGGAAATACATACACACACATCAAACCAGGGGAAATACATACACACACATCAAACCAGGGGAAATACATAGGTGTTCCATATGTGTTTGTTCTGTCTTTTCAAGTGGATTTTATGCTTAATAAGATCTGAAGCTATGACTCATATTTCTTTTGGAATTCACACATAGTGTGTTCTCAACAATACTTGTACAGTTGAATTTGGCATCAGTATATATTTCACAGTTTCTCAAAAATCCCTAAAATTAGTTGAAGAGAGGTAGAGAAGATGCTATCCTCTAGATGACTCACTTCATTAGCCAGAAGAACAGAAGAGAATCCATCAGACGGACCTTGCCTCCAGTCTGGGCCAGTTGGTAACTCACTCATTTAGGTGAAGGTGGAATCAAGAAGCCAGTGAAGGTGGGGGATCTCCTTCATGGATCTTTTACAGCAGGAAAGGGAGATGGTGATGGCAGTGATGGATGTGGGCTTCTGGTCCTGTGTGGGAAAGCTGTAAACTCACAAGTTCAGCCCCCAGGATAGGAGGATGGGTCTGCCGAAGAGCGTCATAGTCCAGGCCTGAGCAGACACACTTAGTGAAGCATCCCACTGACAAGAAGGAAACACAGCCACGGCTTTTGTTCTGCAGACTGGCAACGGCAGTCAAAGCAGGAGAGGCATCCAAAAGTAAGAGAGACCATTTCCTCACTTTTAAAAGGAGAGGTTAGTTTCTTATTTTCTTTTCTCCTGGAGGCTGAGTCAGGCAGGAAAGCAACACCCTAAGGTCAGATCTAAGTTGAAGAGTTGAGAGCTCCATTCAGGCTCAATTCAACAAGCTGCAAGACATGCACAGCCCAGATGGGCAGTAAACCAAAAGAGCCACAGCAGCAGAAGGAATGCCTTATTCCAAAACATCACTTGGAGCCCAAGAACAGTCTCTTGCATTTTAGTTAAGACTCCCCACCCAGCAAACCAAATTATGTTCTTTCTGGGTGGCTGGCTTAAAGAATAGTACATTACAGTGGAAACTCCCATTTACTTCATTTACTGCCGTTTATAATATTTTCCACTATTTGGAGATAATGAATTCATCCTTTTTTTTTTTTTTTTTTTGACAAACATTATGCAGGCCACTACAAGAGCCAAATGTTCCAGAATCCTTCTCAAATGTGTTACCCTTAATTTTCTATGATAGCTTTAGTGGTTTCTTTGGAAAGGCCCCAACATCAACCAAATTAACAATGCTGAAAATAAACTCAACTGTCACCTTCATTCCCTTTGAACAGCCTGGAGAAAATGTCACCTTCAAGAACCTTTCCAGTATGCAGGCTTAAAGAAGACAGGTTAATTAAAGTCAATCCCAGAAAAATAACTTCTCACCACAGCAAGTTTCTCCCCAGGCCAGCCAAACTGTGGATCACAGTTGTAGACAATCTCCACTTTATCTGTAAAATTCATTTTACATGCAGGACTGAAAACACGGATTCTGTCAATGGAATTATATCCCTGTAATTGCCCAGCTGAGGGGTCTTTTGAAAGGATGTTAAGCAGGAGTCTTAGTAGGAGGTAAGAGGGAGAGAAGGAATATTCCAGGCTTCCTTTTCATTCACAGAAGCCTGGCAGTTCTCTCAGCTTGGGAAAAACCAGACATGCATTGCATATGTGCTACATGCATAGAAAAGATCTTGCCACTCAGAAAACTTACTTTTTACCAAATAACAGGCCCACAGCAGAGTATGACAAATAAAGCCACAACAGCCTCTCTTTGCTATTTACACCCTTCATTCCACTGGCAAAACTGGAACAATAAATACAGCAAGAGTTTGTTCCTCTTTCTTATATTCTGTTATTGTTTGCTTTGGCAACAGCCATTATCATGGGACCAGCAGGAAAAGAGGACACACTGAACCAGGAAAAAATATGACAGTCAGCTAAATCCATCACCAAACCCAACTTGGTGAAGGAAATTGGTACCCAAGTCATATGATTCCAGTTGCTCACATCCTAGATGCTGGATGAGACTGAAAAGCCATGCACGAAGAGGTGGCAAAAAAAATTGTCATTTTTGCTCCACTAAAAATGGTTACTATTAGCATTCTACAAAGCAGAAATGGAAAGGCATTATTTGGTTGCTTGTTAAACTTGTTGGATCTTTGAGGAAATGTTTTCAGTATCTATCAGCATTTGGCTTTTCCCTGTTCCAAGGAGTCAATCTTCTCATGTTGCTTCCTTTCTGTTAAGACTGTGGATACCTATTGGTACCCTATACTTCCTCCGTCAGGTGAAACAGAGGCCCCAATTTTTGTGGTTCAGTTCCATTAAGGATATATATTTTTCCACTATTACTCTTAACCTCTGTGTGTTTATATCGAAAATAAAACATAGGAGAAATTTATTTTTTTTCACCCAATCTGACAATATCTGCCTTTTAATCTCAGTGTTTAGTCCATTAATATTTAATGTGATTAATGGAATGGTTGGGTTTAACTCTATCTCTTTATTTGTATTGGTCAAGTATCTTTTAGTATTCTGTCTATTCTACTATTTTCTAACTGTGCCTGTTTGGCACAGTTACTTACTAGTTATTATTCTAAGAATTATAATATATATTCTTAACTTATCACAATCTACCTTGAAATAATCACATCTTATGTATGTATCTTAAAATAGAATTTTTCCTTTTACTTTCCTTCCATCTTTATGCGATTGTTCCAGAGCACAATGCTCATTTTTTCTTGAAACAGTAATGATCTTTTTAAAAAATAAAAAATAGGAAAATAAATACATTGTGTATTTACCCATGTATTCACTGTTTCTGGAGCTCTTTAATTCTTTACTATACAACATTGGACTTCTATATCCATTCAGTCATTTTGAACTTTTCTTCCTTGAAAACAAGCCTATGGCAAGGCATCATAAAAAGCTAATATAAACTGGTGCCTGGGTGAAGAACTAGCTCCATCAATGACCAGCAGGGATATGCAGCAGCCTTCTTATGATAATGAATATATATAGTACACAAGTGATTTATAGCAGGGATTTTTAGGGCCTATTTATTCTGGAGGAGAGAAAATCCAGGAGTGATGGAGTAAGCCTCAAAAGTCTGTCAAGATAGAAATAATCTTTTTTGAAAGTTAGAATTAGGATAAAAGGGTTTAAGCTTACACTCAAGATAAAGAACTAAGATTATAAAACATGAAGCAAAATACATTGAAAACCATTGATTCTCCATGACAGAGCTACCTAGTCTGGGAAGGAAAAATGATACGGAGGTTAAAAATGTGGACTCTGGCATCTGACCCCCTGAGTTTCACTCCTGCTTCACTACTTACTGGCAATGTCATCTTGGATAAGTTAATTAACTACTCTGACCTTGTTTCTTTATATGTAAAGTGGGCATATTGATAATAGAACACTCTTCAGTGTTCTGAACACTTGGAACACTGCTTCTAATATTCCCAGTATCCAATAAACATTAGTCATTACTACCCTGGTTACTTGGTGACCCTTTATTTTATTTACAACTCTAAGATTCCATTTTGCTTTGAGTTTTCTCTCTTTCATTGTTCTTGAGGTTCAAATTAGAAATAAGAGATTTGTTTTTATATCACTGTCCTCTTCTTTCACCTAACCTCAATATACACTTATGAAACACTGTAGTTTTTGCTTAAATTTGTAATCTGCAACATGGAAAAAATACTTGTTTTATTAAAACAACCTATCAAGGTAGGGACTATGGAACAACCATATCATGTCATAGTCCCAGGTCAATGAAAAACCTACTACTATAGATAAAAACAGACTCACTATTTGAATTGTGCTCCTGGAAAGTGGCCAGCCATGAAAGAAATAAGACTCAATCTCAAAGCAATCAGACAATGAGAAGCAAGAGAATCAACTTATGCTGATGACCTATACTGCTCACTAATCACCCATAGGTACTTTAAAGTTCAAAACCATCTTTGTGCTAGCACCTACTAGCCTCGATTTTCATATGTCATAACTGGAGTTGGAGAAGTTTCCATGTCTTATCCAACTTTACAAACACATGGCTCCCTTGGCCATTAGTTTTCCACCACAGCAAATGCCAAATCATGTTCATTGACAGTAGGAGAGCACAGATTACTTAAAATATGTCAGTACTGGGAGAACTAGATACAAGTTTGAGTAGACTCAGTTAATGGAGAATAAAACATGGATGTCAGGAATGTAGGCAACCAAAAAAGGGAGTTGATAAAAATCAGGAACACACCTGACTTGATGTGGGTCACACCAAAAGCTGACAAAGAATCAAGGACTGATTTCAAATAATTGATCTAGGAATTAAAGGGGCTAGCAAGAGAGTGGAGAAATCAGAGAAAGGAAGGTTACCAATAAAGTTTGCATAATAAAACAAGTTCTACTGTGGGCAAACTGGAGCTTAAATGTACTGGGGAGCCCTGAGAGCCAGTAGAGAGCCATGAACCTCAGAATTATCTTACCTAGAGGTGAGAAAGATGGGGGTGTTTATTTACAAATTCAATCTATTTCTTCTTTCAGTCAGTGGTTGAAGGCTGCCTCTGGTGATGTTAATTTCATGGCACTCCAACTTGCCATGTGCATAAGCAGAGTGGCCTTTGATGGCAGGAGAAACTTCGTAAATGAAAAGAAGTAGATGCTGACAGTTGAGATTTGGACCAGCATACATTGAAATGGCAAAGGCCAAAGTTAGGAATTTGGCTTGATAAATATCAGAAATAATGGTAGGTTGATGCCCAAAATCTTGCAGCTAAAATCAAGCAGCTAAGACTAAAAAATCAGAAATCAACCATTCAGCTTTTTAGAAATGATACATATTGTCTAGATCAGCACCTTTATTTTTGTATTGAGGTCTCCAGGAGTCAAAAAGAAAACTTTTTATGAATTCTCAGTGCACTAATGGCAAATTAATATTCCAATTTCATGCACCAGAACTCCAGTCTTCTCATGTATTGCACAATGCAGAGAACTGTAATGCATTTCATTCTAAAATAGATCTGATACAGGCAACAACCTCTTTTAAACTACCCGTGAAGGCAAAAAAATAAAATCAGTCTGAGGAGATGGATGGGGTCTGACTTTACAAATTCATATAAGAGAGTGAGTGGCTGAGAGGAAAACAGAGAAATAAAAATCGCAGTATGAGCTTTTATACACTGTTGGTAGAAAGGCAAAATGGTACAGCTACTTTAGAAAATAATTCAGCTGTTGGTTTGGGTTCCAATATTCCAAAAGGGAGCTGGAATATTAAAACATAAACCTACCATACAATACAGCAATTCCACACATAAGTATTTACCCAAGAAAAATAAAAACTTACATTCACACAAAAGCCTATATGCCAATATTTATAGCAGCTTTTTTATAACTATCAAAAACTGGAAACAAACTGCCAAATGTTCCCCAACCACAGAATGTGCCTCACATCCAGACAATGGGATATTACTCAGAAACAAAAGGGAATGAACTACTGACAACGCACAACAACACAGGTGAGTCTCAAAGGCATCCTGCTAACTAAAAGAAGCCAGACTCAAAAGGCTGCACTGTATAATTTCATTTATATGGTGTTCTATAAAAGGCTGGACATGTGGAGAAGAGTTGACTACAAAGGACAGCACAAGGGAATTCTGTAGTGGATATATGTTGATTGTGTTGGTGGTTACACGACTGTGTACATTTGTCAAAATTCATAGATTAGATGCCAAAAAGAAAATGTGGTTGTATGGATTTTTTTAAAGAAAACCATTCTTTTTTTTAAAAAAAAAAAAAAAAGAGGAAATGGTAAGGTTCTGAAGCAGCAAGGAACTTCAGTCAAAGTTGAAAACCTAATCCAGGGTACTGAGACTAAAAGTTCCACTCTCTAATGCTTCAGCCATTGGCAGCAGCATCCCAGGCCCTTAGTAACTGAGACGGTCCATGATTAAAGCAAAAATATTTGCAGACTAACAGATTCTTTGAACCTCCATGAGCCTACACCTCCAACTCTATGACAGAGCCAAATCATGTGGATTGATTGCAGTCCAGTACCACAAAAATGACAATCATTCAATGAGATAAATAACAAAAATTTTAAAAGCAGAATATCAGATTTTTTTAAAGGATGGAAACATAACATCCACTCTGGAGACTCAGAGTCACATGGATGGTAAGACTATCTTTGATTGTACATGAAACATTTAGAAACACAGACTAAGGAACTGGACAAAATTGGATATAAAACACAGGTCTGACCCTGGCCTGCCACATGACTATGGCTGATCAAATTATGGGCCTCAGTTCAATCCTCCCTGAACCATGTTCTTTGTCATGTAACTTCACGATTTTCCCCTTTGTACGTGGGCATAGAGTACTTCCCCAACCTTCACCTTTGGGCTTAGTGAGAAGGCATGCCATAGCCAATGGAATGTGTATGGAAGTGACATGACTGTTCTGAGGGCTCACCTGAAGAACTCTTGAAGTTTCTGCTTGACCTCATGTGCTTTTGTCATCTCCATGAAAAGAGCTTTTCTTGTGCTCCTAAATGAATTCATGTGACACAGGCCATCCCAGGTGCTTTCCTGACTTATGAGCAAGAATAAAGGAATTTTATTTTATGTCACTGAGTTTTGAGGAAATACGTTATGCAGCATTACTATGGCAATAGCTAACTAATACAATGATCCCAGGTGGGTAACTCTGACATCCCCTTTATTCACTCATTCATTCCAAACAAATATTTATTGAACATATACAATGAGCTAAAAACTAGAGCAGGTGCTGAGCACCCTGCAGAGGAATGGACATAATTATCCCTTCTAAGTATAACCTAAAGCTCACTGCCATATGGGACCAAAAGAGGTCTTTATTGCACATATTGCACCCACTCTAAACCTCCCTGTTACATAAGCTCCCCCATTACCTAAACTGAATTCCTATCACTCTCTAAATTGATTTGGTCGACATTTACTCTGACATCTCTCACTCCATGTTCTTTTGCAACTTGCCCCTACTGACTTCCACATCCCTAACTTGTCTTTAGTTGAGCTATGCTCACTTGTGGGGATCCCACAGCACTGGAGGTACTGAAGCATTTAGCTGTGGTAGACTGTGGTAGGCACTAGAGACATGCAACCATTTAAGTAAAGGTCAGTTTCTCAGTCACATTAGCCTCATTTCTAGTGCTCAAAAGTCCCATGTGACCAGTGTACATTGGATAGCACACATATAAAACATTTTTGTCATCACAGAAAGTTCTATTGGACAGCATCAACAGGAGTTCTAGTTTGCAAATATCACCCTTCTCCCCCCAGTGGCTCATATATGCTGTCAGAATGTCATGTGCCAGTATCATTGTTAAACCCTGTAGCAACACCAATGTAGGCCATATTGTAGAATCTATCTCATCATGCCTTTCCTTCTATTGGAATAAATATTCACTGGGGTCTCCAGACTTCCTCCCTGATGCTTGGCTTCTCTTGTAAGCCTTACCACTGCCAAGTCCATTCCAATTCAAGTTAACCTCCTTCAGCAGGAAATTTTTAAAATCTCATGAAAATCATATAATACATATAGTGGCCCAGAAGAAGTGATATCACTCAACTTCACATCAGATCCATCTAGACAGGACTGCACATGGAACTTAAAATAGAAATTTTAATATTCAGATGTTGAGGTGAATAAACATAATGATATATATATATATAACATGCCCAGGGGAAGGGTGTATAGGAAGAGGAGTATAGAAGCTATCAAGAAATAATGCTTTTCTGTCTAGTCATCTCAGTTGTATTGGAATTGGGTGTAATTTCCTGATATTAGGGATTAGCTGATTCTATTATGGTTCGCAATTAAAGCCACCCAGAAAAGTTCATAGATGACCAGGAATTATAACATAATAAAAACTCTCAAAGAGGAACCACAATTATCTCCCTTCCAGTGCAGAAAGCTCTTACCCTTTTGCCACTGGAGGATTGGAAGACAAGAGAGATTCCTGACTGGAAGGTCCTACCTCCAACTTCATGGCCACTAAATAATTTCAAATGGCTCTGAAGGAATACCCAGTCCTTCCCTTGGCTCCCTAGAGATGTCATTATTTCAGAAACATAACAACATGGAAAAATATCTCAACACTTTAACTACCTCTATATTGATCTTCCTTCATTAGCCTTTGCGGTCTTTAAAAGATTAAAATAGGAGGCCTAATAAGAATAAGGTCTGCCTTGAAGGAAGAAGAGTTAACCAAGAACAAAGCTACAGGAGGGTTTCTGTTTTGTTTTCTTTTAAACTCTTCGGAATTTTTGGTCTTGGACAGACAGATCAGCACAGCACATTGCTCCCAAGTTTCCAACCCCAAAATATTTTTCTTAATTTTAAATCTTTGCAAAATAAATGCTACATTTGTTTCATGATTTTTTACTACTGAATAAGATGGAAAGAGAATGCTAGCTCCTGTCTCTTGTCCCCCCAAAAGAAGTTAGGCCAATGGAAAAAGTTGAGACTTTGCTTTTTTCCCTACCCATCTACTGAGATTTTTACACTCAGAAAATATCCCTATTTGAAAAGAACTTCATCCGTGGTACTTATGGCTTTGATGACTAGATCTGAAAAAAAAAAAAAATTCTGAAGTAAGTAAACCCTCAGACCTTCCAAGATTCCAGAACCTAAATACCCCCAGATGCTTTCTCCTAGAGGAACTAGAAGGATAAATTTGCATTTGCCATTCTCTGAAAATGCTGATTACCAGACCAAACTCCTTTGAATAAGTCTTTCAAAGTTCAATGCATCTTGTAATATTGTGCACCACATTTTCCAGCCAATAGTATTAAACTCCTGTTTACTCTCTTTTCTTCTAATTTTATATTTTCTCCATTTTATTTTGTACATAGTGGCACTACTCTTAATTTTTTTCATTTTCTTTCTTCTTTCTGTGATATATAAGATCTCTGCCTCTTCCCCAGTCTTTGCCATCTCAGTAAATAGCTAAACCATCTGCTCCAGAAGCTCAAGCCATGAATGTAGGATACATCCTTGATTTCTCCTGTTCTCCCATGGCCAACATCCAATCTGTCAATATGGCCTACTGAATTTGCCTTCAAAACATTTCCTGAATCCATTTACATCTATTTCCTCTGTTCCACTATTTTGCTCCAAGACATTATCTTTGCAATGATCTACTAATTGGTCTCTCTGCTTCCACTCTTGTTCTTCTATAATCCGTTCCTTACAAGCAGCTGGAATGATCTTTTAAAATATATGTAAGTTTATTCCACTCTCCTGTATAAACTCACCAATGGCTTCCTTGAGACTTACAGCGAAGTCAAAATTTCTTAGAACATCTTACCATGACTCTGAAGGACCTGGCCTACAGCTACCTTTCCACCTTACCTTCTTGGGCTCATCTCCTATCACTGTACCCCATTCTCTACACTCCAGCACCCTGGCTTTTCCTCTGCAGCTTGAATTTGCCAACTCTGCTCTTGCTTTAGGACATTTGCATTCACTGTTTTCTCTTCTTGAGATAGGCTTCTCCCATAACTCTGAATAACCAACTCATTCTTGACCTTCAAGTGAATGTCACTTAAGACAAGACTTCTCTGACTACCGAATCAAATGTAGCCCTGCAGTCATTTTAGATTCCATCTCCTCAACAGGTATTTTTGGAGTACTTATCACTGACTAATACTTGCTAATTTCTGTGCTTTCTGTCTATTCCTCTGCAGTCGAATGTTAACCCCATTAGGACAAGGATTTTGTCTGTCTTACAACTATATCCCCAATACTTAGAACTGCAACTAGCACCCAGTGGATGCTAAACATACATTTTTTAATGAAAAAGTGAATAATATTCACTAATATTAATATTCCACTAATATTTTCTATTTTTAAAGATTTTTATTTATTTATTTGACAAACAAAGATCACAAGTAGGCAGAGAGGCAGGCAGAGAGAGAGAGATTGGAGGAAGCAGGCTCCTCACTGAGAGGAGAGCCCAATTTGGGGGTCAATCCCAGGACCCTGGGATCATGACCTGAGCTGAAGGCAGAGGCTTTAACCCACTGAGCCACCCAGGCACCCCTCCCCTAATATTTTCTTATAATTTCAAGAGTAGAGGAGAATGGGAACTAGACTAATTCCTTTGACAAAATATCCTTTACCTCAACCAGAGAAATGAAGTGACTCTCTTTCAACAGGATAGGAAAGGAAACAAAGTTAACCTTGATTTAGTGCTTCCTCTGTGCCTAGCACTCTACTTAATCCTTGAAATGCATTATATCACTTAATCCTTCCTTATGAGACTCCTTTTAAGTGGGCATTAATATCTGCATTTTAAAAAATAAAAATCTGGGGCGCCTGGATGACTCAGTCATTGAACATCTACTTTCAGCTCAGGTCATGATCCCAGGATCCTGGGCTCAAGCCCCACATCTGGCTCCTGGCTTTTCCACTCCCCCTGCTTGTGTTCCTGCTCTTGCTATCTCTCTCTCTCTCAGTCAAATAAATAAATAAAATCTTTAAAAATAAAAATAAAATAATAAAAATAAAAATAAAAATCTGAGGGGCACCTACAT
The DNA here is from genome assembly GCF_030435805.1 of Mustela lutreola. Classification (NCBI taxonomy): domain Eukaryota; kingdom Metazoa; phylum Chordata; class Mammalia; order Carnivora; family Mustelidae; genus Mustela; species Mustela lutreola. The sequence continues at coordinate 36,158,451 of NC_081298.1, read as the reverse complement.
GGCTCGTTGGGTTAAACCTCTGCCTTCGGCTCTGGTCATGATCCCAAGGTCCTGGGATTGAGCCTCACATCGGGCTCTCTGCTCAGCCCTCTCTCTTTGCCTATCTCTCTGCCTACTTGTGATATCTGTCTGTTAAATAAATAAACAAAATCTTTAAGAAAAATTTATATAATAAATAATAAATAAAAATCTGAAAGTGACTATAGTAGGAGCTGATTTACCTAATCCAGATCCCACTTAGAGCTAGCTAGCTACTGTGAATAATGGTTGCTAATGCTCAGAGCTACTCCCTTCTCCTGATAATTACCTTCTCATGACAGAAACACCTCACAGGGAGATTGCAACCCTCTATGGCAGCCCCTGGACAAAATCCGAAAACCAACTGACACAGAGATACAAAAGAAAATGACTCCCTTGGGACTAACTCCTATACAATTTACACTTCAGTGTTCCCTGTGGGATCAAGCAACAGCTAGATATCTGAAGCCAGAGTCTACATTCTTGCTCAGCATCTTCCCTATACCTCTCCTGCTTCCCTCATTCTATTTCAGATTTCTCCTGAGAGTGTTCTCTTAATAAATCATTTGCACAAAAATCTCTGTCTCAGGCTCTACCTCTAAGGAATTTGACCTAAGACTCTTAGAGGGGAAAAAATAGTATGCTCAAGGGTAGAGAGTTAATAACTGGTAAAGACAGAATTCAACTACAGGTGTGCAGGACCCCAAGCTCTCACCACTTCACTGCACTGCCTCCCTTGAAAGTTCATCTTTGTGCCTAGGGAAGACTGCTATGAACCACTATGGTGTGAGAGTTTCTGAAATATGCCTAAGGGGTGGGGGGGGAGCCTGCAATAAGAGTTAGTGGTCCTTCTATTCCCAAGATCCCTATCACTGACAGGCATGAGATACAAAAGGGAAGATGTAAAAAAGAAAAGGGAACAATAGTGGTTAAGGGAATGGCTCTGTGTCTTTTTTATATCAAGAAACCATCTATTCTGTGACCTTGAACACATCACTGGAGCTCTCCATCTCAGTTTCTTTAACTGTTAAAGAGAAAGATTGTCTATGTTGCAAAGTCAAGTTGCAATGCCTGGTAGGTAGTAAGTGCTCAATAAAAGAAGCTAATATTTTCCAAAACCACAAGTGTTACTTCCAAATTCCAAGGCTTTCCTAAGGCTAGAACCTAAATCTCCAGCATGTCCCCCACATCTCCCACTCTCCTGGTTTTTGGTGCACATCTCATAAGTTGGTTTACTCAGTACAGCAAAGGCTAGGGGCTGCCAATGGCCTGATAAAGCAGGGAAATCACCTCCTTGCCTTAAGTCTGAGACATCTGGCCCTATGCAAAGCATGTTATAGGGAAACAGTGTTGGTATTCATCTCTCCCAAACGATGCTACAAGGATTAAGATAATTACACATGGTCTAACTGTACAGAAAGTTATGGCTATATCTTCTGGCATATCTCTTGCCCAGCTGACATAAGAAAATAAGCATACCTTAAACTCTTCTAATGCCTCATAAATGCCTGGTTGAGTCACAGAAAATATCATCTTTATTATCGTAGTTAGTGTCCCCTATGCCAAGTACCTTATAATCATTATTCTGTTTAGCCCTGCAGGCCTGTATTTGTCAACACCCCTGTCCATTCCCAAAGAAAACAGGCTTAAATCAATGACATATACCAGAATCACCAGGAGGGCTTTTTATGTTTTTATTGTTATTTTTATTCCTTCTGCTTCCTTAATTCTCATTTATTTTAAAAATTCAGTGTGTTAAAGGAGGTAAAATGTGTTTTGTTTCGTTTCTGTTTTCAAGAGAGTGCACCTAAGTTAGTGGGGAAGGGGCAGGGGAGAGATAGAAAAATCCCAGGCAAACTAAGCACAAAGCCCAAAGTGGGGCCCAATCTCACAACCCTGAGATCATGTCCTGAGCCGAAACCAAGAGTCAGGTATAACCCACTGCGCTACCCAGCCACCCCAGAAGGAATACGGGAAATTTAAATCTCAACAACTAGAAGTGGATGCTGGGCTCAGAGTGGAGAAAAGCAGCTGCATTAGGCATAGATCTAACCGGACATGCTTGAGAAAATCAACCCCGGTGCTTAGCATCTGGCATGATCCTCTCTTGGGCATCATTAGTAGCTTCAGGCTGAGTCCCCTCCCCAATGATCCTGTTAGCTGGAATGAGATTAACATGCTTGGAGGCAGCCAACTTTGTTGTCCATGACTTACCCCATAAAATGGGGTTCAGATTTCAGAGGTATTGACTTGTTCCTTATAAAAATCACTCTTATATTTGGAGTTTTAGACATAGAACTGTCTTGAACCATCCCAGAGACTCAAAATTTTTCCTGGACACACATTTGACTCAGTGATAAGGATTTCCTGACAGTCCACAGTAGCACAAAGCTGAGTTTGAAAAAGGTGAATATAGTCATTGTTTTCCCTACACAACTGATGAGAACAGAGGCATGACTGATACCCAAAAAGAAGAGATGAGTCTCATCCCAAATGACTGCTGGTGAAGCCATTTGTTGCTTTTTATTACTTCTTATATCCCTTATATTTCATCAGGAACATTTTTATTGTGCCTAAAGTATAACTCTTAGTATTTTATTTGCTGATGACAAATTTTCTGGTCTCATTTGTCTGAAAATATTTTAATTTTTAAAATCTAGATTGCTGGGCCCCATCCCCATAGTCTCTTATTCAGGTTTGGAGGTAGGGACCCCAGAATTTGCATGGACCACACCTTGAGAATCATTGGCTTAGAAGAATTACAAAACATCTCTAAGACTCCAACCCTTCAGAGAGTCTATTTACATTCTAAAGTCTCTGCTTTGACTATAAAAGGGAAATTCTTACCTAATCATAACCAGGGATGTGCTAGACCTGGCACTTATCACAAGAGCCAATTGTTATCATCTCTTCCCAACTTCACAGAGATGTCACATTAGTAGCTTGAAATCAGCTGTGGTAGGAATACTTACACAATGGAAATTGGCAAGCACTATAAATCAGGGTTTGTTTTTTCCTAAGACACCAATAAACAAAACTTTTACTAGTATATTACTCGTCAAGGCCATACCTACAGATTCCTCTTCTCACTCTCCATCCTCTCAGAAGGAATTCATCAATCACCAAAGACCATGATTGTGTCTAGGACAGTGGCTCCCTCAACACAGTCTTACAAGTTTTTAATAACACATTCTTAAGTAAGTCCATTTCTTTTCTTCAGTACTTCTTTGAAAAGAAGTGATCGGGGCACCTGGGTGGCTCAGTCAGTTAAGCATCTGGCTTCAGCTAAGGTCATGATCTCAGGGTCATGGGATTGACTCCCTGAATTGGGTTCCCTGCTCAGCAGGGAGTCTGCTTGTCCCTCTCCCTCACCTTCTGTCCCCCCCACACTCCTGCATGCACACATTCCTCTCTTTCTCCCAAATTAAAAAAAAAAAAAATCTTTAAAAGAAATTAAGTGAGAGACGCCTGGATGGCTCAGTGGGTTAAGCCTCTGCCTTCAGCTCAGGTCATGATCTGAGGGTTCTGGGATCAAGCCCCACATTGGGCTTTCTGCTCAGCGGGGAGCCTGCTTCTCCCCCCATACTTCCCCCTCTCTGCCTGCCTCTCTGAGATCTCTCTCTGTCAAATAAATAAATAAAATCTTTAAACCAAAAAAAAAAAAAAAAAATTAAGTGAAATTTTAAAAAAAGAAAGTGATCAATTTCTATATAAAATTACTCCACTGGAAATCATGGTAAGCTCAAGCCAGCCCTACTGTGGATACCTGAGAGTGGCAAGCCTCTGTGTGAAGCCATCTCACTCACTCTAAACCTTCATTTATATCTCTAGCAAACATATTTGAGCCTCTGCTCTCTGCCAGGCACTAGATTAGACAAAGAAGAGAAGACAGCAAATAGTCTCTCCAATGTATTTGAGGAAGAATAATTCCAAATTTCCAGATAGGAAAAATCTGAAAGAAATCTTTATCTGAGAACTCTAATTAGGGTTTAGATTTTTACTGGACAATACATTCATATATGTGGCACAAAATTCTAAGGGTACAAAAGGATATACAGAAAATGTAAGTCTCCTTCCCAACTTTGTGTTCCAACAACCTAGTATCTCCCTCCTGGAAGAAAATGCTATTTCCATTCTGTGTGTGTATGTATCCAAAGATTTTTATGCACATAAAAATACATTTTTTCTTTTTTTACACTGATGATAGCTCATAACACAAATTTTTCTGCACCCTGCATTTTTTCCATAACACTATATCTTGGATATTATTCCATAGCAGTATATAAAGAAATATCTACCTCATTCTTTTTAACTACAGCATGATATCATGTAGTATACCATGATATATTTGCCTACTCCCTTACTAAAAAGCATTTAGAATTGTTTCCACCATTTTGCAGTTAAATAGTGCCACCATAAATAATGCTGTGCATTCCTCATTTCACTTATGTGCAATGTAGGACAGATTTCTGGAAGTAGAATTTATCTGTAGGATAAATTTCTAGAAGTAGAACTATGGGTCAAAGGACATTTGGGATTTTAGTAACTATTACCAAACTGTCCTCCAAATTGTTTATATTAATTTACATGACCACTAACAATATACAAGAGTTCCAGTTTCTTCACATATTTTCAACCACGTATCTTATTAAACATTTAGATGTGTGCTAACCCAGGAAGGGAAAACTATCTTATGATACTTTTAATATGCATATTTATTATTATAGAGGAGATCAAGTGTTTTTTTTAAATATATGCCAAATAAATTTGTGTTATTAATTTGCTTTTTAGTGAACTATCTGACCATATATTTTGTCCATTTTTCTATTGTATTTTTGGTCTATTATTAATATATAAGTATTCCTTATGTATTATAGTAATGTCCCCTTTATCTAACATGAATAGCAATTTTTTTCTTAATGATTATTATAAACTGAAAAAAAAAAAAAAACAACCCCACAGTTAATCACAGGAACTATTTCCTTTAGCCTATGAACGACCCCACACACTGAAACACATTTGAATGAGTAAGGAACTTTAGATCCAGAAGCCACAGATGATATTATAAGTACATATGTGCATTTAAAAAATGCCTCTCTAAAATTGTGGCCAAAGGCAAAATCTCTGACCAGAGCACTTGACAGTAAAGTATAGAATTTCACTCTTGAACTAACAAGGAAAAGAATCTCAGAGTCCTAGACCATGAGAAATCACAGAGAGGGGCCAGCCTTGGCCCACTGTCACAGCAAGTGTCAGAATGGATCGCTAGGATGATCTTGGGAAACTCTCTCACTTGTTTGTTTTCAAATGCCTTTGAGAGCTCGTGAGGAAAGCTTAGATAAGAGCAGTCAGGGTGAGAGATGGTAACACCACTAGCCATGGGGCTCATATAGGTTTTTAAAAAGACTCTATGACCCCACCCCTTTACACATGTGTCCCAAACACATTTGCAAGCTGGAAAAAGGAGACAGTGTCAATTATCTCCACACATGTCCCTGGATGTCTAGGCTTAGTTTTGATGGCAGCTTTCATTTATGATTCAACAAATATATTCTCTCACAAATAAGCAACTTTCTGCTTCAGCACAGGTTTGGCAGCTCTGAGCTCATGCCAGAGCTGTCTGGGTTATCCCTCGTTTCAAATTAAAGTTTTCTGAAGCACTCTTTTCAGAAGGTGGGGGTTGCTCTCGTTTATTTCTGATAATCAAGTTTTACAAAGTCTTTTGGCTAAGAAAACACCATATAAGCCTCCAAATCCCAAGCAGACTCAGTAGAAACCTAAAGGAGAGAAGATAAAGCTCTCAACAGGCGCCAATGTCCTGGGGCTTGGATCTTCAGCTCAGCATGAAATCCACACTCCAGGGGGCTAAGAAATAGAACAACCTAGTCTCTTTGAAGAGCAGTCAGGAGACAATATCTCCTGGAAAAACTGGCAACCAAGCCCCTAGCTACTATGGAGAACATCTAAAAGTGTACTCATTGATCTAGTTTCATGGCTCTCCTTGCTCCTTACCACAAAGCAATACTCCCAACAATGCAGATAGAAATGAATGATAGGATGAGCTTATGTTATGCAAAAAAACAAGATGTAGAAAAGGAGCCTGGCACTCCAAAGACAAGCATAACTCTCAGTTTCATAAAGATGAGGTAATGTTTCCTGCTGCTTCTCCCATGGTTCCTCCCAAGGGGTGTAGCACATAGTAGGTGTTCAATGGGTAGGAATGACAAAATAGGCCTTTCCGCAAAATGCCCCAAATGGTTCCAGGAATATTTTCCTCTCTCCAGATCTCCCAGACTCGTCCTACCCATTCCTTAAGTCCCATCACAGTCAGCTTATCTTCCAAGTCTTCCTGGATGTTTATTTCAGTTGTTATTGAACTTTTTCTGGGCTCTTCCTACTTCTTGCACCAGAGTTTGAACTCAGCAGTTACTATAGTCCACTTTGTGTAATAATTGGTCTCTTTGTGACTCTTGACATCACAGCTACCTAAGAAGCTCCTTGAGCAGAAGAATATTTCTATTTCTACGTATCTGACAGCATGCAGGAAAAAAAGGAGTTTTGCTCTGTAAGGTCCATGTTTCTCATGCTGTACTCTCATCTAAAACATCTTCCTACTTTATCTTTCAGGCTTCAGCTTAGCAATGTCTTCCACTAGCAAGTCCACTCTGAGTCCCTGTATTTAAAACTATACGATGATTTTTGACACTGATTGGACTATCTATCAGTGAGGGACTACTGCATGTAAATCCCTCCAAAAATTCAGTGGTTTCAAGCACCAGCCCAAGGGCTGTGCCCAGTTGTGCTTGCTCTTGTATCTGTAGTCAGCTGCGTAGACACTAGTTGGTCTAGGATGGTCTCAGCTGGGTTGTCTTGGCTCTGCTCCACGTGCATGTGGTCTCTATCTGCCAGCAGGCCAGCTTGAGCTTACTCACAAAACAGCTGTACCAGCTTCTAAGAGAAGGAAAAAGGGGGGCAGGGACAGAACTTGCACGAGATCCCCTGGAGTCCAGGCTGAGAACCAGCATGAGGTCACTTTTGCCACCTTCTCGGTCAAATCAAGTCACAAGACTAGCCTGGATTTAAGAGTGAGAAAATGGACTCTTCTGGATAAGAGGCACTGCAAAGCCAATGACAAGAGGGGGCATGATACAGAAGGGGGTAAAGAGCTGGGGCCATATTTATACTCAGTCTTCAACAGTCTCCCTCACCTGACTAAAAACTTAAGGACAGGTACAATGTTCTGTTCATTGTTCTATCTCTATCCCTTAGGACAAGAAAGGTACAAAACAGTCTTATCTGTTAGATAAATGTATGATTTAATTAACTAATAATGCTGAAAAGAAAGTCACGATGAAAACTCTCAAGATTGAGCACCTATGAAAATTTGAATGCTCCACTCCATCTTCCCAATTTTATCTTATTGGTTCCAAGAGCAGAATCTCAGTGCAATTAGACCATTGGTATTGACTACTTTTAAGTCTGCCTACATGCTAGGTATGCTCCTACATGTTGTTTATGTCAATAAATTATTATATGGATACTTGGAACTACACACTGCTATCATTATCATCTTCTGACTTACAGATGAGGGAACTAGCACAGAGAGATTAAGCAACTACCAAAACTTCACAGTTCAAAAAAGCAGAGGTAAAATTTGAACCATCCTGTCTGGCTCTAAATTACACTGTATCTCAAGATGTGTGATTTATACCATCTTTTCCCATTTTGACTACTAGACAAATTCCCTACTTCACCAGAGTTGTCCAATGTAGTAGCCACTAGCCGCATGGATGAGACTATTTAGATTTAAATGAATTAACAATGTAATAGCATTAAAGATTTAGTCCCTCAGTCACATTAGACACACTTGAAGTGCCCAAGAATCCCAAGTGGCTAGTATGTACTGACAGGACAGTGCAGGAAACATCTCCATCATCAGAGAAAGTTCTATGGGACAGCACTGCTCTAGAATATTCCACTCTTAGAGAATTTCCCTGCAGTCACAAAGAAAAATAAACCTGAGAGGATATAGTAAGGATCAAGAGAGGATGTGCCATCATGTGGTCATTTACCAGCTCTGAAGGAAGTCAGCATCTTAAAAAAAAAAAGGTATGAGCATGTGGGGGCCACTGAAACACCACAAACTGTGTCTCTAATGAGCATCACTTGAGTATGCTATCTTGTTGAAATGCAGAATTTATGAAATCACAAAAACAACCAGCTTTCCTGAACCTGTGCAATTTAATGCCTTAGGAACTCTAAGTCTTGGCCCCTCTTTTTCAGTTTTCTCAAATGAATATCTGTATATACCCAAGGTAGAGAGCTGCATATTCTCTGAATAGGACAAAGAGGGGGGAAAGGCAGAACATAGAAAAGACCAGTAAGAAACCTCCTGGTGAGAAGTGGGAGGACCCAAAGGGACTTTTAGAAAATCTGATTTGCAGAACTGAAGCCCTGACCAACCCTCCTGGCTTCTCTGAATTTCACTTTGAATTTGATGTTTAAATAATTCCAAACAGCTGAGGAAATTTCAGCTATGCTGTATAGATATGCTGGTTTTTCTTCACTCGTCTGCTTTACATCCCTTTATTTAAATCTTACCGTCTGCTCCACAAATTTGATTAGGGTTTTCCTGAAAGCCTACCTGGCACTGAAAGTTGATAACAACACTTGAAACTCAGAAGGCTGCCTTTCTGTTGCACCTCTATTTCCAACTTCCCACCAATATTCTGAGAGCAAGCACCCAGCCTCTAGCCAATGACTCTTTTTTCTGCTTCCGGGCATTTCCAAGTCTCCTAAGGAGGAATTACAGTGAGAGAGCCCTTGAGGTCGTCCTTGAAGAGGACACTTTTGGTGTCTCAAAAATCAATACTTCATGTTTTGAAAAATGAAAGATCAGTACAAAGGACATGTGATAGTATATGGATCGACTTCAATGTCACCCTCTTTTATTATGAAGTCTGCTAAAAAGTACCCTATTTTTTATGGTTTGCAAAACATGATGAGCTTCCAAAAATGAAACCTCAACCCACTAATCGTGGATAGTTTAATAATCTGATATATTCCTTTACTGTAATTCAGCCTCTTGCCTTTCCTCTTAGGAGAATATAATTAGACCTGAACTCAGACAGCAAGAATGTAAAATCTCTTTAGAAAAAAGAATGCAATCTGGGCAGGAAGATGTAGTCCTAATTTTAGGACACTGCTCAAATGCACTTGAACAGGTTTAGAAAGTCTTTGTGGTTAGATGCCCCACCTTTCTCATCAGGATGGTCATTTAATGCCTGTCATATTTTCACTTAATACTATAAGCTCCATACACTCAGACACATCTACAATCTCAGCTTTATCAGCAAAGCTTGAAAGGAATATGATCAGTGGCAAAGATTAAGGGGGCTTTACAACAGAGGAAGGCATGTTCCATGTTAATTGCTAATTGGTGTCAGCCAATATGGCACCGTGACAAGGCAGCAGGCCTTATCTAACGAGAAGAGGATAGTCTACTTTTTTAGGGTACAATATGTCTAAACAGAAGAATCATCCAACAACCCCAGGTGACTAATTTCTCTATAAATATATTATTGACACAATAGAGGCCTTTTAATGGGATTATAACTACACAGACAGCTGCTCTGCTAGTCAAGGAGAACATGGTTGACAAAAAGATTTCAAGGAAAGAATAGAGGAAAACAGCAAACCTCCAGCCAGGCACACTTAAATGACCTCATTGCTTCAAAATAATAGGATCACACTGCAAATATGAAAGGAAAAGCCAATACGCTTAAAGCAATCGCTTTTTGCATGCTCTTTACCATTTCTCTCCCACAGCTCAAATGAGAAGCCCCCTTGTGCCAGAAGCAGGCCTTCCAAAGCAAAGGACACATTGTTTGGTATAGTGTTCTTTAAAGGAATTATGTTTGGCTTTAAAAGGTCTCTAAAGTGGATACGTTCTTTGCTTCTATGGCCAGGCTAACTTTTACAATTTATATGAAGTTCTTTCCCAAGTTTTACTCAAAAATTTAAAAAAAAATTCTCTAATGCCCACTTTTCAGAAAAAATAAGCATATAAAAGACTGATCAAGGAAAAGGAAAATTACCTTAAAAACTCACTTCCACAATTAAATCTCACTCGTATTTAAAAATGAGGGTGTTAAATAAAATGGTATTATCACTTTATTGTTGCACATTAAGAAAAAAATGAGAAACATTATATGATACCGTCTACATTCTTTTAAAGTTCATAGAAAAGAAAACCTTTAGATAAGATTTGATGGAACATAGAGCCAATCCATGACTTATATTTCCTTATACTTATCCACAGTGTCTAGTTACTTACACATATAAAGTATTAATACATTCATTCACTGGATAACTAGAAATTCAGTAGAGAATGATGACACAAAGTACATTTCTACCCTTCAAAGCTTATATTCTATTGGGGGGGGGGGAGGCTGCACTAGATTGGGACCCTGTGGAGCAGAGCCTGAGACAGGGATTCTTATCCACGTGATTTGTAAAGGAGAACCCTTAGATGAAATTTATAGGACTTAAGGACATGACACAGGGCAAAGGAAGGAGCTGAGGAAGGGTGTGGTTTCAGGTGACGCCACAGGGAACTCTGGATCTGAGAGGAACCCTCTCACTAAACCACCAATTTTTTTTCTGATCTACCAGTTAGTTTTTAGGTGATAAAGCAAGAAAACTTTACAATTGCAAAGGTTTAACAAAATAGAGGGTTTTTTCTCCCTTGCTTATATAATTTATCAGTGCAAGTTTTCCTGATCAGGTAGCTCTTCTTTAAACTCTGATACAGGGACCTAAGTTCTATCCTGTTGCTTCACTGTCTTCAATTACATGGCTTCCATGGTGGAAAGAACAGACATGGAAAACCCACAGAGGATGCCCTTGGGAGATTTCAAGGGCCTAGAAGCAACACACATCATTTCCACCCACATTCTGTTGGCCAGACCTCAGTCAATGGCCAAACTTAATTGCAAGGGAGGCTGGAAGATAGAGTTTAGTTATATGCCAGGAAGAAGTAAAAGCACATTTGGGAAATATCTAGGCCGTCTCTACCACCCCTCTCTGACTCTGTGCTCAAAGAAGTCCAAAAGAACAAACATGCAAATGCCAACAGAATAGAGAAGATTTTGGGTTTTCATGACTACTCACCTGCATCTATGAAATGGAAATCTATTGCTTAAAGGCATCCCCACTGGCGTAGGAGTGAGGGAGAAGGCAGGGGACTGGAACTGAGGAGGTGAAAGGACCTATTGTATCTCTACAGAGCTGGTCTTCTAAATCTCATTTCTTTCAGCTGAAACAATACATCGTTCAGTCCTCTGGATAATTTGCTAATGTGGGTAGTAGTACCTACACCTACACTGGGCTAAGAACCTGAACTATGTGAGCCTGACTTTGATGAATTCCAAGCTATGATCTATGGCTTGATGACTCACTTTTCCACTCTATGCCTCAGACTCCTCATCTGCCAAATGGGATAAGGAACCAGGGATATATCTACACATCACACTGGAATTATTTAAAGAGAGCAAGTAAGGGAGTACTCTCCAGGGAATTTAGAGACTTTAAGAGCTATGGTCCAAGTCACAATAGCAAATTAGTGATATAAGTAAAACATGAGACTTTTCAGGTCCAAACTTGGGACCATTCCCTATACTGCAGTACCTCTCATATAAAGTGTGAAAACTTGTGGAAGAGTATAAAATCACTTCTTAAGGGCAAGGTGAAATTGTTCTTATTGCACATATGTGGGTGATAATTTTCAGGAGAAAATTTGGGGATCCATGATGGAAAATTCCCCAATCAGCCTACAAGTTTAATGATATTTAAGGCATTGGCATCTCCCAGAACATCATGATAGAGTCACTGGCTTATTCACCAGAGATGCTAGTTTGGTATCGAGAAAACAAACATCTCTTCCAAAAGGAAGGTCTGCAGGCTGGAGCAACCAAATGACAAGAAGTAAGATCATAAGGATGCCTGGATGACTCATTCAGTTAAGTGTCCAACTCTTGATTTCAGCTCAGCTCATAATGTCAGGGTTGTGAGATCAAGTCTGTGTTGGGCTCTGTGTAGCATGTGGAACCTGCTTAAGATTCCCTCTTCCTCTTTCCTTTGCCACTCCCTGCCCCCACTCTCTTAAAAAAAAAAAAAAAGTAGGATCATAATAAAAGTAGAAACAAACTAGAAATTTTGTTTAAGAACCCTGAAATAGGTTGGTCCAGTAATTTTCACTCTAGCTGAACATTACCCTCACTCACATGGAGAACTTTTTTTTTCTTTAAGTAAGGAGGCCTGAGCCTTACTCTAGATAAAGTAAATCAGAATCATTGGGCATAGGGCTCAGGCATGAATATTATTTTAAAAGTCTCCTAAGCAATTCCACACTTTGAGAACCACTGGTCTTCATATTTGGATCTTCATAACATCTTTGCAGAGAGTGAGGGCACCTTCAAAGGACATGGGGGCCAGAAGCAGGGAAACAAGAGGTCTGAGATAGGAGATGAGCAGTTGGATAATGATGGGAACAGACACATGAAACCCCCATGAAAAGCAGAACAAGGTTCTGCCTCCATGTGCTTCCTACTGCCAAGTCCTCTGCTGGGGTCATTCCTAGAATCATTCCAAACCTATGGTTGGTGTCAAGGACAATGCTGATGGCAATGAACATCGGATAAGGTCACAAGGTAAGAAAAGCCTCCATATATTGAACAATTACTACCTCTTGAAGTCCATTGGGCAAGGGGCTTTACATACATCACTTCATTTAATACCTATGACAATACTGTGACAACACCATGACAATATTGTGACATTCATTTTAAAGAAGGGAAAGTCAATGTTAAATCAGTATTTAACAAGCTTCAAGCAATCCAACTAATAAGTAGGAGAGCCTGGTTTTACATCTAGACTACCCACCCGTGGTTAACCAAAAATGACAGCTAGAAGAAGAGTCCTATTCAGTGTCTTGACCCCAGTCACCCTTCAGAATTGGAATCCTATAAAGGAAAGAGAGCAAAAAATTTGAGACTTCTTTTAAATAGAACTTCCTGTGGATTATAGAGGCCAAAAACTATAAAATCCATAATATCAGAAAATCAAAAGAAAAATTATAATAGACTTTTTAAAAAGCCAATTGCAATAATCCTACTGGTCCACTCATACCAAAATCAATAAGCCCTTTTAGAAATCTACATAAAATATGGAAGAAGGATATAGTATAGTGCCCTAGGAATTTTTCCGGGTTTTTTTTCTTTCTTTCTTCCAAGAAGACAGGGGAAACCATAGGCCTAGAGTCGACTTTGGCAAAAAAATACATACATAGCTTCCAGCTTAGGAAATTTAAGCTCCATAAATGAAGACAGGTCATTTTCAGTCCAACAGGAATTTTTCTTTTTTATTAAAAAAAAAAATACTCAAAATACTGGGTTCTTTCTCTGAAGAAAAGGAAAAGTCCCATGTGCTGGAGGAGAGCTGACTTGACCAAGACCCCTTTTAGGAGAGCTTTATTTTTCACGGATATCAGAGACTTAAATGGTCTACATTCCAACAAACTAAACCAGGTATAAGAATACTTATTTTAATGAACTATGTATAAGACAACCCACTGTGGTAGATTGCAGCAAAACGGCCTCAAGTCTTTACCTCTCCCTGGATCTCTGCCCTGGGCTACATAATAAGTGCAGTAATATTTATTGACTGCATACTCTATGCCTGGCATTGTGAGCAAGTGCAGCTTCCATTTGTATGGAGAAGAAAGCGATATAAATTAAATCTCAAGTCTTCTGTACTCCCATCACTTTTCCCTGGATGTGACCATGTGATTTGTTTTGGTCAATTAAATACAAGCAGAGGTGATTTGAACAAAATCTTAAAACATGCTTTCATGATTTCACTTAATGTCTTGCTCCTCTGTTTTCCATATGAGCACACCCTAGCTAGATTGTTCAAGGAACAGACGAGTGGAGTCAACCTCACTTATCCTAGTCAAGGTCTTGGACATGTGAGGGAGTCCAGCGAGGATCAGCAAAGCTACCCAGTCAAATTGAAACTGATAACAGGCACAGGAGCAAGCCCTACTGAGCCCACCTCAGATCCACAGAACCATCCTACCCAAACCACTAATTTATGAACAAAAATGCTTACTGTCATACGCATCTCAGGCATTGTGACTACTTGTTATGTTGCATTATTGTGGCAATAAATAATTGATACATCAAGTAATAAAATTTGTATTTGGTGACCATTTCTAGATACTCTACAAATATTATCCCCCCAACAAATATACACACATGCACACACACACACACACACACACACACACTTTCCCTTAGGCCTCATTTTCTCCCACTTTTTGGAATGGATATCTTGAAATTCATAAAATTTCCTCCGTGTCTTCTGGCAATTTGGCTCATTCTCATAGCCATACCTCCCTGAACTATTCCAGGGGGTACAGAAGACTTGAGATTTAATTTATATCTCTTTCTTCTCCATACAACTGGAAGCTGCACTTGCTCACAATGCCAGGCATAGAGTATGCAATCAATAAATATTAGTTGAATAAATAAATGAATGAATGAAATTTAAAAGATTTACTAAAATGGGGTATCTGTTGGTCTTTTTTAGTGGTAGGTGACAGAAACCCCAAGTCAACTGGCTTCAGCAAATACAGGTCTTTAAGTAGTTTATGTAACTGAATAATTCCATGGATAGCTGAATCTAAGCATTCAAATGATACCATCCCATTAGGACCTGATTTCTACTTGGATCTTGAACTTGCTTTCCACCTTTTTTTTTTTTTCTTGACCTCTGAGTAGCATGCCAAAACTACAGTTTTAATATCCTTCCAACAAAAAAGACAGATGTTGTCTTTCCCAACATCTACAGAAAAGCTTTGATGGGTCTGCTTAACTCTGCCCTTCCTGAATTAATCACTTTGGTTGGGGAAATGCAATGCCCCCATTGGAGGTGGGAGAAGTGAATGGTAAGTAACTCCACTGAAGAAAGTGAGGGTATGAATTCCAGTAAAAGACATCAGGGTTAGAGTAGATGGGTGCTGAATCTACTTACATGCCAAGTTAAACCATCTAAACAAGGAAATGCATATATGAACTTATCATACACACATGCTGTATCTGACCCCTTTTGTGCCTTACCTACAATCTCTCCACCTTCCACAGCAACATTGCTGAAGCAACTAGATGCATGTGACACAACCTGACACCTCACCAACAGTACTATGTCCCTCTCACTTTCTATCCCAGGGCTGCTTCTGCCACAGCCATGAGTAATTCCAATAGGAATGCAACCAACCATTCTGATACATGTGCAACCTTGCAACTGTCAGGGAAGTAACAAGCCATGGGACACGCTTGACAATGAGGGATGGAAAACAGTGGATAAGTACTCCCTTACTCTCAGAAGACAGTCATACATGCCTCCTGGCAGGTCTAGACTGAACCCCAATTTCCCAGAGCAAGAACCAGCTCACTAATGCAGCCTAATATTGGCTTTCCCTCCCTCCTTGTTCTGCCTTCCTCAGTTTCCTTTTTCTACGCCCTAAGATCGCTTTCAAAAATAACTTACCTGAACACATATCCTTGCCTTAGGCTCTGCTTTTCAGTAGCATCTTAGCCAATGAACATGCACACACACATACACCCATAACTATCTATAGGAGGTTAAGAAAACACAACAAACTATTCCTTTTACTCTTCTTTTAACTTAGATGCCTATCCACATTTTTTCTCTCCATTTTCAAATAAACCTCAAAAGCTTTAACAGGTGGTTCTGTAAGAAAATAAAACTCGCTTGAAATCTCCCCCCAAATAATTCTCCTCTGCGTCCTGAAAAGGGTTCTCTCTAAATTCCAGCATAGAGCTTGAGGGTTATTAAAGCAGCAATGGAAGAAAAAGACAAGGAAACAAGAAGAGAAGGTTAGGTGTGACTTGGGCATTAAAGGATAAATAGGATTTCCACATGCAAAGAACTGGTGTGGGGGATCACCTGAGCTTACACGTGAAATATGGAAGGTATCACTTGTATCAGAGTTGGGGAACATGTCTGTCTCCCTGGAAAACAGAGATAATGCCATCTCATAAAACCACCACTGTCCTTCCAGAATACCCAGAGTTGCCACAAAATAAGTGGAAGTGGTATCATTGCCTAATGCACAAAGCAAACAAAACACTAGTCTTCAAAAATTGCAGAAAATACAAAGATCAAGACATATAACATATGACACAAATCAGTTTTTTTTTTTTTTTTTAAGCACAAAGACTCCATAGCTTATGTGAGCAAAGGATGAGAGCAGATGATTTGCTTGAGAAAAAATCAAGTTAGGTAACAAAAGCAGACCTGAACATCCCATTAGTCAAAAATATGCAAATTAAACAAGATGACCTTTTTTTCTATCAAAATAACCATACCAAGAGTTGTAGCCCTATGTGTTGTTAACCAAACTGTAAATTGACACAATATTCTAGAAAGCCTTTTGACAATATTAGCAAGAGCCTAAAATTCTTCCATTTTCTTTAGTCACAATTTCATCTTTAGGAATCTATAATAAGGAAATAATCCCAGATACAGAAAAAAATCTGAATTTACAATTATCATGCCCATTTGCAACATTATGATAGCAAAAAAACAGGGAACATGATCTTCCAATAAGAGAATTCTAAGGGGCACCTGGGTGGCTCAGTTGTTAAGTGTCTGCCTGCCGCTCAGGTCATGATCCCAGGGTCCTGAGATGGAACCCCGAATTGGGCTCCGAAGCTATTTCTCACTCTCCCACTTCCTCTGCTTGTGTTCCCTCTCTCACTGGATGTCTCATTCTGTCAAATAAATAAATAAAATCATTAAAAATTTTTAAAAATCATTTAGGGGTACCTGGGTGGCTCAGTGGGTTAAAGTCTCTGCCTTCAGCTTAGGTCATGATCTCAGGGTCCCGGCATGGAGCCCCACATCAGGCTCTCTGCTCAGCAGGGAGCCTGCTTTCCTCCCTCTCTCTCTGCCTGCCTCTCTGCCTACTTGGGATCTCTGTCTGTCAAATAAATAAATAAAATCTTTAAAAAAAAAAAAAATGTTTTAAGATCCAAGGACCAGAGTGGCTTTGATTTCTGTTATGGTCCTCATAATATTGTTTGCAAACCCCCGCCCCTGCACAGATGTGAAGAGATAATATTGGGGTTGCTTCGAAAACAGGTGGTCAACTTGCTAAACAGGTACGGGTAGACGTAGATTGTAAGACTAGAATCAAGTCATGGCCCGGGGGAATCAAGGAAAGTTAATGATCAGGAATGTAAAATCAGTCAGGCCTTCCCCCACACCTGGATTAAGGAGAGTCCAGGAAATTGGAAGCTTTATTCCTGATCACTCCCCCAAATTTAAAAGCATAGCCTTTTTTACTCTAAGAACCTATTATTCCGGCCAGACCCTCAAGAAGCAAAAGCAGGGGCGCCTGGGTGGCTCAGTGGGTTAAAGCCTCTGCCTTTGGCTCAGGTCATGATCCCAGGGTCCTGGGATCAAACCCCACATCGGGCTCTCTGCTCAGCAGGGAGCCTGCTTCCTCGTCTCTCTCTCTCTCTGCCTGCCTCTCTGCCTACTTGTAATCTCTACCTGTCAAATAAAATAAATAAAATCTTAAAAAAAAAAAAAAAGAAGTAAAAGCAATAGAGAAAAGTCTCAGTGCATATGAATACATTCATGTGTATAAATGAACACATGCATGTGTTCTCAAATAATGGGGTTAAATGGGTTCAGCCACACCAAGGACATGACCATCTCAGAGAGAGCCCAGCTTCCTACCTCTGGACCCAGCTGAAGAGTAGTAGCCACTTTGAATTTCTAGATAACAAATAAAGTTCAAACACTAAACTCCAAAGTGAAGAGCTTCAGGGAAGGAGGGAGCTTGAGTTGGGCCAAACTGCCGTTCAATTTACTGAAAGCTTCAAAATATTACCAACTCTCTGTTTGAAATGCGTCAGCAACGGTTCATTTTTTTTCTTTTTATCAAAACACATTTAGACTGTGGTGAATGACAGCATAAATCTTAAATAGAAAAGATACAAGAAAAAAAAGACCACCCGGGTGGAACATAACTGTAAATGTGTCCATAAAACTATATTTGAATTCTGATCTTATACACAGAAATGCATTTAACCTTCCCAGCAAGACGCTTTCACCAACTTCCAAAGAAAGTGTTACCAATTAAGCTAAAGAAACTTTAAGAGTCAATTTTAATTAGACCAAGAGATGCTCCAATCACTTCCCAGCTCCAGCTGAAGTTTTTACTAGAGATGGCTGGAACCAATTTACATGCTTTTATGTTGCGTCTAGACTTTAATAAGCAGTTCAAGCACGAAGCAAGTTGATGCCAGCATCAAGCGGGCTGCAGTATACCCCGCACACAGAAATACAATAGCCCTCAGGTTCCCTCCCAGGCCCTTCTTGCTATCAGCGAATCTCTGCCATGTGGTTTCAAAAGCAACAGGGATCCAGTCTTTGTGATAAGATTTATGACCTTTTTCTTCAACCTAGTTCGTTTGCTTCCTCAATACCAAAGACTTCATAGGATCATTGACTCTAGCCTTTCCCTTACTCTTAACAAAAACTGGGGAAATGGAGATAAACAATTTGGGGACAGGTGCTGGCCCCCCAGCACAAAGCAACTGGAGTCCAGGTGCTTGATCAACCAAGTGAAGTTTGGAGACTAGGATGGCCCCCTGAGCCTCCATTGCCATATCTGTAAAATAGGACACCTACCTCGAAAGTTTGGTGCGGACGAAACACAACACTCTCCGCAGCTAGTTGGGTTTCAGGAGGCAAGGAGTCATGTACCAGTGACTTCCATAAGGAAGTATTGCCTTCAGGAGAAAACAGGTAAGGGGTCAGTGAGCAGGAAAGGGGAAGAAACTGAGCAAGGGCTGAAATTCCCCCACAAATCTCCAGCCTCTGCCTGATCACATGGGGAGATCTAGAGCCTAAATCGTACCTCAGTCTGTCCTGCATTAAGGCAAAGAAGCTGGGTTTTCACAGTCCCAGTCGGAGCTTGGCTACAAATGGCTAAGCGGGACCTGGCAGAAAATGGAACTCCCAGGCCCTCATAGTTCTTTGGTGGTGAGGCAGATCCAAGTACCCAGAGGCAACCTTCTGAAAGTCAAAGTTCAAACTTTTGGCAGATGGTGGCATAAGTGCACCCAGCAGGTAAGAGCAATCTGGGCAGAGCACAACGTGCACCTCTCTTTATGAAGTGTTAGGGAAATGTCATACCAATAACAACTACCAACATGTTTCAGTATTAGATACACTTCACACGCATTAGCTAATAATTTATGAAATATACTCAGTTACTGTCACCATTATACAAGTGGGAAAATCGGGGCTGAGGACCAAGTAAATTGCTTACACATACCCCTAGAGGTAGTAAAGCTGGGTTGAGAACCCTATTCCTCTAAGTCCAGAGGCCAGAGGTCAAGTTCTTAATTACTGTCTTATTGCGAAATTAAGAGCCAAATGACAACCATCTTCATGGGGTTCAAACACATAATAGCCATATACACAACTGGCAGGTTTTAAACAACTGGGTGAAATAAAATTCTAAACAAAGCCCTTTGACAAGGCATAGGGAGTGTGAGACTCCTGAAACTTCCTCGTATCTGCCTTATTTTTCTCATTAATATCAGAAGCTCCATAGGGAATCTGTCCAACATCTACTTAGGTTAAATATTTAAGTGTTTGGGGCCCATATTCCCAACATTTACTATACAGGGTGGTAACTTGTAGGAAGAAGACACTCCCCTGACTTCATGACCATTACACACATTAACTAGAATGTGAAAGGTGCCCCCTGGAGTTGTTGAGTGCATCTGTTTTGCCTGGGTCTTACCATCTTTGAGCAGTATGAACCAGATTGTTGTGCTTAATGGGGCTGGCTTCTTTGGATCTGACATTGACTTAAGGACAACAAATATCTTTTGTTGTTATTAAATGTCACACAATTACTCTCAGAAAAAAAAATCTTGTTAACTACTAAATTCTAACATTTGCAGACTTCTATTTTCATGGATTTCTATATAAGAATGTGAAACAGTAAGTGGTAAGTTTTAGATGGAACCATATGGAATTGCCATTTTTGTAGTTTAAAAACAGTTGAGTATCACCAAGGTCACGTGGTTCAACTTCACAGGTCTCTGAAGACAGAAGAAAATCTTCATGGTCCTTTTGGATCCCTGAACGATGTGCAACATGGACAAATGAGTTTGTTAAAACCAATGCTGTCTTTCACCGGGTGATGGATAAATAACAATGAATAACTAAAACAAGAGGCAAATATTCTAGAGACTTTGAGCCTATCAAACATTTTAGCCAAACAAGGAGAAAAGGAGATTGATTTATGGTTCGTCTAATTGGCCTTATCAGTGTGGTCTTAATTGGCAGGTAAATAGACCAAAGGAAGGTGGCAAAAAGAAGAAGAAATAAATCATAAGGCTGGGTAACTTTAAGACAAATGCTAAATAAACAGATAGGCACCCAACTCTCTTTTCTCTCACAGAGGCTGTGGCAGCTGATTATGAATTACAACTGTCCTCCCTTATCAGTAAGGGGATGCAGTCCAAGACCCACAGTGGATGCCTAAAAGCATGGGTGGTACCAAACCCAGTACATATTGTACTATGTTTTTTCCTATATACATACACCTGTGATAAAGCTTAATTTATAAATCAGGTAAGGTAAGAGATTCACAACAATAAAATAGAACAACTCTAATAATATACTGTAGAGGCACCTGGCTGGCTCAGTCAGTTAAACTCTTGATTTCAGTTCAGGTCATGATCTGTTTCATGAAAATGAGACCCTAACTGGGCTCCATGCTGAGTGTGGAGCCTGCTCAGGATTCTCTCTTTCCTTCTCCTTCAGCCACTTCCCTTCCTGCTCACGTGCACTCTCTCTCTGATAATAATAATACACTGTAAAAAAAGTTATGTGAATGTGGTCTCTCTCTCAAAATATCTCATTGTACTGTAGTCACCCTTCTTGGAATGATACAAGATGATAAAATGCTTGGTGATGAAATGACGTGAGGTGAGTGACATAGGCATTGTGCTAGAATGTTAGGCTGCTGTTGATCTTCTGACAATACATCAGAAGGGAATCATCTGCTTCCAGACTGTGGTTGACTGTAGATAACTGAAACCGTGGAAACTGGATCTGTGGACATAGCCTAAAAAGCCTGCATTTGCGCTAATCTGTATAATTATGAAACTTGAAAACTCAAGATTTAAAAGGCAAAATCAGCACTGTTCTTCTCTATCACTAGCAAGAGTTATAATCACTAAACCTTGGGTCCGAGAGTGAGAGGCTGCTTCTATTCCAGGGGATGGCAACTGGATGTGTAGGTGGTGCCTATCTTACTTCACAGGCTTCGGAGAGAGAACGTGTCATTTGAAGGAACTGGAGGTCTTATTTTGGCTACACGGGAACCAGTGCCATGGTCAACTCTTTATGTCTATCAGGGATATGGGAGAACTAGTGGTCATACGTGTGCCACGCATTTGTCATCCCTGACCTAGGCATTGCAGGTTCGAGGTCTGTTTACTTGTCTGTACAAGAAGACCCTTAAACTATGCTATTTCTGAGAATCCCTCCATATAGAACACTTCAGGGTTTTTTCTAAATAGCCGTAACTGTGATCTCTTTCCTAGTACTGTGTCACTGACTCTTAGTTGCCCAAAACTTTGTATTGCAAAGGGACAGCAGCAGAAATCCAATAAGAGCAACCCCATTCCTTGTTCCTTTATACTTTGAGTCACTATCCCTGCCCCCCTCATACCTCCACTCAGAATCTAATATGTCATTTTAATAATGTAATACCAACAATTGCCCCCATCATGCCCTTAAATAATATACCACAAAGCCTTATCATAGTCCCATCTCTTTGAATTTGCCTCAGAAAATTCAACATTGTGCCATTGGGAACCTATTAGCATCATTCCAATTATCTTAGAAATGACTTCTTTCAAGTTCTTGAAATAACTAGATACAGAAACTAGATGGGGACAAGTGCAGGGACTTTATGCCTCCCAAACACGTAGTATTAATTAGCTTCTTCCACACAAACATGGTAAAATAATAATAGGAGCTTCAAGTTACTGAGTCCTGTGCCCCTGGGAACATAAACCCATTTAATTCTTACCACTTTCCCTGAAGTTGAGTATTTGTCCTGGATGGCATGTGATATGTTTAGATCCACCAACACCTAATTTTCTGTACCCGTCAAGGTTCCATCAAGTAAGATGGCCCATCCAAAGGCTTTATTGACAGGGATTGAATGAAGGAATTATTTACAAAACTGTGGTCAAAGTTAAGGGAAGCAACTAAGGGTAGGTGGTAAAGCTCCCAGGATCCAGCCTAAGTGAGAAACTATTATCCGGTAGGCCTGGGGAAGAGGACTGTTAATAAAATGCTAGAGAGAGTTGTAGCCATAGTAGAGAAGCTGATGGACAGAGACTGGGCACCATCAAGACCACAGCTAGGTGGGAAATGAAGAATAAATAACCCAACTACTCTCTCTCTCTCTCATATCATCTAGTGTCTTTCTAATGCTTCCCATTAGTTAAACCTAATAAGAAATAAGACAACAGTGGAGTACAATGTAGTTTACAGAGGTCGGCTCTCCAGGGCACAGTCAGGCACAGAAGAATGGAGAATGGATCTGGAGGGGCAGGTGGAGATTATCAAACGCAGTTCTCTACTGAACAAAATAGCCATGTTTGCTGCCATCTGATCCTGCTGGCCGACCTACTGCAGAGGGTTGGATCCTGAGCCAGCTCTGGGGAAGTGGGCATCACCAAGAGAAGGCTTCCTCTTGGGTGGTAACCAGATTCCATGGGATCTTCTCTACTGGTGAGAATGCAAGACAAGGACAGAGAAAGAGACCAACAGGAGTAGAATAAAAGGAAAAGCCATGAAAGCAGAGAGAAGAGAGGCACACAGGAAGATGAGGAGATGAGAAGAAACTATGTCATGAATATGGCAGGGCCTCCTATAAAGGGACTGCTGTATCCTGCATGGTGATCATTTGCCACATTTCCTTAAGTGCCTGTGTCTCTCATAATACACTCCTAATCTTCAGTGTAACCTGAACCTAGCTTTGATCCTCACAACCTAAA
Source organism: Mustela lutreola (assembly GCF_030435805.1). Taxonomy (NCBI): domain Eukaryota; kingdom Metazoa; phylum Chordata; class Mammalia; order Carnivora; family Mustelidae; genus Mustela; species Mustela lutreola. The sequence goes on along the minus strand of NC_081298.1, from coordinate 36,135,241 downwards.
TGGCTCCACCAGTGAAATACAATTACCCAGATTTTAGACTTGAGCTAATTGAGCAAAAAGAATTAAGAATATACCTGAGTGACACAGAAAATAAGTACCACAAAGGAATCCAAACCTGGTTCCATCTGTCACAAACCCATAGGCTCTCCACTGAGCCACATGGCCAGCTCCACAGGACTGTCCCAGGAACAAAATTGAAGGACAAGTTTCTGATGTTCCCAAGAAACTCCCTCAAAGATTGTAGATTGCCTGCCACTACCAGCTGGTGTCTATGCCTTTTTTGGTCTGGTGCTCATAGACTTTTAGGGTCTGTGTAATTCAAGGATGTTAAAAGCACCATCTCAGGGATGTTGGCAGATGTTTATTGGATAAAACGACTTTCTGGAATATAAGAGAAAGATATTTCACAACTGCTTCCATTTCCTTTTCTAGATCCCTCAAGTCCTGAATGTGACCAAGACACACTCAGAAGAGTGTGTGACACTTCTTCCACAACAAACAACACTTGAACTTAGGAAGGACAGAACCTATTTCCATTATATGCATAATTTAAAAAAAAATAGGACAGAACCTATTTCCATTATATGCCTCTTCCATGGCTTCAGCTGGTAGAAGTAATAGAAGTAATGGAACCATCCTTAGTGACATAACATAGTAATCAGAAGACTGGTTGGCAGCTGAGGACCAGGAAATGCGTACAGAAGGTGCCAAGATCTGCAGGTTTCTATGACCACCTGTCTCACAGAGGCTTATATTCTAAAATATCTGTGATCCCCAAATGGTTCGCTTTATGGTCTTGTCATTAATTTGAAGGGAAAGTTCATTTCCACAGGTCAAGCTTTGCAATGAATGTTGAGAACCCAGTTCAACAGTGGAAAAAGCTCTAGAATGTTTTTCCACATTCAAACCAGGGCTTCCTTATCAAGTTCATCAAAGCATTTTTAAAAAATATAAATGTCTTACCACTTTGCCCAGGAAGAATAAATCTGCACAGCCACCTCAAAGGCTTGACAACTTTATTTTCATTGTGTAGAGCTGGGTGGGTCCCCCTGAACTGGGCTTCCTAAAGGGACCCAGCCCTTCTCCACACAGTCTCCAGGCCTGCCACTCCAGTGAGTGTGATCAAAGGGAGGAAAGCCGAGCCGCTGAGCCTCGAGAAATAAAGCTAAAACAACAGATTTGTTTCTTGGCTTCTCTCTTAAATACGTTCAGAGTGTTTAAAGCCCTGTAAGGAAACGCTCTGGGGCCCTGGATGTGAGAGAGGCACATCTAAATCCTTTCCCAAGAGGAAATCTCTCACCTCGGTGGGGTAAATTAGCTCATTAAGAGCAGCCAGAAGCAGGCAGGAAACCTGGGAAGTAGGAGCTTTAATTCAAAGCACAGAAAATTATAGATTTCTTTACACATTAAAAAAGCATTTATCTTGGCTAAAAATGAAACGACTTTTCAATGATCAACACATGGTTTAAATCTGCTCTGCTAATTTATATCTATCCACCAGTCTGTCTAGTTGTTCAGCTACCAGGAAATTCAATTACATCCAGTAAATCTGCATTGAACACCTACTATGTGCTTGTGGCACATTTGTAAATTGCATAAACACAACAAAAATAGGAAGGAGGCAAATGTCTACCTTTTTGTTCAGGAAGAAAGACTCATGTATTAAAGATTGGAAGACATTTGTATTTCACTTTTCAACAACATTTAGTATTTTTATGTACTAGGCATTGCGCTTAGATGTGAATAATGCAAAATAGGGTATTAAAAAGCTGCATTCAGTGGAATCAAGTGTTAAGATGTACAGAGAAGATAATGGGTCAAGGGAAAGCAGGAGATTGAAGAAGAGAGGGTGAAGTTTCTTTGGAAGGTTTCTTAGAACAAACAGTACCTGAACTGACCCTGAAGGAGGTCAATGACAAGTAACAGAAAGAATGGCCTCTAGAAAAACAGGCTTTACTTTCTGTTCTGCTACTTGAACCTCAGACTATTTTAGTTCTCTGGGCCTTAATTTCCCCCTTTAGGGGAGCCTGGGTGGCTCATTGGGTTAAGCCTCTACCTTCAGCTCAGGTCATGATCTCAGGGTCCTGGGATCAAGCCCTGAATCAGGCTCTCTGCTCAGCAGGGAGCCTGCTTCCCTCCTCTCTCTCTTTTCCTGCCTTTCTGCTACTTGTGATCTATCAAACAAATAAACAAAATCTTTAAAGAAATAAAAATAAAAAATAAACACACTGACTCCATTCATTCATTCGTTTATTCATTCACTATTTATTCAGGACCAACTATCTATACCAGATGGTCTTGACTGATTAGGATGAAGCCTTTAGGTTTGCTTTGATCCAAGGCATAAAAGACAGGCATCTGCTCTCCAGGAGGGGCTCCAGTATTCATGGTGCCATGACATCATGAACCTCTGTTGTTCTCTCCTTTCTACTTATCAAGGCACGGGGGTTGGCTCTGGGGAAACGGGACACAGAACAGGTAACTCTGTTGGGAGAAGAGGTCAAGAAAAGTATAGAATATAGGGAGTTCCAGAAGAAATGCCACAATAGTAACCACTTGGTATCTAATGTGTTTCCATGTGGTGAGAGGAGGAAACGGGGTGGGAATAAACCTAAATGGGTGGTGACAAGACTTAAAGGCAAGGGCGGGACTCAAAAGGGAGCTGCCATTTTGCTCAGAATAAAAAGGTTTGACAGACCAGTTGGGACTGGCGTGGTGCCCTGAAATATTGTGGCCATCAGGACCCAGTCCCAGGGCTGCTACTAGATGACTTAACCTACATTTCTTGAGCCTGTTGGTCTACAGGAACTACACTGGTAAAATTAGTTTGATAAAATGTATGTCCATTTCTTCCCCTCACATCTCAGGAGGAATTTGGAGAGATGAATAACAATATCCAGCATACTCCATATGCTAACCTTATATAAGTTTTTATTTATTAGCTCTGGGCAGAATCCATGTAGCTAATTCTGTGTGAACATAGTACCAGCCTCTTTGAAAATGGTACTACCTGCAATGAGGAGTTCAAACTTATCTTGGTTAATGAAACTTGAGAAAAATGTTTCCATTTGAGAAATTCCACAACAGCCCTTGGGTATAAGATCAGTACACCTAAAGCTGCTTATGAAAACACAATAAAATAAGCACATCTGAATGGGACATGCTTCACTTGAATGATTTAAACTGTAATTAAACATCTCACATCATTTGTCATGCTTTTCATTATCAAAATAAGGAAAGTGAACATCTGACAAGTTGAAGGCACGTGCTTTTCCTGTTTGACACTTCTAGGCAGTCTGTTGACGCCATTCCTGGTTGTGAAAGGAATCCTAATCAAAGACATGCCCATTCCAATTTGAGACAAACAACATGGTGGTTTATAGAAAACTTCCTTTCTGCATTGACCCACAACCTAAACAAAAGGTCAGAATCACTTAAGTTGCTTCAAAACGGAGAGCTGTGATACAAACCAGCAATGCGGTGTGGATGGAAGCCCATGCAATTCCTTTGTAAGCTGCAAACCTAAGTAAACACTCTGGAAGCCTGCTATTATTTACTCTGATACCACAGTCAACACTTTGGAATCATTAGCTTTGAACCCTTGGGTAAAGCTGGTTTTTAAACCCTCTATTTCACATCCAAGGTCGACGTCTTCTACAGCCAGCAGATCCATAACCCCGAAGGCCACATTCTCCCCTCACATACACATGTTCAGCTCTCACAGGCATCAACACAAGGATCTCCTGAGACCCCCAGCAAGGATAAGGGTTAACCTCCTCTCTCCTCTTTCACCTGAAAATTAAATGCTAAGGAATCAGAGTTTGGATTTATCAAATACGGAAGGCCAAAAGCAAGAAATAATACATTTGAACTGAACTACAGAGGATTCCTGAATTTCTTGACCACAGAAATTTTATTAATGTCAAACAATGTAACTAACTGGAGACATATTAAATTATCTTTTCACCAACACACCCACCTCTGCTCCAAATATCACCCATATATGAAGAATGTAGTGGTCACATATTACCAGTGGGACCTCATAAATCAATCACTATAATAAACAGCCATCCTGGATTCCATATTTACACAGAATATATATATATATATGTATATATATATATATATATATATATTACACAGAATATATATATATATGTGTCTAGAAGGCAGAGGTTTTCCACTCAGTCTTCTGGCCACTGACAATAATTAGTGGGGTGACTTTCATGAACTGGTGAAGCTCTCTGGCATGTATTTTCATTTTTCTTATGAAAAAATGACCCACAAGAGCACTCAATGCTCTAAAATTCTGTGATGTCTAAGAACCAAATGAGAGACTGTAATTTTATAAGTCCATAAGCGTTGCTTCAAGGAACTATAAACTTAAAAAACCCCTGGGGCAGTACTGTTATCTTCAATTATGAAGCACAGGACATTAATAATTAACAGTGCGCCACTAGCAAAGGTAGTAAAATTAAGTAAGTACTAAGGTGACTTTCTGGGCTGTGCCTAAGGTCCAGGCCCAAACAGCTCCACAGGTACAACACCTACCCTAAGAATTAACTGAATGTGGGACCGAGTCCAGTCAAACCTAAACTGCTTGGAATTAGGTGAGAGAGAGAGCACATATGTACATCATGTCTAGAAAATTCTCCATGGTCAAGACTTAGACCTGAGCCCCTGTGCCAGGACAAAGAAAACCAGAGTCAAGGCATCCCTTCATTTTCAACTGGCTGGGTTTATTTGCAAGTCATATAGGAGCTACCTTCTGCACAAAGGCTAGGTATCCTAGCCAGCCCACAGAAGCCTCAATAGAGAACACCCCCTGAAGTACAGTAGTTAAAAAACTGTTTCAATGAGACCTAAGGCTATATGTAAAAACACGTCCCATGAAAAGTACCTTCCAAATACGAGAAGGAAAGCCATGTATCCCACCCCCACCCCCCAGAGCATACATTCTAGGTAGGCATATTTTTTCTTTCTTTCTTTCTTTCTTTTTTCTTAAGATTTATTTGAGAGAGAGAGAGAGAGAGCAGGTGCATGCGCTGGGCGGGTGGGGGGGGGGGGCAGAGGGAGAAGGAGAGAATCTCAAGTAGACTCCCAGCTGAGTCTGTAACCCGACTCAGCACTTGATCCCATGACAGAGATCATGACCTGAGCTGAACTGAGTCAGATGCTCAACTGACTGAGCCACACAGGCACCCCAGGTAGGCCATTTCTTTCATCTTCACGTCCTTGCTCAAAGTAGGAACTAGTAGGGTTTTTGTTTTATTTTGTTTTTTAAAGATTTTATTTATTTGACAGAGAGAGAGAGACACAGCAAGAGAGGGAACAGAAGCAGGCAGAGTGAGAAAGGGAGAAGCAGGTTTCCCACTGAGCAGGGAGCCTGATGCCAGGCTCAATCTCAGGACCCTGGGATCATGACCTGAGCCGAAGGCAGATGCTTAACAACTGAGCCACCCAGGTGCCCTGGGAACTAGTAGTTTAATGATCCCAGATAAAAACAGTATTCCATGGACCTTGGTGGCAATGACCCTTTCCACTGGAGTATAAAATCAGTGGACTGGATCATCTGCCCAACCATTGTAGTCATCAACAGATAGATCAACTTCAAAAATATTACACTGAGTAAAGAAAGTCAGACACAAAAGAATATGTTCTGTGCTATCCTAATAGTATGAAGTTCTAAAACAGGCAAAATGACTCTATATTAGTAGAAATCAAAAGAGTCGGTTTTGGCAAGGGGAGGAAGACTATCTTATAAGAACTTTCTGGAGTAATGGAAATGTTCTGTGGGTTACATGCAGATATGAACTTGTCAAAACTAATTAAACTCACACTAAAGATCTGTGCATTTCACTGTAAGTAATTTATATACCAACTGAAATATACAAAAAAAGAAGAGGCAATCCTGGGGAGAGAGATATTGACATAATGATAATAATATTCCAATCGTCAAGGACTTTCCAGTGATGGGGGAGACACCACGTATCTGACAAGGCCAAAACATTTGGAGATGAAAGGGCAGATATGCTGAACACATTTTATAGCATGCACGTAGCCTCCCTTTTCTTTAAGCCCTGGCGACTAAAAATTTTATTTTAATCAGTTGGGTGGGTAATCCTCAGTCTAAATTAACTGGCACAAATATGCCTGTCACCAGAGAGTGAACATCAAGATTACAAACTCTGACATCACTACTTTGGTGTAGACCAAACAGACCAAAACCACCAAAACCCTATGTCCCAAGGGTTTCAAGTTTCAAGATTATCCATTGCCCTGAAGTCACAAAGCCCTACCAATCTTCTAAGGCACAATACATGGGACCCAAGGACCATAAAAATATCTCCCTCACTGACTGTCCCAATGCCCAAAGTGCCCAGATCATAAATTTCCTTGGATTAGGGCGTCTGGGTGGTTCAGTTGGTTAAGCCACTGCCTTTGGCTCAGGTCATCATCCCAGAGTCCCGGAGTCGAGTCTCCCATCCGGTTCCTGGCAACTCGGGTAGTCTGCTTCTCCCTCTGAACTTCTTCCCTCTCATGTTTTCTCTCTCTCTCTCAAATAAATAAAATCTTTTTAAAAAAAATGTCTTTGATTTAAAGCAGAGATGGGACCCTTAAAGACCCAACACCCCACATCTTTCCCACAGCCCACTTCTAACCCATAACATTTGAAAACCAGGTCTTTGCAGATTCTCCCTCAAAAGACACCCTTCCCATCTTCCGACAAGCTTCCCAGATTTATTTCCTACATTCTTAAAGACACACCTCAAATGATAAATTCATGCCTCCTCCCAGAGACTGAATCTAGACTGTAAGACAATCCAACCTCCTGAAGCCGAAGAAGGGAAGCCAGAGCATTATTAACACCTGGGAATCAGGAAGGGGAAACCAAAAGGCTGACAAAGATGCCTAAAACATTCCAATTCTTAAACTTAAGATGACTCTTCTGTAGCCATTGTCTGTTGACCATAAAAACATCATGGAGCACCTTTTTGAACCGTTCAGAGTCACTGAGCAGCCGCTCAAGCCACTCCCTTTGTTACTCCCACAGGTCACCCTGTCTCAATGCATACATAGCAACAAACCAGCCTGACCAACACAAACAAACACATTTCAGCCCAACAGAAGATCTGAAAACTTTTCAAAAATAAGAAATCACAAGCACTGAGAGGCAGAGTTGTGTATTTACCCTTTTTGTAAAGAAAGGAAAAGAAAAGGAAAAAAAAAGTCAAACCTGAGAATAAATCCACCTGTGAGTGCCTATCTCTGTTAAGGTCACCAAAAATCCCTCCTCTTTATTTGCAAACAGTTTAGAAGCTACTGAAGGAAGTCGGCCAATAAACGTTTTTGAAACCAAGATTAATGGCTGATTTGTCATCTGGGAAAGGAAAGGTGAGCTTGCATGCCTCTGCTAAGGAAGCAAACCAGAGGGGGAGGGGCCCCTGATTTATGGGGGCCCTGATTTATGTGAGGAGACTAATTAGAGCCTCCTGAAGGGAGATAAGAGGGACCAAAGGCATTTGGGAAAAGCAAAGTTAAAGGTGGGGACACAGCCGAGTCCACAGAGCAAACAAGGAGGTGGAGAAAGGAGGGGGCTGCAGAAATAAGTTCCAGAAGCAAAGCAGAGTGACTGCATGGATTCCAAGGTAATCCCATGTTTGGAAAGCTTCTAGAAGGCACCAAGAAAAGGCCCATGTTCCTGCACCTCAGACAAGGTCTGAAAACAAAGTCCTTGCACCTTAATCTTGAACAACTGTCCCCTTACCCCCCTTTCCAGGACTGCACACGAGTGGCCAGCACGCCCAAGGTCACCCAGCAAGCAGTCCGCCTCCTTCCTATCCCAAAGTCCCTGTGAAACAGCCTGCTCAGGGGCCCATAGGTTGGTTTGTTGAGCAGAAATTGTCATCCAAGACAGTTTCTTATTTTACCACTTGGTACATTTGCTCTCATATCAGCCACATTTGCATCTCTCAGGGGTCCTGACGCGGGAAGGAGCCATCAGAGACACAGGGGAACCGAGTCCAGACCCCAAAACAAGCAGATCAAGGAGGAAAGACCCTCCGTGCAACCCGGTCCCGAGAGAAGCCTAGGCTGGAGGGTGCTGGGGCGGCCTCTTCAGAAGACACTGCCACAGGGTAGAGGCTCAGGAGGTCAGGCCCACTGCAGTGTGTCTGGAAACAAGGGGGTGCCGAGAAGAGAAAATGAAGCTGCCTCACTGTCAGAGTCAAGCTACTTCTTCCCAGGACAGCTGCGCACTGTTTGCAGTACTTGTGCGCCTGCGCGCTTGCGTACGTGCGCGCGCGTGCGTATGCGTGTGCGCGCATGCTCCTGGACATGCACGTCTGCAAGAGTTCCGTCTCGTTTCTTGGGCTTCATAGGATAAATTTATCACACCGCTACCTTTATTGGGGTGTTGCGTTAAGGTGTAGGAAAGAGGCACAGAGTCCCTGAAAACATGTGCCTAGAATGGGGCAGTCTCTTTACCGCTCTCATTTCTAAACCTGAGAACAAAGAGAAGGCAGAGAGAGGAGAGAGGCAAGGAGGGAGGGATAGGCGAAGAAAAAGAGCAAGAAAGAAAATAGAAAGGAAGTGTGAGGGAGGAAAAGAGGGGAAAAGAAATAGAAAGAGTGGAGGCAGAGGGATAGACACGGAATGGAAGAAAGCCAGCAGGCAGCTGGTGCAAGCAATAAGTAAGGGTCTTTTCTCCCATTTTCCTGTCTTTTAATAAATCACTGTAGCGGCCTGTGACAGCTCTCTGTTATCCCTAAATGCTCAAGCAAACAGCTTTTCTTTGAGCCCATTCAAGTGGCTGCCAGGGCGGTTGGAGCTGGGCAAGCAATGCAGGCCCTCAGACTGCCCCCCTGTAATTCAGTTAGAAAAGCAAGCATGAAGTCAATATTCATTGCACAGGGTAAGAATTGCCACAACACAATGAAATGGTAATGAGCCGGCTCACAAAGGAGGCAAGCTGGATAATCAGTTTTTAAGGAGGTTCTGGGCACACGAGGCTGCCAGGGCCTGAGTGGGCGGCGAAGGCATATGGGCCCCCACCTGAGGGCCTGCCCTCAGCCCCCACCATCTGCGGGCATTGGCAGGAGGCTGGCTGGAAACCAAGGGAATCTCGCCAGGCCCTTTCCCCCCAGCCACTCCTCTCCATTTTGCGATTTGGGGGCCTCACAGAGCCTAAAATGTGGGGACAAAAAGCCATTTCACAGCCACGGCCCCTATACGGGCTTTCAGAGGAGTCAGGGCAAAGGCCAGCAGATGGGAAAATTGAAAAGCCTGCAGTGTACCTGCCACATGTGCTCAGTCCACTCAGGGATCATTACCTGACTGTATCAGGACACCTGAGCAGAAAGTCACCAAAATAACAAGAATTGCGGGGTAGAGTCAGACACTGGGTATTTGTATATGTCCGTAGTTTAAAATATACAAAGGAATTTGTGTGTCTTACAAGGTTTCATTTAATACACCTTTCTTAAGTCAGATTTTTAATCTCAGTAAAGCTAAACTCAAAGAAGTGCCCAAGTAAGATGAGACCATCAGATAAATGGCCATGTGTGACCTGCATTTAGATAGCCGTAGGTCATGGACCTGGCCTAGAGTTGCCATCCCTGGGCTTGAAGAGAAATTTTTCTTCAAGACTTCCAATTTGATTTCATCCTGTATTTTCTACCCATGTCTATTTGGAGACTGGCCCATATTTAGACAGCTGCCAGAAGAGTTTCTGTTTACTCGAGATAAATCTGTTATCATCATCATCATCATCATCTATATGTACATCTCCAGTGATTGCAAAATTAATTTAGGTGTCCTACAAAAATGTATGCCAAAAAGCAAGTGATGTACAATTTAAAATGAAAAGTGAGGGGCTCCTGGGTGGCTCAGTTGTTAAGCGTCTGCCTTCAGCTCAGGTCATCATCCCCAGGTCCTGGGATCTAGCTCTGCATCGGGCCTCCACTCAGCAAGGGTCCTGCTTCTCCCTCTCCCACTCCCCCTGCTTGTGTTCCCTCTCTCGCTGTGTTTCTATCAAATAAATAAATAAAATCTTTTAAAAAATAAAATAAAATAAAAGAGAAGGAAAAATCAGAGTAAGAGACAAAATGAAGCCCAAGTTCCTGCATCCTTGCAGAGCTGTGCTAAGACTTGGTCCTTGGCCACCTAGTAACCAGCTGAAAGACAGAAACGTAATCCTTTAAGTCAATGAATCTCAACAGAACCCCAAATATTCTGATATATGTGGCCTGGTGATGCACAGCCCAGGATTCTGTATTTTCTAAAGATCCCCTGTAAGATAAAAACAGAGCAGTTGTTCAAGAGCTAATCATTCTTGATTCCCATAGAAGGATGTTGTGTTGTTTGGGAGGGAAAAAAAAAAACCACTCTCAACAACTCCTTTACAGTGACAGCAATAAAGATTGTTATATTAGGACATAAATATAGCCCATGGGAACACAGGAGGCTGAGGAGGAGGGAAGGGTACTTCAGGAAAAAGAAGTAGCCTAGGGAAAGAAAATGAAGTACACAGCAAGTCATGGTATGTTTAGCAGTTGACAAGAATATAGATGTGTGTGGAGGGAATTCAGCATGTTGATAGAAGAGGGGTTGTGAAGAATCCTGAATGGCTAGCTCATGGCATGAGGTTAAGAGCACATGGGGTCCAACTGCCTGGGTTCAAATCCTTACCTAATAGCTTCCCTGCCTAATAGCATGTGAGAACTTGGGCATGTTGCTAAATTTCTTTGAGCTTCAGTTATCCCATCTGTAGATTAGGAGCAAGAAGAGTACCTACCTTGAGGGAATAAGTGAGACATTCTATATAAAGCACTGAATGTAGGATCTGATACATTAGCTCCTACTACTATTTTCATTGTCATTGCTGGTACTATCCTTAATGTAAGGAGGACAAAGGAATAAAATTATTTTCAGGAAACATCTTTTGGATGTACAGATCTTTTCCTATATTATCTTATTTAATTTTGTAACAACTCAGTTGAATAGGTATTATTATTTTTATGCCCAATAAGCCAATTGAATCTCAGTGTTATTAAGTACCATGCCCAAGTTCATACAGCAGGAAGTGGCCAGACAAAGATCCAAACCTTGAAACCGTAAGATATTCTAATGATAAACTGAGGACAATTTATAATAAAATGAACAAAGCTTAAATTTCAAGGAGACCCTCTCTCACCTGCCTCGGCTCTTCCAAAGCTCTGAATCTAATTTTGCATCTACAATTGTGAATCTAATTTTGCATCTTTTTCTTAAAGAGGGTTCCCAAATTTATTTAAGTGTCATGACATACTACATAATATATGCTATGATCAGACTTTGTTCAACACAGTGAACAAGGGTGACCAAGGATAAAGTCATAGAAGGAAGGCCAGGAGCAAATGTGTATTGCAGGTAGAGATAAAGAGTTAAATATTAGCCACATTGTGTTTGAGGGGACCACAGAGCAGCCAGGTCAAGATGGTGCAGATATCTGTAAATATGGGTCAGGAGAGTAGGTAATACAAGAGAGTCAGATCAGAACTGATGGGGTGAATGGTGATTAACACTAGGGAGAAGTTATTACTCATAAAGATGGCCCTAGAGTTTCACTCTCCAATATGGCAGCCACCAGCCATATGAGGCAATTTAAGTTTATGTTAAATAAAATATGAAATTCAGTTCCTCAGGCCCACTAGCCCTATGTCAAGTGTCCAATGGCTACATGTGGTGAGCAGCTTTGGTACTGGTCAGTACAATATAGAATATTTCCACCATCACAGAAAGTTCTACTGGACAGCTCTGGTCCAGAAAGTCAGAAGATGGTTAAGCATAGACACACAGGAAAATATCGAAGGGACAAATGGAAGTAGGACAGTGAATAAAGAGTAGTGAAAGTAGCCAGGAGACTCAGGAGAGCGAGGACATGGAGACCCCAGCAAAAAGAATTTCAAAGGAAGAGTTTATTCACCAGCTCAGGAATTAGCAAAAGAGACAACAAAAAACTCCCAGCATGGAACTAACGTGCCTCCGAACGGGCTACTTCCAAACTCTATCTCTTTGCCTTTAACGAAATGTCTCAGATAGTGTGGCTTATCAAAAATGGAAATGTATTTCTCCATAATTCTGGAGGCTGGAAGCCTGAGATCGGAGTGCCAACATGGTCAGGTAAGAACCTTCTTCCAGATCACAGACTTCTTGATGTGTCCTCACAGGGCAGAAGGGGGTAGGGAGCTGTTTGGAGCTTCTTTTATAGAGCCCTAATCCCATACAAGAGGGCCTCACCCTTAGCACCTAATCACCTCCCAAAGGCCCCGCCTTCTAAGTCCATCACATTGGGTGTTAGGATCACAGCAGTGAATTTCAGAGGGACACGACTTTCAGACGGTAACACCCCTGCATGGGTGTTCCCATTAAGACCTTGAAATAGCACTGTTTCCTTACAGCCATAAACACACCCTGAACTTGGCCCAGCCCAGAGAGGAAACCTTGAGAAGGACAAACAGCAGCCTTAAGTTAGAGAAGCAGATGCCCAGAGGCCTGCATTCCCTCTCTTCTCTCAGCAGAAGCCTTTAAAATCATACTCAAACGGACAAGGCACACGCCTGCCTGTGCCAACACACACCTCTCCAACAGGCGCCTGCCTGCATACCTACGCAACTTCCTGTTTGCTTGTGCAATTACCTACTGTTCACATAAGAATGCATGTTCTGAGTGCAGCCTTTTCTGGCCCGCACATGTATGTGCATATTTTGAAGGTGCAAATGAGGCACCGAGCATAGTTTTTTAATGTAGCCCTAAGGGGTACATTATTCTGATCAGCACTAACATTGCCGTCCTACATTAAGGCATCAACTTTAGGCCCCACTAGAGGCAACAAAGTTAAACAAGCAAACAAACCCAGTTCCCCGTGTGGCTCAAAGCTTTTCCTTTGCCCTTCACTCCTATCTCCTCCTATTGAAGTTTCACTGACTCCCAAGTGCCCACCTCATCCTAAAATCTCTCCAAATCCTTTCCCAGACTCGTTACCTCCTAATCCAGGTATTTACATAGGTATTTGGGCCTGTTTCCCCTTCCTAATTATGGTCTTGTCTTTCTAAGCTTTGTCTACCCCGCAGTCATGCATCAGCATTTTGAAATGTGTCCTGGTACACCTTCTGGAATGAATTCCTTGGTCACAGATCTGTGACTGTAGCAGAGTCTAGCTAAGTGTTCAACAAACCATTTTCCTTTTTCCCCCCAACACAGCTGGACCGCATTTCCCAACCTCCCTTGTCCTTCTATTCAGCCATCAGAAAGTGGGAAGAAGTGATAAGTAAGTCACTGCTAGGTCGAGATGATTAAGAGATGTTCCTTTTACATACTTGCTCCCCCTCCTTCATCCACTGGCTGGAAACAGAAAACCCCATGGAAAGCTCCATGGCCTTGAATGACACAGCAACTAGACAGAAGGAACCTGGGTTCCTGAAGGACTGTGTGGAACTTGGCACCCCCGCCCCACCCATCCTTACTGGACTGCAATAAAAGCAAGAAATTAACCTTTATTATGTTAAAATCTGGAGAGTTAGGGTTTGTTTACTCTAGCAATCAGCCTACCCTGATGTGGTAAGTGAATTGCAAAATTTTTCCAAATTATTTCCCTCCCAGTCCCTCAGCAATGTGACTTGGTACCTTCTTCCATCGAGTGCTGGAGTCTGTTTCCCATCCCTTGAACCTAGCATAGGCCACATCGCTTGCTTTTGGCAAATGAAACATAGCAGAAGTCACCATGTGCCACTTCCAAGCTTAGCTCTAAAAAAGCATTGCATGCTTTTGCATGGATATAAGAAATGATTTGTAATTAATCTGTTAAATAAACCCTGCCAATGAAAGGATGCTTGTCAAGTTTGTTCTCTTTAGAAACTTAAACACTTCTATCAACAAAATATATTTAGTTGAGATTTATTTCGTAAACTGTTCTTTCAGTGGTCTTTGCAAAAGGAAAGAAGGAAAAGCCAACTTTAATCCCCGTCCTTTACAAGTATTTCAGTCTGTACTAATAAAGGCTGGGGATTTTTCAGAACTAAGAATGACAACTACCCCTGTGGGTTCAGAGATGAGGAAGGTATTTGATGGTTTTGGTGGTTCTATTTCATGGTCATCTGAAGACACTGAGTGGGAATCACCACACCCCAAGTACAGTGTCTCGTATTTTTCTCTGCAATAAAAACTATTATGGGGCACCTGGGTGGCTCAGTGAGTTAAAGCCTCTGCCTTCGGCTCAGGTCATGATCCCAGGCTTCTGGGATCGAGCCCCGCATCAGGCTCTCTGCTCAGCGGGGAGCCTGCTTCCCTTCCTCTCTCTCTGCCTGCCTCTCTGCCTACTTGTGATCTCTGTCTGTCAAATAAATAAATAAAATCTTTAAAAAAGAAACTATTATGCTTAATACCATGTAGCTTTATCCTTTGTGGGTGAACTAAGGAATAACTTCAAAAATCTCCCATACATTCACATGTGGGGAAAAATAAAAACCACAGGGGCAGGTTTTTCCTAAAAGCTATGTGTTTGATTTAACATTGTTCCAATATTAGCTCACAACAAGACTAAGCATTACACCATCGTATTGATTATTTGAATTACATTCAGTTTTTCCACTTGTTTGCCAGTCTCCTTGAGCAGTCTATTTTTGGCTGAGAGTTTTTTCAGTGGTTCCACTCAAGGAAGTACCCACTTGTTTTGAGTAGCACTTCTTGTCTGCAACAATGCTTCTCAGACTTCAACATGCTACATATCCCCTAGAGATCTTGTTAAAATGCAAGATCTTTTAAGCTTCAATGTTAAGATTCCGATGCAGTGGGTCTGGGGTCGGTACTAAGATTCTGCATTTCAAACAAACTCCCAAGTGATATTGATGATGCTGGCCCATGACCCACACAAGAGTCTAGAATGGACTTTTATGATGTTGGATTTTCCAATACTTAGAATTTTATTCAGATGGAACCTGATATGGCATCTGAAAATCAGGCCAGAAAATAGGCAGTGGTTTGCATACTACCTATAATTCACCCTGTGATCACCAGCCTGCACTCAGTCCTGTGTGATGCCAAAGGTGTCACCACCTACCTAGCCATTTGCTGAATGAAATCCCGACACTCATTTGTACTGATATAGAAAGCAGCGGTTGGGGAACATCTTGACATTCTACACTCGCATCTCATTACTTTCACATTCTAAAGAGGCCGGATTCCTCACTTCTTTCCACAACTCTGTTTCCTTGCCTTGCCTTTCCCTATTATCAACCTACCATCTTGAATATGTATCAACACAGGCTAGATGAGAGTAGTGGTATCTATTGATCCAAGCACTCATGGTGAAGTATATACAAGTTGGATTTTTTTTTTTTAATCTAGTTATTTAGCTTATCTTTACACTTAGTAGCAATCCCCGCAGAAGGGATTGGGAATTCTACTGGGCAGACATAGGACCAGTTAAGCAGGAGAGTGTGTCTAAAGACCTGTAGCCACTCAGATTTGGTGTGAGCCCTTAAATGAGAAGGCCTTTAGTTTCACAATCACAGTGTTTGCATCAAGTGGGTTTCTTTAGCCATTAGCTGCCATCTCAAAATGCTTATTCCTTATAGTTTGCTACAAAAAGTGTGATTCATAGATTGATAGACGTATCCATCAATTAACTAACAGGAAACTAGGTTCTGGCTCTAATTCTTCCCCCTAATTAGCTGGGTGAGTTTGCACAATACATGTTGTTTCCCTAAGCTTCACTGCTATTAATTATAAAAATAAGTTTCCAGCTTTAACTTTTCTTACAGCTCAGATATCCCTTGACCTGAAATGCCTCCAGACCAGAGGCAGTTCATAGTAAATGACCCACACAGCACAAACAGCCCTGTTACCACACTCACTACTGCACATGCATCCTTAGCCACAGGTAGGAAGGTCCCCTGAAACATCTTATGACAGATCCTTCATTTAGTACTAGAGGAAACCAAGGTCCTGGGAGACAAGACAACTCTCTTCCAAAGTCATACAGGTGGTCAAGGGCAGAGAAGAGCTAGAACAGAAATTTCCTAATTCTCAGTCGACGGTCTGCATGATAACCTATGAACTTAAGAAACCAGGCTTTAAGAAGTCATATGAGGATTCAAAATTGTCCCTCTTTTCTGGTCACCATGGAGCTACTTATGGAAGAGAAGCATTCACACACTGGCAAGGCCACCAAGAGCAACACTAACTCAGTCTTCTCCACATTTCTCTGCAGTACTGGCACATAGGTGGGGCTTTAAAAACACTTGTTGAATGAGAGAATGAGGGCTCCTTTACATTTCCTCTTATTTCAGAGATATATTTATGTTTTTAGAGTCTCAGCATGTATAGCAGGGGCTTTAGGGCATGTCCCAAATTCCCTCAACATTTTCTCTCTACCCAAAGGCTGCTTATTGTAAACTTAGACTCTCCTTCAGTAGGGCTTCTTTTCTGGCCACAAGAACACAATTCACCCAAATGCAGATCATTCCAGAAGTGCTAGAAATAACCCTAGAGTAGTCTTCCATAGGTGGTGGATGAGGGTTTGGTGTATCAATACCCCAGCTTCCCCCCCCCCTTGGGTGAGACAATGCTGAGGCATGTTTTACAATGCTCCAGAATGCCTCAGCAGAATTGGGTTCCAGCTGCCCACAGTGATAACTGGTTTGATAACACCCCCTTCATTTCTTTCACCCATTCCCTATCTCACTTCCCTACTCCCTTACTAGCATTTCTTAGACTCACCTTCCAAATAAAACATTTGTGGCAAAATCCGTGTCTTTTGGGACACGGATTGCTTCTGGGGAATCCAAACCAAGGCACAGGGGTATGAACTTGGTGGAATTAAAGATTTCAAGGGGTCCCTTAGATTCCTTTTGATATGACAACTGAATTTTTATCTGATTCTGATGCAGTTTGGGTTTCCCCAAAAGTAGGTCCCAAGAAAAAGATATGAATGCAGGTAGTTTGTTGAGATGCATCGAAGGAAATAAAAGTTGGAGAGTATAGTGGGAAGACAAGAAAAGTAAAGAAAGCCAATATAAAGTGTGTCCATGAGTCAGCTGCTGTGCAAAACTGTAGGCACAACCCCACCGGGGCCCCCTAGAGAGGCTACAAGGAGCATACCATGGAACTGTGCACTGAGATGCAAGAAGCTGAGTGCTGATTCACTAACACCCACCCTCGGGACATTAGGTTGTGAGTTTCCTAGCATGCCCTGCAAGCAGGCCACGCACACCCTTGTGGTCAAAGAATACCCTCAGACAGAGACACCATAATTTCTCAGTTATTTAGCAGAACAGTCTCCAAGGGACTTCTGGGAAAACAACAGTGTATGCCAGACTCTGTTGGCAGGATTTTTACTACATCAAAATGCTGTTTTACTCAGCAAGTGATCAACTTGGTATCCTCAGAGACTACTTAGACTCCTTAGTTCTCAGTTTGCCTTCTTTTAGCTTCCTTGAAAGACACCCCTGAATGCCATCTGTGCCCAAAACAAAACTCCTACACAAAGTAGGAAACAAATAGGATGAGAGATGGAACCAGGAGAAGAAAAATGAGCCTGAAACCTGACTACCCCCCAGTCATACAAGTAGCTGAACTAAAAATGTTCAGTGGCCATGTCAGTTCCATGCCTACCCTGTCTTCAACACACTCTCCTGGAGGCCCAGCAGCTCTCAGACTCATGGGACCTCACAGCCCCTTTCTTTGATGCCTCCCTGTTCAGTGTCACTAAGACCGCCTGATCAGGAGGGCCGCAAGGTCAAGGCACTATCAGGAGTAAGGTTTCTTAAGTGCCATGTGTGAGACACCATCTGACACTGTTTATAGATCAATTTAGCCCCTTACCAACCACAGGACAGAAGTTAAAAGCATTGCTTTTGGAGCTCAGATGTGTTAACTTCTGAAGTGATGTTTGAATTGGGGTTAAGAAGAGCCCAAAGTTTTGATCTGCTGATTGGGGGTGGGGAAAAAAAGAAAAGAAAAGAAAGGAAGTAGACTAAAAAAATTTCTTCAGAAAGGAAATCAGATTATTTTGACTAAAACGAAGAGTCCAGCTTATAATGAATCTATCAACTTTGGGGTTGACATAAAATGACTGCAGAAGTGTCTAAATTCTGCAGCTGCCAAAATGCAACCACTGCTTCTTAAAGTCATTCACTAAAAGAAGTAATTCTCTCTCTCATAGATCAAGGCCAGAAAGGGGGGCATCCATTGGACACAGACCCAAAGAAATCACATAAAAGTCAAATAAAGCAATATCTTGTGCCTAAAAGCTGCCCATTAGGGATGGAATAGTTGCAAAGCAGAAAACCACAAACACTCTACAACTCACGTTGTTGGAATTTGACACTCATTCCCTGAGATGTCTTTTGATACATAACATAAAGATTAGCAAGTAAGTTTCCCACACTTTAGTAAACCATGTGATAAAAAGCCTGTAATCTATGTGCTATTCAGTGTGGTTGACAATTTCTAATTGATGTATTTCTTATCTACTTATGTGGCATAATAGGAAACAGTGGCAATTAAGATAATTAGATATGAATAGGAAACAGCTCTTCTGATTAATACCAAAGACTGAGCATTTTGGATATTCAACACATGAAAATCAATGTGTGTGTGTGGCATGTTATGAGCTGTCACAGCTATACTCCTGCAATGCAATGATGCTTACTGTATTAATGATGGCCATGAGGCATAATGAGGTGCTGGGATCCCCTTGTGCCATTCAGAAAAGAGAAAAGGATCCCTAATGGGGTTTGAAACGTTTAACAAACTCTACTGCATTAAATATATTATCAGATAAAGGGCTAGTATCCAAATCTATAACTTATCAAACTGAACATCCCAAAATAAAAAAATCCAGTCAAGAAATGGGCAGAAGACATGAACAGACATTACTCCAAAGAAGATATCCAAATTGCCAACAGACATATGAAAAATGCTCAACATCACTCAGCATCAGGGAAATACCAATCAAAACCACAATGAGATACCATCTCATACCAGTCAGAATGGCTAAAATTAACAAGTCAGGAAAAGACAGATGTTGGCGAGGATGTGGAGAAGGGGGAAACTTCTACACTGTTGGTGGGAATGCAAGCTGGTGCAGCCACTCTGGAAAACAGCATGGAGGTTCCTCAAAAAGTTGAAAATAGAGCTACCCTATGACCCAGCAATTGCACTACTGGGTATTTATTTCAAAGATACAAGTATAGTGATCTGAAGGGTCACCTGCACACTAATGTTTATAGCAACAATATCCACAATAGCTACTGTGCAAAGAGCCCAAATGTCCATTGACAGATGAATGGATAGAGAAGATGTGAGATAGAGACCAAGATAGAGATAGAGATCTATAGATGATAGATAGATGATGGATAGATAGGTATTAAGTGAAATAAGTCAGTCAGAGAAAGACAAATATTACATGACTTCATTCATATGTGGAATTTAAGAAAGAAAACAGATGAACATAGGGAAGGAAAGGAAAATTAAAGTAAGATGAAAATAGAGACAGAGGCAAACCATAAGAGTCACTGAACTCTAAGAAACAACCTGAGGGTTGCTGGAGGGGAGGTTGGTAGGGGAATGGGGTAATTGGGTGGTGGGCATTAAGGAGGACACCTGATAGAATGAACACTGGGTGTTACATGCAACTGATGTATCACTAAATTCTACCCCTGAAATTAATAATACAGTATCTGTTAACCACACTGAATTTTAACAAAGAATTTTTAAAAATTCTACTATATCCTAATTCTTTCAAAATTAACAAAGTGAATTTAATGTAGGTTAATTCTCTATTAAGCTCTATATACAATGGACCAAAGGCTTGCCAGAGACGAGTTTGCAATGGAAATTATTAGCCCAGAAATAAATAGACCAGAACACTAAGAAAATTAATGAAATGATGTCTGTATATAAACTATCCAGAAGGAAAAAGTACTGTGTTAATATGAATTAGGAAGCTCAAAGTACATTTTAAAACCACTTTGGAATCTATTCAGAATATTAAGAAGTAATAAAGACCTAAAACTTTTAATAGCCTCTGTATTAAATGTAGTGTGGGCACAGATACTTTGCAGGATCAAATTGTTTGCTAAAGACGGATTTGTACAATCTTTGTGTCTCTTATAAATCATGACATGCAAAATTTTAGTTCTTTCGGAGCTCTGGAAACAAAAGTTGAAACTTTCATCATTCGGTCAATTATTTGATAAATATTTGTTGGGACATCAACAATGCTGTCCTACCAAGAAGAAGTCCAAATGACCCTAACCTACCCAGACAGTAGAGACACCTTCCAAATAATCAGGTAAGGAGCATAGAATATTCCTAAGTGGTAGGATTACATTAAAGAACAAAGACAAGTTTCCTACTACCTGGTGTTACAATCAAAGAAAAGCTGAAAAATTTTTAGAAACAAGTAGGGTTTTTGAACCACTTTCTTCCATAGCATCTTTATAATATACAAAGACTTGATAGGGAATAAAATGCCTATATGGCAATCCCATTTGAAGTAAGCTGAATTCTATACCCGAGGAAATCATGTAAGGTAAAAGTTGAAGAAAGTGAACTATCTCACATGTTCCTATGAGTAAGACTTTGGTAACTCTTCTCTGGTGCTTTAAATGACCTTTTCCAAAAGTCAAGGTTAAAATTGCTTTTATTAGAGTTTCAGAGTCAGTGTTTTGAGGTGAGCTGTCTGGTTTGGGACAAAATTATGAGTACCAGGAGTGGTTGTTGAACTTGCCAGCCAATGGCTGAAATTTGCTTTTTCCTGAATTTCAAGCCCACTTCCTAGCCTTAGGAAGCATTGAAACATTCTGCCTGTGGTATCAGTTCTCCCTGGGAAGGAAGGAATCTTAAGCCTTTCATGTTTCAAAATTTAGAAGACTCTGCAGATGTACAGGGCCTTCTTGGGAGGCCAAATGTAGAGAGGTAAAATAAGAATGTTGTACCAGGTGACATTTAAAGATTCTGTCTTGGTATAAAAAAGCTGCCATTCAATGTAATTATTAATCATCTATTTTTAGCAAATTCTAGACATTGTGGCCAGTTACACAGACATAAAAGTCTCTGTCATTAACAGCCCCGTAAAGAAATCTGAAAACATAAGATGATGTACGAAAGGCAGAAAAAAAAAATGCAAGATAAGAATAGCATAAAAGAAAGAGAAGAAAAAGGAAGAGAAGCTATATAAGAAAATAGTTCTATCAGTATAATAGTTTAGACCAAACTCTGCTACTGATTTACTCCTTGTGTGAAAGTTAGCTCTTACATCACTGGGCAGAGCAGATGTGATTCCCCCAGCTACACTGAGGTCACCAGCATTGGAAGTGGCCAGTTCTTTTGCAGGTTGGCGGCTTCCTACTCAAGCACTAGCTTTCTCCACCTCTCAGCACAGTGGCTTTCCCTACCACCCTGCACATTTTCTGAGCGTTGTCTCTAGGACCATCAGCTTAGTCCATGCATGGGGCAGCCCAGAAGGGTCAGTGTGGGTGGGGAGGGGGTGGTTTAAACACCTGCAGGGCAATCCTGAATCAGTGATGATAAATACCCAAGACTCCCTGGCATTATAAGTTCTGTTCCATGTGGCTCCCAAGAGGGTCCCCAGCAGGACAGAGCCCCGATAGTCAGTAGCAGTAACCAGCTCATTAACACAGCCTGTACTAGCTTACCCTTTTCTCTCTCACACTCTCCCCACTCCCTCACCATGCTTTCTGGGGTCACCTTCCCAATCAACTACCTGCTTCATGGTCTGCTTTTGGGAGAACCTGGATCACGAGAAATGAGAGCAGTAATTTAACAATGGTAGTTACTGACAAGATTTCCATTCACCCTCCCCTAATGTTCCCTCCTAAAGAAGTCATTTTCTTCCTTAGTAAGTCCTTGCTGATATGCTTACCCCAAAATCAGAATTCTCAGCTGACTCAGACCTCCCCTGAAATTCCTTTAAGTTTCCTGCAGGCCTTCCCTTCCTACCCATCATCATCTCTCCTATTGTCCTCTCCCTTCCCCTCTTCCAAGGGCATCTCAGTACTTTCTTGTAAAGTGGGATCACCACCGTCATGTAGAAAATGGAACAGTTTGGAACAGTTTATGCTGAACCATTTTTTTTTCACCGTGGCTTCTGAGGATACCAAACAGTAAAAACAACAGAAAGTAACATGGTTTCTTCACATACTGGAAAAAACTTTCCTCTCAACTCATCTTCATGGGTTCCTCGGTCCAATTTCAATACTTCAGGTTGACGTGAATATGCTGCTCAGATCCAACTTCTCAGTAGAATCACTGACAATATTCAGCCAACATTTAGTAACAACTTAATAGAGTTCATGTCAACTCACCTAATGTTCACAACAGCCCTACTGTTGTCACCCCATTTGACAGATAAGGAACCTGAAGGCAACTGATTTGCTAAAGGACACCCAGCTTCTGAGGGACAGAACTGCAATGTAAACTGAGGCAGTCTAGTGGAGAATAACCACTTCATTCCTGTGTTAAGCACCCTCCACTCAAGCAACTCTTTTGCTAAACCAACAGAAACCCCTAGACCCTTGTGTTACAGCTTTATCATCTTTAAAAAGAAAAAAGAAAAAAAAAACTGAGTTGAAAGAAAAAGCTTAGACCAACATGGAGAGGAGAAAAGCTGGTTTGGATGGAGCCACCACCTGTACCCTGCAACAATTCCAAAGGCTGCACAACCACTTCTTCCATCTTTAAGGCACTCAGGAAAGCTGGTGAGTATTGGCAATGCCACTCCAATCTGGCTTACTCTGGTGTCTTTAGCTAGAAGTCATTAACAGCAAAAGCATCTCCCAGCTCAAGCTCCCCTGATGACATCTGAAATAGTGGTGCTAACTTGGGCTTTCTGCTCTGGTCCAGGGGGAGGAGGAAGAGGGGCAGTATTCTGAAGAGCTGCAAGGATAGAGGCAGTTCTAGAGCAGAAGGCCCTTGACACTCAGTTCTTTTGTCTCCAAATCAAGCCAGAATGCCAAATCCTGTTTTCAAATACATACATACGTATTTGATGCCAAGTTGTCTCTATGGAACCCACAATGTATTTAGACTCACACCAGACAAGTGGCATTTGCCAAGTCAAAAATGTAAGAGAAAATCCTTAATTACCATGTTGCTGGCATCAAAGTGTAACTATGGAATCTTCCCATCCTGACTTGCTTTGGGGTTGGCTAGTAAGGATATTAATTCACTTCTCATTTGCTCAACTAATCGCTTCCAAGGCACTGTGTGTAATACTGATTGCTTGCTTTTCTGGAAGAGATGAAAGAAAGTGGCTAGAACTAACATAGGTTTGGTTGAGAGTTTTTTGCAAATCTGTTTCCACCTGTGTATCACTATTTAAAAATAAAAACTCAAAACTCTGTAGACAAACATGCAATCACAGGAATGAACAGAGAAGGAGAAAGACAATGGAGGAAGACTAGGCCATACTTATAATGTTTTGCTCTTTGAGGAAGAGTAAAGAATGTCTACAGAGAGACTGGAAATGTGTTCCATGCATGGGGCATCAGTAGCAATGGCTGGAATATGTTCAAGGAAGTAAGGTATTCAAAATATTCGTCTGTACTCAGAAAAACCTTCTGATCCGCTCATGGTGGGTAGCAAAAATTGACAAAGAACCTAAGCTATTGAACTTTTTTTGTCAGTTCTATACAATTCTGTTTATGTGCATGGGTTTCATCTGCAGAGTTCGATATAAAGAAAAAGCTAACAACACTCTGACTTAGCAAAGAAAAAAATACAAACCCCAGACTCCAGTTCTCCTATTCAAATGTCACTTTCCCCATCTCTCTACAAATATAAACAACTTCACATTAAGGAAAGTGAAGCTTCCCAATTCATGTGCTTGTGCACAGTACCATACACTTGTCAAAGCAACTCTCACTTTACTAATAAGCCATAGGACATTTTACAAACACAGGGCAAGCCATTTTATTGATGGGAACATTGAATTACTTCTCCTTGTTTACTTCCCAAGAATAGAGTGGCTCCATAGACAAGGCTGGCTGGGAACACATGCAAATTTCCAATCAACACTGGTCTTTGAAAATTCACAGGGCCTCTTGTCAACAGTCCAACTTATAGGGTATCCGGTTCCCACTTACCTTTTCTAACATCTAGTAATTAGCCAGAAAGACTATCCATCAGGACTCTTACCACTGTGTAGTAGAGAAAGCATGAAGTACAGGTAACTCTTAACCTTGCTCTTAAAGGCCATTGAAAATAGTCCCCTTACAGCCTCCAAAACCTCTCTGGTGTGATGACAGTTCTACTGGAAAACTAAACAAAACAAAAGACTTTTCTCATTGCTCCTCCTGCTTTTGAACTGTAATAGAAAAAAACGTTTTCCTGATGTCATGACTGTTGCCAAAGATTAGTGACAATCCTTACCTAGTATAATAACACCTATATTTCTATAACATCTCTGCCTCCCAAAAGCTCAAAGTACTTTCCTGAAGCACTAGCTCTGGATTTCGCTCCCAACTTTATGCAAACTTCATGTAAAAGATCGGAAAACAAAGACACTCAGAGCTTGCACAATTAGATTAATGATGAAGCTGGAACTCTGCATTCACTTACGAGGCTGTTTTCTCTTCTACTGAGATTCCAAAACACATAAATAAAATAATCTGGCACTTCTCTGAAAAATAATAATTGTTACTTAAAGCAGAGAAAAGATTTCACTGTCTTACTGTGTCATAACAAAGCCTTCTAAGAGCTTTTTGAAAACTCCCAGACCCTTTATTTCTAGATGACCACCAAGTATAATTCAGAGACTCACCACCAATAGACATGCAGGACAGGGTTAAGAGAGAGTAGAAGAGCTGGAGATAATGAGTTCCAAGAGTGTTGCCTCCAGCCTCACTAAAGGACACTAAAGCCTGGAATACAGGCACCATGCCAGGTACTTGATGCATGATTTCTCACTTAATCCTACATCAACCTGTAGAAAAGTAATAGCACCCTTATTTTAGGGATGAGGACAATGAGACTTGGAAGTTTACTTGTATAAATTCTAGGTGGTCTCACAAAGAGATGATCTGCTTAGTCTAGACACCCTCAGGAAATAATTTGCCCTCCACTGTGAGTAGAAGGATGGCTCCCAGATAAAGAGTCTAGAGTGAACAGTCTAAAATGAGTCATAAGAAATTGCTAATATTCACCTGCTTTTAACCTGCAAGAATGCATATTTTGTATGATTCAAACTAGTACTTTGGGGATCCCTGCGATGTATCTGGGAAAAAGAATCTCAAAACTACTAATACCAAGGGTAAAGTCAGAATCGGTCTTTGAAAGAAATCACAAGCAAGGGCTTTAGATGAAAGAGGCAGGCTAGATAGAGTATTTTAATTCAAAAATGCACCAGTTCATAGTAAGCTTAGTGAGAAAGGGTGTGTTCCCACCACTGGAGCAGAAACTTCCTTTCCCAAGCTCTTCTAGGATTTTGCCCTTCCCATTCATCCTTTCCGATCAAATTCATCCTTTTGGTAAACACAGGAGGGATTAGAGACCATTAATTGGCTTTGAGGAAGAAATGGTAATCTGAGATGCCTGGGCAGGAACTATCTTGTGTCTTGTGGGAGAGAAGCAGGGACACAAAGAGGAAAGGAAATATCTGCAGCTTGGCAGGCTGTTCCCAGCCCAGGAGGAGAGGAGCATTCAAGAATAGGCAAGGTTGTTAAACCATTCACCCAAATTTGTCTGTGAGCTATGAGCATGCCATCTTGGATTTCTTCCTCCACTCCAGCTTCCTATGTGAAGTAGGGAAGTTCACTGGCTCCCCTGTATCTAGATCAGTGTTTTCACATTATACGATGCATCAGTATCATTTGGGAACTTGAGGAGTAAGGTAGGGGAGCCACACTCCACAGAGATTTTTACTGATTAGGTTCTGCGGTGGATCCTAATGAGTTCCTAGGTGATGCCGCTGCTGATGCTGGTCCAAGAGGCACACTTTAAAACCACTACCCTAACTTCCAGGTATGTGCAATTGCATTGCCTCTCCCTGCCATGCAATACAATTACCTGGGCCATTCTGCACATACAGACACCACACCTATACCAAGAAGGATAAATCAAAGACATGATGCTACCCAAGAGATCATGACAATAGGTGCTACAACTCTGGCTGGTGATGCAAACATTAGCTGCAACACAACTGACTCTGTGGGATTCACATTAATAATAATAGCTAAAAGCTACTGTTGAGTTTGTTTGTGTCAGGCAGTAGGTCAAGTCTCGACCCATATTGTCTTTGAGACAATGTTATTACCTCTGTTTTGTAATGCAGACTCAGACTTACTAGGTTAAATCCATGGTCATTCACCAAAGAAGATGGGAGAGCTGGATCTAAAACCCATGACTCTGACTTAACCATGGCATGCTGTACTTCCTAAACTCCAGAAACACTAGATCTCGATAAGAGAGGTCTGCACCAGTGTCCCTTGATAAAGGAACAAACACAGGTGAATGGGAAGTCATAGCTCTTTCTCTGCTTCACATTCTTATGTCACCTTTGGGTAGAGCAAACATTCTCTTCCAGGGCCATTTATCCTCGACCTTTCCTGCTAACTCAGGGGAAAATACTTCACATGGTAAAGTGCGGGACATTGAAGGGAGTTACCTACCACCAATGGTGGTGTCTTAGATTTGCTTATCTTTCCCCATTGAAGCAAATATCTAAGGTCTTGTGGGAACATCACCTGGTGTTTGGGGACTCTGGCCCCTGAAATGTTATTAAGGTTTGGGGCTCTAGTGGAGAGTTGATTGCAAGGGGTGGGACACCTTGAACAGAAAAGCTTCTTGATTTTATGACATGCAGTTCTTGCATCGTCTAGCCCATCTCTTTGATGTTCAGGAGCAGGAGGTAGGACATGGGCTGCAGAGATACCAAGCTGTTATCTGAATGGAGAGTTGTTTTTATTGTTATTGCTTATCTTTAATCTGCTACTTAACTAGTCTTGCTGCTTCACCCTGAAGTTCCACTTTATAGCTTAATCCAGGACCTGGCTTCCAGAAGTCACTTGTCTGAGACTACAAACTTCTAGGTAGAACTTAATGGAGCTTCCCCTCTCAATAGAAAGATGTTAAGTTTTTCCCAAGATTGGAGCATCTTTCAAAGCACAGGTGCAACCCATGGACTAATTAGTGGCTAGGGACAGATCTTCAGGAACACTAGCCATACAATGGCCTATCACCTTGGGATCACTAATTCCAGAAGAGTGCTGTTGTAGAGTACTGCTATCTTGACTTACCCCTTTGTTTTACTGGACTAAATGATATGTGTGATCACATATCTGATTCCAGTGACATTCATCCTACTTTCCCTGGTGATATATTAGGTCCAAATCAGTGGCCTTTCATACTGATACTTTCCCGATCTGTTCAAATATTTCTACATTAAAATTTCACATACTCTTTGATCTAGCAATTATCATTTCTAGATATTTTTTCCACAGATATATTTACACATGTCCAAAATGATGCATAATAGAATGGCCTATAATAGCAAAATACTGGAAACAATGGAATTCATCTGATCCACCAGTAAGGAATCAGCTAACTAAATTATACATAATTTATATCGTGGAATAACATGCAATTGTTAAGACTGAGGCAGTCTACTTGTACTGATATGGAACAAGTTTCCAAAATGTTCCTGTTGACATGAAAGGAAGAAAATACAGAATTTTATATATAGTATGATATCATTTGAGTAGAACAAAAGTATATATGTATACATATATTAAATATGGAGATAGATAGATAGATAGATAGATAGATAGATAGAGATATATAATAGAATATGTTTCCAGAATATCACTGGACAGAATCATTAAGACAAACAAACACTAGCCATATTGCCAGTTGCTTCAAAATAGTATTAGATAATAAGACCTAAATGTAGCTGACATTTACTCATTCTTCCTGAGAAGACTTGAGATTGATGTGGGACATTTTCCATGCAGCTTAAAGTAGATTCAAATGGAAAGGTTATGATATGGAACAAATCTCATGTTTTATCCTTCCCTCTTCTTTGCGACGATTAGCAAACCCTCACCCCCAAAGGTACATGCGTGCCAGGGACACTACTGACATACACCCACCCATTCCAGTTTCTGAGAGCAGAATTTTCCTATGGAACCTGCTGGCTTCTAAGAAGAAAAGGAAAGGACACAGTGGGGCAAAACTGCAAAATCCCCAAGGATTTGGATACGTGCCTACAAAGGAAGACAGTTACCTCACGTGAATGCAGTTGGATGGAATGAAGATCCAAGGGCCATATTTCCTAAAATACAGAGTTGCTGGAGACCTTCAACTTCTTTGAACAAAATCTTCAGAAAAGTATAGAAAGCTTATGATATTTTCTCTGAATAAAGTAGTATTTCTCAAAATGTGCTTCTTACATTGCATGCATTCCCCACAGATTGTTTATGTACATGTATTCAATTCTAGCCCTTGGGTATGTTCCTCCTTTTTGTTTTTTCTTCACTCTTTGTCAGGTGCATAGATACAGCAGTATTTGCTGGTATGTTACTCTCAGTATGGTAGCCACCAGGATCACAACTCTGGAATCCAACCTCTAACTTCCTATGGAGTATCATTAGAGGAATATTTTCCTCAAGAAGATCAAACTCCACATGTGCAAAAATCTGAACACATGAACATTTCTTCTCCTCTAAGCCAACCAGTAGATTTCCCATTTCAATGAAAAATAACATCACCCTCCTGGTCACTGAAGGCTGAAATCTTAATCATCTTTAACTGATGCTTCTTCCAAGTCTCACATCCTATCAGTCACCAAATCTTAATGCTTCCATCACTGAAACACTTTTCTAATCTGTGCCATTTTCTCCAATTCCAGGGCCATTATCTCAGTTTAGGTCATTATTATTGCTCAGTATGCTATCACAGCAGTGCTCCAGCTGCTATGCTTGCCTCCAATCTCTGCCAATTTCCCTCCCAACACCTGCCATTCAATAACTCTGCCTTTTTTGCTAAGTCCCTTTGATGACTCAAACTCAAGATAACACCGCAATCTCCTTATATGATCCATACAGGGTTCTCCAAGACCTTCCCCTTCCAGCTACTTTTCCAGCTTCATCTGCTTCTTCCCCCACCTCCACCTCTGTTGAATAACTTAGAGTCCCCCAAAGTTCCAGCCTGCAGCTTACCATCATGTGCTAAATATGCTATCGCTTCTGCTTTTGCTGCTTTCACCTGGTTGACATCTGTCCATTTTATGAATTCAATTCAACTCTAACTTCCTCCCAGAACTCTCACCGTAGTCTTCCTCATACTAATTCCAGCTGAGCTAGCTATTGTCCCTCCTTTACTTCCATGATCTTCTGTGCTTCCTTCATTGTTAATGCTTTATGCCGCACTAAAATTTAGAGGAACTTTTTTTTTTTTTCATTTTATCTTTTCTTCTCCTATAGTTGTAGTTCCTCTACTATAGGGACCATTTTTCACTTGTCTTTTTGTCCCTAGGGACTATGTGATCTCTGTCATGCAGTTATTACTCAGTTCCTGATGAATTAATAAAGATTGGGATGCCATTCTTCAGGATTCTAGAACATTATTGTTTACACTACACCTAAAATAATGACTGACTGATTAAGAAGGAGGTATATCAATAAACATAGTGGTCTATAAAATACGAGACTGTTTTTCATACTGTACAAAAATGTAAGCTTACAAATATCTCATGTTCCAAAGACCTGGTAATTGGAACTATGTTCCAAGAACTGATTTAATTCTTATTTTATTATATTCTAAGAATTAAGTTATTCATTCTAATATTTATATATGTTGACTTCTTGTCATTGTTTAAAGCTAGAGATGCTCCTTCCACATAAATGAAATTGCTGAGGTTGATTTCAGAGATGATATCCCTTTTTTTTATCAAAGATTTTACTTATTTATTTGAGAAAGAGAGAGAGGGAGAGAAAAGCACAGGCACCTGTGCCTGTGAGCAGGGGGAGGGGCAGAGGGAAAGACACAAGCAGACTCTGCTGTGAGTGTGGAAGCCAATGCAGTTCTGTCTCATGACCCTGGGATCCAGACCCTGAGATCACAATCCTGAGATCATGACCTGAGCCAAAATCAAGGTCAACCACTGCTTAACCGAATGAGCCACCCAGGTGTCCCTCAGAGATGATCATTAATAATCTCGGATTCAATTACAATTTGTAACAATTAGTGCACTTCTGTGTGCATTTCTGGTACCATGGTTCTCATCAGAATTCCCCTGCTGCCTAGCCGGTTTGTCCAGAAATGCCCCCAAATCTTTGAGGACACCCTCAAGTGTCTATGAAGACACAAATAGAACACTTCGAGTAGCTTTCTCACTCCACATCATCTCATCTTATTCTACCCTTCTTGTCTGACAACAAAATGTGGGGGTAATGAGCCTCATAAATCACCTTTAGATTCCCTGCAAGGGACCAACTAATAGGGAGACTGCCTTAGAGTAAAGATATTCAAGGACCTGAATAGTAAAACCCATCCAAGTCGAAACCAAGGACTCCTAGGATAGCAAACTTAATCACAAAACAAATAGAAACCGCCTACAGAGAGCCCCCTAACACTCAGAAATTAATTTGTACATAGCTTTGCTCAGAACTTGAAGTTTATTTTCCCAAAGAAGCTAACCTATACATCACAGATACTTTCTCCTGGGCTGCTTCTAATGGTGATTTAAGCCTCTTATCATTTAACTGTGATAGAATTGAAGGATCTATCTGCCAATCCAACACTATACATGTGGACAACAACTTAAGTCCAACTTCCAATGAGCAAAATATCTGATTTTCCCACAACCCTTACAGAGTGAGAAACCATATTTGAGGAAGATTGAGAGGAAACCCCCCAAGACAGGGCAAAGGGGAATTTTTAAAGCTCAAGACTGCCTGTGGGCTGGAGAAACTGTTTCCTGCAGCCAGTCACATCCCAACTGGGCATTTGTACTTCAGTAGGCAGCGCATAAAGCTAAAAGGAAATTCCACAACATCAGACAGACCCAAATTGAGGGACATTCCACAAAATAATTGGCCTGTATTCATCAAAAATATGAAAGACAAAGAAATACTGAGAAATTCTTTCACATTAAAAAAAAAAAAAAACAACTAAAGACATGTTAACTGAATGCAATATGTGATCCAGAATTTTCTTTTGCTGTAAGGAACATTATTGGGGGGTGCCTCAGTGGCTCAGTGGGTTAAGCCTTTGCCTTCAGCTCAGGTCATGATCCCAGGGTCCTGGGATCGAGCCCCACATCAGGGTCTCTGCTCGGCAGGGAGCCTCCTTCCCCTCTCTCTCTGCCTGCCTCTCTGCCTACTTGTGATCTCTCTCTCTCCATCAAATAAATAAATAAAATCTTTAAAAAAATTATTGGTACAACTGGGGAAGTCAATAGGATCTATAAACTAGATAATAATATGTCAGTGTTAATTCCTGATTCTGATTATGGTACTATGATTATACGACTATGTTCTTGTTTTTAAGAAATATGCATCAAAATCTTTAAGGTAAAAATATATCTTTGCAAGGGTATTCCCAGAATTCCAGGTGAGATAGATAGATAGATTATATATATATATATATATATATATATATATATGTATAAGAGAGAGAAGGAGGGAAGGACGGAGGAAAGCAGGCAGTCAGGCAGGCAGGCAGGAAGAGCAAGGAAGAAAGAAAAGAGGGGTCATTAGTAAACACTGAATATGAATGTGAAGGGCAGACAGCAATTCTTTTTACAGTTTCGCAACTTTTCCATGAGTTTGAAATTCTGTCAAATTTTTAAAAAATTGTAAGGAGATTCCACATTTTTGTAATTTTCAGTCACGCGGTACAACTCTCAGTCGTGGTCTTAAGAGGCTAACATGCTTTTTACAATTTTTTCACTTGAGTAACAATGGAGGACTGCTACAAGTCTTCCAAGGTGTGAGGCCACCCCTTTACAAGTGTCTTTGCTTCTGGTTCTTTGTAGAGCTGTCTCCTAGTGGGAGGGGAGAACCAGACTACAACCCCAGCCTGTAGCTATCTCCAAGGACCCTACTGTTGTGAGTATTCTGAACAGAGCTTCCCATTCTGAAGGCATGAGCAACATTTATCGTTTTCACCCAAACCTTTGGTTAAGCCTGTTTAATTTGGCTCTCCCTTAGTTTTATTCTGCTATGCTTGGATAATGGTGTGGATCTATTTACAGCTTTCCCTATTGTCTGAGAATGTGGCTTTGAGACAGTGTCATTAGGCATTTCCAACTTGGTGTCAATGATTTCTCTATGATACCTTGATCCACTCCTGGTCCCTCCCCCTCTGCTTCTCCTGGAGGGTCATCCATACCAGAGGACTTGAGCCGGTCCTCTTCATTCCAAGCATCTCACCCAGCCTGCCTCCCTTGGCCCGCCCTTCCAGCAGCTATCTTGGTGAAATGCTTGACACGGCCCTGCTCAGGCTTGTCCCTGGGCCAAAATCAACATTTGATATGTACTTCTGGGTTTTTTAGAGCTGACCCCAAAATATCTATTTACCCAGACGTTGACATTCTCATGAGTAATGGGCAAAGCTCCGAGGACACACTGTTGGTGGCAGAGCAAGATTCAGAATCCCACTCCGAATTTGAGAGCAGGACGGGGACTGAGAGATTGTCAAATCCAAACATCTCAGTGTAGGATAAGGAAAATGGGGCTGCAAACAGTGAATAAACGTGCCTGTTGAATTCAGCATTAGAACCCAGGTATGCTGGCTCCTGGATTAATTCCTTTTGACTCTACCAAAGGAATGAATGCATTTGGGTAGAATGGGCTCTGGAGCCTGAGTTATTAGGTGGGTAATGGTGAAGACAGCCTCCCAAATACATACTTTGGGATTAGAGACAACATTTCCAAATCCTTTTTCAGAGTCCTACACAAAGAAACCTCAAACCTAGGATTCCAGCCAAAAACAATGATTCTCAAGTCCCTATGAAATCTTGGATGGACGTTTAATTGGGCAACATATTAGCTGACTCCTGCGGCAGAGGCAGGCCGCAATAGAGCTCCAGGGCTCCCACTTCAAAAGGAGTAGATGTGTGTGTGAGTCCGAATCACACACAGTAGGCCATTTGCTCTTATCATTTGGATGAGTGCGTGCAAGAGAATATGAGGGAAACTTCTGAAATGTAATGCAATACAATAAGCCCCTTTTAACTCAATTCACACATTTCTCACAGCTTACAGAAAAGCTTACTGAGAAACTTTACAGAGAAAGTTCCAGAAAAATACATTGGAAGAGGGACATTTCATTCTCTGTCCAGTATTAGTACTAAACAAGAAAAACACAAGTATTAACTCATTCATTCACTCCCTTTCTCAGTCACTTATTCATTTATTCATTCACATGAGAAAAAAATTACTGATTTTCACTTTGTCATAAATATCTTGATGGATTACAGTGAGGTCCCTACTCTTATGAAGCACTTTGTTCTAATTTCCTTAATATATGAACACCTGACACACTAATAAGAAAGGAGCAACCCAACTGAGTTATGACCAAGGATTAAGGAAATCAAATTAGAGCAGTGAGATATTTTTTTAACTCTCACCTCAGCCACAATTTACAATACTGTTAATATCAAGTGTCCAAAGATTGTGGAGAGAGGGGGCCTTTTTAATTGTTGTTGGTGCTGGGAATACAAATCGAGGTACAATTTGGAGACAGCAATTTGGTGGTAGCTCCCAATTTTTTAAATTCACACAGCCTCTAGCCCTGTATTTCAATTTGTAAAAACCCATCTTGATTCCTTCTCTTTCTGTGCAGTGTTCCTTCCCCAATTATTAGAAGTCATCAGTGAGAGATGTTTCCAGGGGCCATGAGCTTCCTGGCACTTCAAGTCTTCCCCATGCATGGGCAAAGAGGACCTTGGGCAGAGTGTGTCTGGTGCTGGCAGTTAGAATTTGGGTCAGCATGCATCACAGTGTTAAATGTCAAGGACATATGTGTTGGCACAGAGATCATCTGCTTTAAGTATATCTTCCGGGACTGATAAGCAGGTCAACACAGATGGGGAACAAATGCTGTTAGGAGAGGTGTTTGAAGATACCTATGAGATCAGGGTGATGATGTTGGGTGGGTCAGTGAAGAGATCTTTCCACCATATTAAGAACTTCTTGGCAATGGGAGGCCAAGAAGAATGTGTAAGTAGTAGATAAGATCAGACACATAGAAATTCATTTTAGGACAGCAGATCTAATCACAGTTGTCTAGTTGTATTTAAAAAATTGACAAGTAAATTTAAAACATTGACAAGTCAAGATCCACTACCGTGTGTGTGTCACAAATAACACTCATCCTTTCAACAAATATTTATGGAGCACTCACTACAAATATCTGTTAGGCCCCAGGAATCTGTTTTCAATAATTTTTTAAACACAGTTTGCAAGTGATTTTTTTAATGAAATGCAGATAATTTCATAATCATTGTGTGGTATCAGTCCTATACACAGCTCCATGTGTTCTCTTGAGTGGGAACATGTAAAAAAAGAGCCACAGCCATGTGCTAGCTGTGGGTGCCCTTCCCAGACATATCTTACACATGAATACCATCTGTTAGTATTAAAATCATTAAGGAATGTGTGTTTTTGAAATTAAATTAGATCACAAACTGGAGACAGATAGGACAATTGGGAAGGGTTTTTCCAGCCATCCAGGAAAGAGATAATGGTCTTGAACTAAGGCTGAGTTTTCAGGTATTGAATGGAGAAGATGAATTTGGGCTGGTCATTGTCTACTTGTTGCTTACCCCACCAGGTCCCTTTTGTTCCCATCTTAGCCTTTTCCGTGCCCCAGGAGCCTGACTCCTATGGCCCACAGTACTAAACTCCTGTGCCCTCTGATTTTCAGTTGGTCTTTGCCAACAAGGAGCTCTGGTAGCAGATCAGAGGACAGAAAGAGGGAGTTCTTATTTCCCCTACTCCCCCTGGACTCACTACAGTTCTGGCAGTGGCTGCATTATCATTTCAGCTCTCATTGGGTGGCTCTCTTTCCATGGCCCAAGCTCACATATAAAGTACTTTTGAGAATGTCACTGCCACCTTACCCCTTATTTCCTAGGATATTCACAGCATCCCATTGTTAACCCTACATCTTTCCATATTCTTTCTTAGCTTCCTCATCTTGACTCTATTGTTGGGAGGGTTAGGGGAGGGCTCTTCATGAAACTCTCTGCCATTCAGTCCTTTGAGTATTTCCTATGGAAACGGTAATTTCTACATAAAATAAAAGATTGTTTCCAAGGGTGCTTGGTTAGACTTCATAATTAGTTGGATGGGAGGTTGGGAAGAAAGAAAAAAATAAAACCTCTTCAGGCTCAGGCTGGAGCAGTAAGGCAGATAGTCAATGTTGTGAGAGATGAAGCCAGAAAGGTACACAGGAACCAGCAGGTTGAGCAGCAGGAAGAAGGAGTAGGTGGGGTTGCTCACAGGTGAAGTAGCATTATGGATCTCTTACCTTAAGTCTCCAGGCACTGATGCTGCCACTGGAATACAAGCATTAGATTGGGGTAGAGGGATTGAGGATGTGGATAGATTTGGAAATGTGGAAACCCATTAAGAAAACCTCTGACAGGGTGGCTCCATTAGCTGATTGTCCAACTTTTTGGTTTCAGCTCAGGTTGTGATCTCAGAGTTGTGTCCTCCAGTCCCAACATCTGGCTCCATCCTCAACAGGGAGTCTGTCTGGGATTCTCTCTTTCCCTCTCCCTCTTCCCCACACCCCCACCCCTGGCAAATAATTTTTTTTTTTTTTTTAAGAAAGAAAACCCTGGCAAAATAGGACACCTACAACTCCATCCTCTTTTTTTTTCTTCTGCTTCTTCCTCAGCCCCACCACACTCTTCTGCCTCCAATCCAGATTCCCTGTATCCCATAACATTGTATATTTTCAAGACTTCCCCCTTCCCATCACCAAAGATTTTCTAGTTTCTAATCCCTCAGAGGCCTGAGTACAGTTTTCCAAAATGAGAGCAAACTCCTCTGAGAAATGACCTCCACATAATATAAAAATCAAACTCCCACATCACTGTTCCAAGGGAGAATTTGTATATTTCAAAGGACAATGGCTAGACCACCAACTGGACAACGACTGAAGTCCTTGTTTCACAGAATAGGATCTACCTCCTGCCAAGGAGAGAAGACATTGTTCCAGAGGAGTATTCAGGGATACAGGATAAACGTGGTCCATCCTCCTAGAACATCAGCTTTTTTCAAAGATTTGAATATGGATGACATTTTTAAATTAAACAAAACATGGATACAGTATGGAGAGGATGCAAAATTCCTAGCAGTTTTTAAGATAAAACATAATCCTCCAAAGCATTCCCTGCCAAAAGGTTCACATTGAATTTGACCTGCTTGTGGGGAACTTAGTGGGGACGTTGAGCTAAATTAGTGCTTCTCCAAGGACTATGCCAAAGATGGGAATTTCTGAACATTGGAGAGCAAATATTTTAGAGCCAGCAAGACTTATGATACTCTCATAAATCATGCCTCTTTGGCCCACCCAAACAGCATTTACCACAAGCCTGTGCCTTAAATGACAGTTCCTTGTTTAGCTGCCTTCCCTAACTTTGGAACTTGGTGCATAAAATACCTTTCAAATGATGTAAATCCATCCACTACGAGCCTTCTTTAGGTTTTTCTGTTGTATGTTGTTTTAAGTGCAACACACTTGCTTTCTTCCTGCAGAGAACTTATCCTGAGTCCAGAAAAATCTTCCAAGGGAGAAGGGAAAAAATGCATACACCAGCTTCTTGAAACATTTGGCACCTGCTACAATCACCAATAAATCTAAACTGGACAGCTTGACATTTCCTCAAACAAGACCCCACCTCTCAAAGAACATTTGTCCTAACATGAAAAACAATAAAAGCCCAGCTGATAGGATGCAAAACATTTTCCCTTGTCTAACTGGAGAAACAGAAACAAAATAATTGCTTGCTTCGGCAGTGATCTGAACCACTCTACAGTCCATGAACATCATAATCCTGTCAGATGGCACCAACAGATTGGAAAATTGGAAAAATTCACATGCTGTCCCAACCATCAGTATTTTTAAATCTACCTGTCAAAAGAGAACTGAACTCTGATCTTCTTAAATATTGTATATGCCTGCATGATGGCTGTGGAGCTCAGTGCATCCTTTTTTACTTTGTAAAAACACAGTTGTCAGTTCCGGCCTTAGAAACAATTCAACTTATAAACAATTTAATGGCGGTTTCCTGTCTCCTCCTTTCCCCTTTAACATGGAGCCTTCCTCCGTTGTTTCCAAAGGAGACCTTAGCTTCCCCACCAAACCCCCACTCCCACAGGCACTCCTCCCTTACTACTCAATGGCTGCCAAATTCTCCCAAAAGGAGGAGGACAGGATATGGCAGAGCCTCTACCAGTTTCCCAATCCATCGAGCTGTCTCTCCAAGGTTTGGACCTTAGCAGCCTCTGAGCATTTTCATTCCAGCTCAGCCACTTGGGAAATCCAATAGACTTTTATGATGGCTTGGGAAGATAACCATCCCTTGGAACACTGTTCTATAAGAAAAATGCATCCAAAGTTCCAAGGAACTTTTGGAACAGAACATTTTCACATGATAGGACTTCTGTGATCTACATAATGTGCTGGAGACTTATGTATAGTTTCCATGGACCCACAAGATTTTGTGGGAGTTCCCTAGCAATGTCACCAAAAATTAATCTAGAGGATTTGGGGAAGGGCTGGGAAGATCATCCACTTGCTTAAAGCACTAGCAAAGTAAGAGAAAAATGCTCATTCTTTCAATTTGATTTGCATTATTTTGCAAAGTATCAGAAATAGTCATATTAAGAAAACTAGAACTCTTTTGGACTTCATTTATTTCGGGCTTAGAATTGTTATTTTGAATTCTGTATGGGGAAACTAGCTTAAAGCCATTAAACAATCTTAAACAGGCCTTGATTACTAGATAAAGGGGAAAGAAAATCGGTATTTGTAAAAATACCAGCCATGGCTTCCACACTAAATGGTTAACATCTGGGTGTCCATTTCCTATGACCTTGGTTTGCCTAACAATTCCTTCCAGTTTAACACTTCATGGGGTCAATCATTTCTCTCCTGTCTTCATGCATCATTCTCCAATGGGACCTTCTTGCCCTGGGTGAATAGTACCAAGATTCTTCCTGCCTAGGTAGAAACACAGCTGTGTCTCCTGGGTACATGAATTGACATTCCCCAGAACCTAGTGAGGCAGCAGAAAAATGGAGGATCTCAGCAGATGCCATCTACAAACCTCAGTAGACAACATCTGAAAACTCCTGTGACCACTCAAGACCCCATGTCAACATTCATAATATTCCAAGTTAGATGACCATTGGATTCACCTACCAGGTGCCTAACAGTTGGCAAAATTCTCCTGATTCATCACAATATCGTAGATTCTAATGTTAATATTACACCAATTCCCTTCTGTTTTAGAAAACAGGTAACAAGACATCCTAGGTAGTGGAAATGGAAAAGCCAGTATCTGTCAGTTGGTATAAGAGAAAACATTTAGTTGATGCTTTTTGCTCTCTGCTCTTTGTGCGTCCTCTCTCTCTCTTTTTCTCTGTCCCTCTGTCTTTCTGTCTACCCACACACAAACGTGCACGCGAGCATACACACACGCAGGCACACACACCATCCCTCCACTATGTGCCAAAGGTTTCAATAGTCAAAGCATTTTGAGCATAAAGCCAAGTCTTGCTTGGCAGGGAGGTCTTGATTCCAAGAAACTTTAGATAAAACAATCTGCTAACTCAGAACAGCTTGCCTGAGCTTTGGAATCAGATAAAACAGGGGTCAGTTAACTGTGGCCTCTGGGCCAAATCTGGCTCGCCACCTGTTTGTGTATACCTGCAGGCTAAAAATGATCTTTAGATTGTCAAATCATTGAAAAAATACAAAGATGTATAATAGTTTGAGACACATGAATATTTTATGAAATACAAATGTCAATATCCATACATAAAGTTTTATTGGAATACACATGCTTGCTTATATAATGTCTCTGACTGGGCGCCTGGGTGGCTCAGTGGGTTAAGCTGCTGCCTTCGGCTCAGGTCATGATCTCAGAGTCCTGGGATCGAGTCCCGCATCGGGCTCTCTGCTCAGCAGAGAGCCTGCTTCCCTCTCTCTCTCTCTGCCTGCTTCTCCATCTACTTGTGATTTCTCTCTGTCAAATAAATAAATAAAATCTTTAAAAAAAAAAAAATGTCTCTGACTGCCTTTACACGACAACAGAAGAGGTGAGCAGTTGCAATAGACTATATAGCCCACAAATTGAAAAATTTGCTATCTGGCCCTATATAGAAAAAAGTTTGCCAATCCATGAGATAGATCAACACTTTGATTCAGCCACTTAATATTTCTGGGGCACTAAGCAAGTTTCTTGGCCTCTGGGACCTCAATCTCTTTTTCTAAATTATGAGTAGTGTATCTAGAATATGCAGGTGTCTAGAATAATGCTTAGAACCACATATATTGGATCTTTTGCCATGTGTTCTTGCTATGCCTCTCTCGGTGTAGCTCTCAGAGGCATTAGGCCAACAAAGTTCTAATTTACAAAGAAGGCAGACCACATCACATCTTGGTTGCAAGGACCAGAGCTGGGCTTCTGGGCCTATTTTAGTAAAAGTTATTTTTGGCCAGTACCTGGACTTTTTATTATTTTCCTTTCAGCAGAGGTGAAAGTAGATATTAACAAATTTGCATCTACCACTTTTTCTATTATACTCCTGGGAAACTCTTGACCAAGAGGAAAGTGTGTTTTAGTTATTAAACTGATAAACCATATAAAATAAGTCAATAAGTATTAAAAGTTGGAGGGTTCAGACATCCCACTCCATGGAAATTGGAATTATTTATTCAATATGCAATGACTACAAAGCATAAAAGCTCCTACAGTGAGAGCCCAAAATCACAAGGTCCTCTGAGACTTCCCTGCTGTTCTCTGGGATCCCTCTGCCCACTTCACTCAAAATTATGTTACCGCTAAGTCAACTCAACAAGGAAAATGGTACTCTGAAACCAGCTGAGCAGATGATTCCTACCTCAGAGGGAAACCGCTATGTTTAGAGAAATTAAAATACAACTTGAGTAGTTTTCTACCTAATTGGGAGGCAGTGCGCTTTCATGGAATAAACTTAGGAAGGAAGCAGGCCTGGGTTCCAACATCAGTGTGTTTCCTACTGCTCCACGATATTGCTCTCTCACCTTATTGGGACAAAAGGGGAAATCATTTTTACCCCAAAGTGTTAATGTGGCATTAAATACAATGACTTAGGGGCGCCTGGGTGGCTCAGTGGGTTAAAGCCTCTGCCTTTGGCTCAGGTCATGATCTCAGGGTCCTGGGATCGAGTCCCACATCAGGCTCTCTACTCAGCAGGGAGCCTGCTTCCCTTCCTCTCTCTCTGCCTGCCTCTCTGCCTACTTGTGATTTCTCTCCATCACACAAATAAATAAAATAAATAAACAAATAAAATAAAATCTTTTTTTTTTTTTAATTAAGT
Organism: Mustela lutreola; assembly: GCF_030435805.1. Classification (NCBI taxonomy): domain Eukaryota; kingdom Metazoa; phylum Chordata; class Mammalia; order Carnivora; family Mustelidae; genus Mustela; species Mustela lutreola. The sequence goes on along the minus strand of NC_081298.1, from coordinate 36,094,637 downwards.
AAATAAATAAATAAATACAATGCCTTATATAGCAGCTTGTGAATGTCTGAGCTATGCCTGGCACATAACAGTCGTTCAGCAATTATTTGTTTCTAGCCCCATCTCCACAGATTCCAAACTGAATCAGGGGTTCAGGATTGCCACCCTTTGGAGCTTTTGCCTGTACTGAAAACCACAGCTATGTGCAAGATCTCCGCGATGATGTGTTTGATGTTTGTACCTTCTGCTTTAGATGAAGATATTGACTACACCATCCTGAACATGCCCTTTGCTGTGTAAGACATATATGTTTAAGGACTGGAGGGATTATGTGGAGCTGGTTAGCTCAGCTGGCCAGCTTCATTATGCATAAAAGATTTGCTAATTGTTGGGGCACCTCAGTGGCTCAGTGAGTTAAAGCCTCTGCCTTTGGCGTGGGTCATGGTCTCGGGGTCCTGGGATCAAGCCCCACATCAGGCTCTCTGCTGGGCAGGGAGCCTGCTTCCTCCTCACTCTCTCTGCCTGCCTCTCTGCCTACTTGTGATCTCTGTGTGTCAAATAAATAAATAAAATCTCTTTTTAAAAAATTGCTACTTGTGTCTAAGGCCATGAAGATGGTAGAAATAATAATCTGGCCAACCTTTAAACACTTGTAACTAAAATATGATATACCGAAAATATACTTAGGCATAAAGTTCAATGAATTTTCACAAACTGAACACACCCCGCAACCAGTGCCCAAACCAAGGCCCAGAACAAGACCTGCCCCCAGAAAGTGCCCAGCCATAATTTCCTCTGGTCACTAGTATTCCAAAGGTAACCACTATCTTTTTTTGTTTTTAATTTTATTTATTTATTTGACAGACAGAGATCACAAGTAGGCAGAGAGGCAGGCAGAGAGAGAGGAGAAAGCAGGCTCCCTGGTAAGCAGAGAGCCCGATGCAGGGCTCGATCCCAGGACCCTGGGATCATGACCTGAGCCGAAGGCAGAGGCTTTAACCCACTGAGCCACCCAGGCGCCCCGAGGTAACCACTATCTTGGCTTCTAACAGCACAAATGAGTGGGGCCTGTTTTTATACTTTATATACCTAAAACCATGCACTGTTTTTTCCCTCATGTCTGGCTTCTTTGTCCAACACTGTATTGGCGGGTGTCATTTAAAATCGGATCATTCACCCTCAATGCTGTAGAGCTCCCCATTTTGTGATTCCACCATAATTTATTCATCCATTCTATTGCTGGTGGTCATTTGGGGAATTCCAGTTTGAAGGTATTTGAGCATTCGGCCACAGGTCTTTGGTTGACCATTTTCCGCCCTTCTATTAAATACACAGTGAAGACCAGGCTTCCTGAGCCCTGGGGTGGCTTACATTCAGCTTTAGTAGGTAAGACCAAGCATTTTCCCAAGGGTTTGTATCCATTTATACTCCCACCATCAGTGTCCCACATCCTTGCCAACAGTTGGAATCTTTTCCGTTTTCTGTTTTTAATATTCTGGCACACCTCTTCCCATTTTTACTTTGGTCTCATATACACAAAGTATTCAGCTCCAAGAATGAAAGACAAGAAATGAATACAAGGAGGACAGATGGAGGGAGCATCACAACGTCTCCAGGAAAAACATGAGGGCCATGGACATGGTGAGCCACTGGACAGCATCTTTGTTATTTCTTTTCCTACTATTTTATTCATTTATTTGAGAAAGAGAGATAGAGCAGGAAGGAGAGGGAGAAAGAATCTGAAGCAGACTCTATGCTGAACACAGAGCCTGATACGGGTCTCCATCCCGTGACAGTGAGATCACAACCTGAGCTGAAACCAAGAGTTGGGTGTTTAACCAACTGAGTCATCCAGGCACGTCCAGCATCCTAGCATCCTTGTTATCAAATGTATGTGGAACTCGCCTGCATGCTCAATGATTCAGCCCCCTCCCCCACAGTGCTTATAAATCTAATTTCTGTAATAGGATCCTGTTTCTCCATCATCCCACATTTTGACTTCAGAACTGCATTTTCTTCCCACCATTGCTTGAGTCTCCCAGGAGAACCTTTATGAAATTTGGGATATTGGCAGAGAACAAGTGGGAGAAATAGGAGAAGACTGGGGTCCAGATCCAGGAAACTGTCAGTAAATATAAATATGGGCTTCAAAATGGGAAGGAGTGGGAAGGGAGGAGCCTGAGTTGGGCCCCATACGTCCCATCTATAGCGACTACTTCCCCAGTTGATGCATGTAATACTTTACATTTATACAGCCTTTTCAATTTATAAAATGTTCTGGGAACCTATGGAACACCAGGAAAGAAAGAAGTCCTGTAAAAGCAATAATCTGAAAGGATATTGCTTACTGGCTTCGTACCAGAACTTTCTGCAGTAGTCAGGTAATTGCTGCTCTAAGTGTGGACTTAGGACAATAACAGAACCATCATAAGCTCTCTCTCTTGCCTGCTCGTTCTGTTCCATTTCATGCCATCGACCTTGGGGACAAGCTGAAAATGGGCTTCCCTCCTGCCCCCTGTGACACTGCTTGTGCAACTTTCATCCCTTCCCCATCCCAAAGCAACCCTAGGCACTTATAGTTTTACTACTGAGGGGCCTGTCCTCCATAGCTCATAATAATAACCCATACTTACTGCCTGCTGTTACCTGCTGGGCAGTGTGCTAAACACATTGCACGCATTATTTATTTTGATTTGGCTTAACCCCCGCAAAGCTCAGAGTCACACAGCACATAATTCATAAAGTCCAGCATGAGTCCCAATCTGCTTCCTCTAACAACCAGTATTCCCTCTATTTGGGCCATGTGATCTGAGGAGGGCGTCCCCCTTCCCCAAATACACCCATGCCTGCTGATGCTTGAGATTCCACAATTCTAATTCTGCCCCGTGTTAGAAAGGACATTTGTGCTTGTTTGATGCATTAATGTGTAGTGAGGATTTTATCACACTTGCTCCTCCACGGAAATGTGTTGAGAAGGAAAAAGACCCTCTGTAACCTGAGGGAGCCTTGATGATGGGCTTCTGAAAGGTCAAGGAACATAAATTGCTGGATGATTTTTCCTGCCCTTGGTATGGCTAAATCCACAAATACATTTCTGGATTTCCTCTGAGACAACTCTCCCGGGCTCTGAGGCAAAGACTAGCTCAGAAGGTAAGGGTAAGGTAGACACAAAATTATTTCCCCAACCCCAACATTCACAGAGCAAGTAAGCTCCTTTTCATTCTTTACTTGGAGCTAAGTTTAATTATTCTACCCAACAATGTATGAACTCCCAAGTGGGCACAGTCTCAAGAAACAAAATAGACTTGTGAAAGGTCATAATAATTCCTAGTTGGTAGTGACACGATGGGTCCATGCAGCCCACTGGGATATCACAGGAACACACCCTGATGGTTAACATCAGGGGAAGCAAAGTTTCCTCTACCACCTCGCCCTGCAAAAACCACTGAGGTAGGAAGAACACCTTTGCCACTTGTTCTTGGGGTACCCCTACCAACTCCAGAAATGACCTGAGGAGTCTGGCTTCTGACTACGTTGTGTGACTCATTCCTCACCGGTCCATATGCTAATCACACCAACTTTCTTTTAGCTCTTTGTACATCCTGGGCATTCATCCATATGTAGGCCTTCACCCACACTGACCCTCTGCCTAGAAAGAATTCTCCTGCCCCTTGATACCCAATGAATTTCCTCTTAATCCCTAGACCTCAGTTTTAATTTCTGTAGGAAATCTTTGTCAAACCCCACATGAGGAGAAGATCCCGGTCCTTTTAATGGCCTTTCTTGCTTTAACCTCATGTCCATTTTTTGGAGATTATGTGATCATAATTGCCTTTTTATGCATCTATATCTTTGAATGTCTAGCATGAGGCCTGGCACAGAGTGAATACCAAAATATCCCTTCATTTTGAATTAACGAATAATTTGTTCATTAAACTAAGACAATTTATTCTAATCAAACAACAGTAGATCCCCAAGATGCCTTCAACCATCTGGGATAAGCTTGCTATTCTCTTTGGGAAAGAGAGAGAAGAGAAACCTAACTGAGAGAAAAAAGCCTACACTCCATAAGACCAAATAAATGAATTCTATGTAGCCAACAAGTAAATACAGTATTAGGAGTCAAAAGTCTACAAAACCCCCTTCCTTGGCATGTGCAGAAATCATGGCCAGCTCTGAAGCATCTTCTCTTTTCCCAGACTGCTTTTGTTACTTAGTTATTTAGCAAAAAAAAAAAGAAGGAAATTCGTGCACTCCCAAGTCTCCCTCCCACGGAAACCTGTTTTACTAGCTGCATTTTATATGGCTGCAGAAGGCCCCAGAAGGAACTTATGGAAAAGAGCAAGGACTAACAACCATGCGTCCTTGCAGCTCCAGAACACACATCCAGGCCTCATAAGAGACTCTGGTTTGGGTGTTTTCTTCGTGTACCTCTTAGAGCTGCTATGTCATTAAGTGAACTTGTATTTTGGTACTTGTATAAAGCATTCTCTTTGTGGTCCATTCCCAGTCTTAAACCTTGCATGTGACCACATATAAATGTGTATTTTTATGGTCCTATAATCTCAGGACTTTAAAATCTCTGTTGCTTAAAGGCACACAGTGAGCTGAAGCGGAAAACTCAGGAGGTTTCTGATCATTTAGAAGCAGTTTATGTGCTGGTTCTAAGTGGCTTCACCGCTTCGGCCATTGTAGGGACTGGGGCAGAGAATAGATAAGGTCCTGACACATACTTAACTCTTAGGGGCCTTCAAAACAAAAAATCAAACATCATTAAAAATTAGGCAACCTCTTTCTCTTTACACACCGCATTCTCAGGTACTTGTATCTGCTTACTCACTGGAAGGCTCCCTTCTTCACTGTCACCCTTCTGTTGTCTCTTGTATTGTCAGTACGTCTTCAGATCTGATTTTTCCTCCTAAGTTTGCATGGGTTTCTTTGGATGGCCTCGATAAAAGGCGTATCGACAAGGAAACAAAATAGGAGAGCGTGGGGCTCAGGATCCAGGAAATGTGCTCTCCTCATGTTCTACGGAAAATGCTCCTAACAACCTCTTCACTCACATCTCGTCCACTCATTTGTTGTTCTTCATTCTTGTAGTTGAATATTTCGTGGACCTGGGTCAAAAGCAAAAAGGTAGGCAAAATGCAAAAACAAACAAATCCCATAAGTTGATCTTATATTTAGATTCTCTTTTTCTCAAAAACAGGCATCATTTCTTGGGCACTGACAACAGATTATGATTCAATAGAATATTTGCAAGTGTTGATGTAATGAAAAATATTATATGTATCTCTCTACTCTAATAGCATTCAATTAAACTTCCTATACCCAAACCCCCTGAGGTGCTTTTTTCCATTATCCAAGTGTAATTTCCATGTTATTTGCTCTTTGGGCCAAATTGATCCGTTACTTTTTTCAGAACCCTCTTCATATTTTGTTTCCCTCTTTTTTTCTACTTGCTTATGTCCTTGTTATTATTTCATCTAAAAATTTGTTTCTGAAAGATTGTCATAAGGAAAAAACAGGCAGCAGGTTTTGAAGCTTAGTATGAAATCACACTTAATATACAGTCACACAATTCCAAGAAAACACCCGCCTAGTGGGTTTGCTCAAGAATTCAGATGTTGACAGCCTCTCATTTGCCCATTATGTACTGAGCCCAAGGGCCCCCAAGATCTGGTCAATGTCTTCACTTCCAGGCCACTAGTTTCTCATTCAAGTACTCGACAAGGGTGAGATGGGAAAAGTTCCATTTCTACCCAATCCACATTCCTAGCATGGGTTTACTTGCAGTGAAAACTCCCAACCACGTTTTATTTTGTTTTATTTTGTTTTTGCCCATTTTCTTCCCCTTTGGTCTGCATTTATGCTGGCTGATCATTTCTGATCCAAGTGAACAATCTCACATATATACTCCTGTTAATTTCAAGTTGTTAGAGTTGGCCCAGATTCAGTTGTCATGACTTTTTGGATGTTAAGTCAATCTTAAAGTCAGAGGAAGGCTGCCTTTGAGAAACTGCGTTCTCTTTCAGCATGGCGTCCACAACACATTTAATAACCATACTCTCAGATCTTCTTCCAAAGCTCTTATTACAGTGTTGGTAAGGGCAGGTCAAGAAGTGAGCTTTGGCACCCATTATTGTGGCAGGATTTTAAAAGATTGTGTTTTTATTGATGCAGTTCCTCGGATAGATATCATGAAGATATTTTGACAGAAAAAACTGGTGAGAGATGAGAGGTGTTACATTTCCACCGCTTGAGTTTTCTAAGAATGGAAGGACTACGAACAGGGATGGCTTCTGATGAAGTGAGGGTGAAACTAAGTAATCTCATTAGGTTTATGAAGCTGTTTGGTTTGACATCTTGGAAAAGAAAAATGATCCCATCTATACTATTCTTTTTTGTATATCCATACTTTTAAAAAGAGTTGGCCCTGAGAAAAATCAGTCTTATGGGAAATTGATTGTCATTCACATTTTTTAGGATTGCTCTGTAGTGAAGTTTTTTTGCCTGGTGGCCCATGCATTCCAAGAACAAGTAGGCAAGACCCTTCTCTCTTTGGTAGAGGCCCAGATATATCTCAGTCTTTTATCTCATCCCAAAACAGTGAGTGAAATTCCAAGACAGTTTTATGTATCTACTTACATTTATATATACCTAGATTTGTGCTATAAAAATAATTGATGCAGGGCTACCTGGGTGGTTCAGTCAGTTAAGCATCTGCCTTCAGCTCAGGTCATGATCTCAGGGTCCTGGGATGGTGCTCTATGCTTGGTGAGGAGTCTGCTTCTCTGCCACCCTCTGCCCCTCCACCCCCACATGTGCTTGCCCTCTCTTTCTCTCTCAAATAAATAAAGTCTTTATAATGAGAGGAAAAAAGAAAACGAAAGAGAGAGAGAGAGAGAGAGAAAGAAAGAAAGAAAGAAAGAAAGAAAGAAAGACTAATTGAAGTGGATGGCCAAATGCTAATGCAAGAAATTCCCCAACACAATCCTCCTTGTCTCTCCTTGAGGGTCCAGCACACTTTGGTTGGTACTAGGGTGTAGCCTGAAGCTTACGTTTTTTACAGTTGGGCAACAGGGAGAGATTCCTTCAATATCGTATGTACTTAATAGGTGTCTGTGGCCTTGAAGACATAAACAATTATGCTCTGCTGTACTCATGGGATGTGATCAGATTACATTTGTGCTCAAAAGAATCCACATTGCACTTTTTCTGTGTTTTTAAATACTTGAAATCCAATAAGAACCTTTAGGAATTAACACGCCTGTCTTTCAAGTACATTTACTTTAGGTGCACATTCATAACTGTCACATTCTCATGGCATTTATAACTTTGGGTAAATAGCAAAAGAAAGGGATTCAGAGAGACAAAGAGGCAATAAGTGACCAATTGCAAAAAAAAAAAAAATCTGTATCTCTTGAAATGGGCATTTTGGACCTCATGTTTAATTAAGGATGATTTGGATTTCTCTAGAATGAACTTGCTACTTTCTCATATAAACCTAATAGTTGTTTCAAGCAGGAAACACCAATTAAAACTAGTAGGTGAAAGTATGATGAGAAACAGGACGTTCAGTATCAAAGTAACTCCCCATAGTTCAGTTATTAATTATAGTAAGAAAATTTTTGACTTTATGGTGGAGAAACCTGACAGACACCAATCAAACCACGTGATCAAAGTTGACAACATCAGTAATGAGATATCAACACCCTGTACCTTCTGATACAGTGCATTGAGAAGGACATAATATCAGTTCTTTGGTATTCCCACTAAAAGTGCATAACCTGAGTAGAATCACAAGAAAACATCAGACAAAACCAAGCTGAGGAGACTTGTACAAAATAACTAGCCAAACCACTTTAAATTTCCAGGTCACTGAAATCAAGGAAAGGCTAAAGCAATGTTTCAGAGGAGAATGATAGGGGATGAAAACTAAATCCAACAAAAAACCTTACATTGCACTTGGGACCAGAAGAAAGACATTAGTGAGATAATTGGTAAAATGTAAATAAGATCTATATTTAGACAATGGAGGAGTATCAGTGTTAATTTATTGATTTTTGATCATTGTGTTGGTTTTAAGAGATTTTAACATTTGGGGGGTCTAGATGAGGGCACACCTCAAATTATTTATATTATATTTGTATCTCTTTTATAAGTCGAAGAAATTCCAAAGTAAAAAGTTAAAACATAAAAAAATAAAGCCAGAAAAGATGAATATATTCACATATATGTCATATCTAATAAATTGCTAAAGGGGGAAAAAGGTATAATTGAAAATCTTAAGTTCTGAGAACTACTAAATTTGATAATTTTATATATAATTTTATAGTTTATATATCTATAATTCCATGCTAATTTTTAATAATTCCATTAATTATGAAATTAAGAAAACCAGAAAGTGTCGGGGTCAATTGCTTGAAGAAAAGCTGCCTCTAACTGAACTGTGAGAGAGAATAAGAATTTATTTGAATTTCTTACAACTTCATATTCACACCAGGGATATAGAATCAGTTAATATGTTTGTGAGAGCCATTGGTTGCTTGAAATGAATGTGCCTCTTATTTTTCCTCCTAGTTGGGGCCCATACACATGTGTGTATCATTAATGAATTCTAGATAATATATGAGGTTGATTATCTAAATTATCCATACTCATTCCAACCTAGATTGGCCTGACATGTAGCTTTCCATTGTTTATGGTTGGAGCGTTCACAGATTAAAATTTCATTTCAATTCCCCTGAAATATTCAGGAGATAAAATTGCTTCTAGGAATGCAGAAAATAACATATAATGTATTCTGTGGGACTGTTTAAATATAACCTACGTCATTGTGCCTCTGTGTTAATCTTTTCAAATGATGACATGTACCTAACTTAGCAATGTCCACACTCTAAAATGAAAGAAGAAAAGTATATTTAAATTTGAAAACAAATTCCCTGGCTAAGATCAGGCTCAGGAATTATTTATCATCTTGGATTACTATGCTTTAAAACATGGTTCTAAAGAAGTGTTTGGTATTGTTTTTAGTAAGGGTACTCTCCTCTCCATAGACTCCTATAGACTCCTAGAATGGTAGGAAGAGATGAGAAATAGCACTGTGGGTTCTGGCTTTCTCTCTGCCACTCACCAAATTGCCACCATTTTTTCAGTTGTAAGTAAAAGATATTGAACAAGGAGAGATTCTTAAATCTTGTATTAGGGACCTCTTTAATAGTCTGATGAAACCTATGACCTCTTCTTAATATAATATTTTAATTGGTAAAAAATATAGATATAATTATAAGAAACCAAATTACATAAAATACAGTATTCAAATATTAAATCTTAAATCTTGTATTAGGGACCTCTTTAATAGTCTGATGAAACCTATGACCTCTTCTTAATATAATATTTTAATTGGTAAAAAAAATAGATATAATTATAAGAAACCAAATTACATAAAATACAGTATTCAAAATAATTTTAAATATGTGATGTAGTAATATATATTTCTTTAATAACATTAAGTATCTAACAGTAAATCTAATCATTACTATAATTTCAAAAAAGCCTTGACCATAAATGATATCTTGAGATAATCTGCAACATTGTAATATGATCTGAAGACATCTTTGATTTTGACTGTGTCAAAATCATGGATACAGGTGATACCCTTGTGGCTCATTGATTGCATTTGAAATGAACATAAATATTACATTTCAATTAGAAATTAGTGAAAACAAAAATTTAATTGTTTTCCCATCTAAGTTCTCAGATCCCCAAGTTCTCAGATACCCCCTGTATTCTTTCCACGGATTCCTTGGTTATGAACCTCTGGACCAGTTGACCTCCAGGTTCTGTTCTGGCCCCCAGGAGTCTGTCATTTCTGTAATCTTCTCCAGACAGCTACCTTGAGGGGGACCGTAGTCAACCATGTGTATGTGTGTGTGCACCTCTCTGGGGACTCAAGTTTAACGAGATATCAAAATATTTCATTTGCAAGTCTTGGCTGCTGTACAGCACTTAGCAAAGCAGAGCCAGTTTTCCTAGTTCAGATTGGTCAACATCAGGTTCATTTGTCTAGCATTTCACAAAATATTTTCCCACATTTGTCCAACTGCAGTTTGAAGGCTATAACTGACAATATAAATGTGCCCTAAGGTGGAAAGTCCGACCCCATTTCCCTGAGTGATCTCCAGGGTTGGCCATTACCATGCAGATGCCCGGAGTCAGGGGATCTCCATGGATCTGCTAATTATTCCCCAGACTTTTCCACCAGCAATAAAAATCCCATTTGTTGTAGCTTGTTTGCAGAACAGCCCCCATTTCCACAGTGGTGGCATTAATTAGCAAAAACCTGTGAAATTTGGGACCAGAGTTTATAGGTTTGAAGGGGAGAGAAAGAAAGGACCTTGAGTCACTTCTAAATATTCTTATAAATTCCCCGACAGCAACCAGGAGCTAAAAGCCCGCTTGTCTTACATACAGTGATTTTTCATGTTGGTAGTCCTAAGTGGGAATTAATAGAGGCCCCAGGTTCTCCATTAGGGTAGTGGCTTTCTGAATGCAGAAAGATGGTGAATTTCTCAGACAATCAATCACCATCTCCTAATGGTCTCGTGGCACCTCACACTGGGTCTAGAAGGTTCCTGGATGCTCCATTCTCAAAGGGAAGACCCCTGCTCAGTGGGGTGCTCTAGATACAAACCATTTCTCCAGGAGATATTCCAGATGATGACGTCGGGTTTTGAGGACTGGAGAGTGATGAGAGGTGCCCCTGCCCTTCAGTCCAGAATAATATACGATCTTTGACCTCAGAGATATCTGATACATCCACACTAGACTGATGGAGGAGGAAGAACAAAGCTGGGAATGTTTTCATCAGTGATTTTTATCAACTCTTTGTTTTGGAGTTTTGTTTTCATTTGTTTTTGTTTTTAAGTTAAGTAGCCCTATTTACTATTTAACAGCTCATCCCCAAGGAGAAAATGGTGTGTCCTGCTCTTAAAAACCCAGGACTTAATCACTTTCTAAGCAAGCGTGACTCTAGATTTACTTCTGAAGGGTTAAACAAATGGATAAAGGGTAATAAATCTTCCCTCTTCACTTTCAATGAGTTTCAGAATGTTTTCCTCCCTAATTCCTACCCTGAGCCAACAATCACTGCTGACTTTAGCTAAGAATTCTGTTTTTTAATTTTTTTATAGCTGCAATGTGAGTTTCCCATGCAGTTTTTATTAACTCTGTTTCATTGCAAGCCCTTGCGAGCAAAAATGGCCTTTATTTTTATTTGGAGAAATCTATTTCAGTGACAATCTAGCCTCAGGGCAGCTATATGTCAATCTCTTTGCTTTTTTTTTTTTTTTTCCTGTTGAAACAAGCATGGGAAAGTTGCAAGACAAATGCTACCTAGGGCAGGGCTGAGGAAGGCAACATACCAACCCTCATCTTTGGCTAGCTCAGGACCAGATAGCAAAAAGAAAAGTGAATGAAGGGAAGGGCCAATGGTATAAGGTAGAAGAAAGCTCCTGTGTGTCTACCAGGCCTGATTCCCAGCAGATGGAAGGCCTTAAGTTCTCACCACTTACCAGCTTTTCCCAGAGATGACATTATGTGGAATTATGCTGGGAGGCTGGAGCATAATATTTACAATAAGAAGCATGTCTTCTTAAAAAGGCAATGGGACCTAAGTGCCAGATGTTTCCGGGCTACCACCCCGGACTTCCGGAACCTTTACTTTGCTGTGACCCCTGATATAGAGCCAGTTTCTTCAAAGATTCAAAGATAGGCATCTAGAAGTCTACAGTAGGGATTATGGGACATCAAATCACTTCACACTATAAAATGGTGGTACACCAGCAGGACCTGTCTGCAGGTATGACCATCCTGAGATTAGGTTCCCTAGACTCACACAAGCTTGTCATCTAAGCCTCAGTTGCTTGACTGAAAACAGTATTTGAAATTTCAACCCCTAACACAAAGTTCTAAAAACAAATGGGAAAATACTGTAATGAGGCTAGGGAGTATGAATGTCTCGGAATGAGCCTGGCACTGTCCCAGATCTTCCACATCTCTACATTATTTCACTTAATCTTCCCATCAACACTACCAAGTCGGCTTCATTGTCACCATTGTATATACAAAGATGAGGTTGACGAGAGAATTAATAGCCAAATAAATAGCAATATAAGTTATTATGTTCTTTCTTTATCTGGCATATTTAGAAAAAGAAACCCTTTCTTTTTTCCAGGAGAAAGTTGGAAAGAAACTCTAAAGACCATCTGGTCTTACTTCTCATTTTATAGCTGATGGCTAATAGAAGAAGGACAAATCTGGCCCACAACATGTTTTTGTCAATAAAGTTTTATAGGAACATGGCCACACTTGTTCATTTACATATTGTCTATGACTTTGTATTACAAAGGCAGAGTTGAGTAGCTTAAATGAGGATCACATAGCCCATAAAACCTAAAGTATGTATTGTCTGGACTTTCACAGAAAATGTTTGCCAACCCATACCAGAGATGAATTTGAGAACTGGCACCCTTATATTGAGTTTTCCAATCCATGAATATGGTTTTCCATTTATTTAGGTCTTCTCTTCTTGCAATGTTTTGTATTTTTTAGTGTACAAGTCTTACTGCATTTTTTTGTTAGAAATAAATTTAAGTGTGTTATCATTTTTTATGCTATTGTAAATGGTATTTCTTATTTTATTCTTCAATTGAGGTAGGATATGCAAATGTAATTGATTTTGTATATCAACCTTGAGCACTGAAACATTACTGAACTTACATATTTATTCCAGCAGTTTTCTTGTAGATTCCTTAGGATTTTTCTACATAGATAATGATGCTATCAGTGAGGTAAGGAGTTGCAGACTCTCTTTCAACCTTTATGCCTATTTTCCTTTTCTTCTCTTTATTGCGCTGGTGTGACCTATAGTAAAATAACAATGAAAGTGGGAAGAGTGGGTATCCTTGTCTTTTTCATGATATTAAGGGGCAAACATTGAGTGGTCACCATTAAGGATTGTGTTAAGAATTGCTTACTCTTTGGGACGCCTGGGTGGCTCAGTTGGTTGAGCGGCTGCCTTCAGCTCAGGTCATGATCCCAGCGTCCTGCAGCATCCTGGGATCGAGTCCCACATCGGGCTCCTTGCTCCGCAGGGAGCCTGCTTCTCCCTCTGACCCTGCCTTCCACTCTGTCTGCCTGTGCTCGCTCTCTCTCTGACAAATAAATAAATAAATAATCTTAAAAAAAAAAAAAAAAAAGAATTGCTTACTCTTTGGATTTGAAAGTCCTTTACCTTCCATTTCTTTAGACCTATTGAAAGATGATTTGTTTGTTTGTTTACAATGAATGAGAAAATAAAATGTAAACTGAGATGTCAATATCCACCGAGTCCTGCCCCATGTTCAGATTGACTAGCTAGCCTGCTTGATAGGAAAAGAGGGAGTTGGGGGTCTGACAGAAAGCAGTACAAAGATCTCGTTCCAGCTGTTGATCTTTTGAGAGAAAGTCTTGAAAAGTGTATAAGATAGCACAACTACTTTGAAAAGCCACTTGATGGCTTCATATGAAGTTAAACATTTGCCTATATTCTGACCCAATGATTCCCCTCTGTGCATCTATACAGGAGAAATAAGTGTATATGCCTATACAAGACTCAAACATGAACTTTCATAATGGTTTTACTTATAATGTCTCAAATTAGAGATAATCTAAATGTCTATCAGCGGGGAAGGGGTTTTAGAAGTTGTGGTATATTTTACAGTACTACTACTCAAGAGTAAAAAGGAAACCCACACACATGAGGTTCTATGGCTAAATCTGAAAACCATTATGCTACATGAAAGAAACTAGACTCAGAAGAGTACGTATTATTTGGTTCCATTCACATGAGATTCTAGAACAGATAAAACTAATCTATAATGAAAAAAATCAAAAGAGCTATTACCTGGGGTGGGCAAAGGGGGAGGGAATGACTGGAAATGAGCAGAAAGGGATTTTCTGATGAAGTGAAAATGTTCTAAATATTGATTGTGGTGGTAGACCCATGAGGGTATGCGTTTATGAAAACTCAAGATCTTAAGTACACTTAAGATCTGTGCATTTCGTGGAGTGTAAATTAATCCTCAAGAAAAAGTAAACTTAGAAAGAGCATACCTGCAGGGAAGAGACAAAGTACTAAGAAATGAGTCTTCAATGATGCAGTTTCAACCTTGGCCCCCAGTACACACAAAAATTGACTATATGAGTAAATACAGTCTAATTAACATACTTACAGTGTCTTGGAGAGTAGCAAATGTACAGGAAACATGAGATACCACCAGAGCTTCCATTTCTACTTTTTCCCTCTAGTTCTCCATGAGTCTTACTGGATCCTCAGGAGCAGTTGGAAAACAGGCCCACGTGTATGTTTTCTTGACTTTTCTAGAAGTTCTGAAGGAACTGTAGAAGCCTCCCCATAAAATAAGAGGCTAGAAGGAAGATTTTTCCTCTATGAGGGCTTACACTCTCATCCAGATTTACCATATCCCAGAATTTCAGAGGATTCTTGAACACCAACACATTATACTTAAGCAAATTGAGACCCAAGACAGTAAAATGGGTTTCACCAAGCTCCCCTGTCTGTCAGAACCATGTTAGGACTTTGCATTCACTTCATTTATCTCCTATGACTTACATGTAGCCAGTGCATCCAATAGGCACTCAGTAAATGGTTTCACAAAGTGCATAGTAGGGTCAGGAGAAGTTAACTCCCTTTCAGGGTAGTGATACGTTCAAAATATGCTATGATAAATTCATTCATCCAGACAAATTAAAATTTGTTGAATCATGAGGATTTTTATTATTTTACAACTAGATATTTTTCTCCCAGGCAATACCTTTTGCTTTCCTGGGTTACACAGGAGAATTTAAGCAACTGAATTGAAATATCTGCTTTAATTTCTAGTCTAGGAAAGGCAGTATAACAGAGGGAAAAGGCAGAGACCTAGGGGCTAACTTATCCTAGCTTCTGAGCTAGAACATGTTACTTAAAACCACTCCACATCCGTGGGTCATTAATTGCCTCCCTTGCAAGCTTGTTGTGGGAGGCTAAGACTGTGTCTAGCATAAGGCTTGGCACATAGAATCACAACAAACAGATGCTTTTCATAATATTAGAGCTTGTCCTTTCTCTAGTTGCATGGGTCAACTGACCCTGAGCTCCATCACTTCCAGCCCATTGTCCTTATCCCATTCTAAGTCTATTCTAGGTCAGAGCTTCAGAAGCAAAGTAGGTCATGAGGGCTGTCTTCAGCCAAAACGATGAACCCATGTTCTGGTGCAGCTTTAACTCAGGCTGTTAGGGAGGTGAAGAAGAATGATGCTTCATGTATCAAAAACCTGCAAACAAAAGAGGAGACGGGTAGCCTGAGCTCCAAAATTCAAACCTAGACCAAGTAACAATTCCAAAACAGCCTCAAACTGGGGCACAGTGAACCATTATGTAACCAGAAGGCTCCTTTATTTATTCCATTGGCAAACATTTCCTGCTTGGTTTTGTGTAAACATGGGTGCAGAATTTCCTAGCAATCGTATCTTCTGTGGGGCCAACTATCATTACCCTGTTTCGTCGGAAGGTTGATCTCATTGTTTTAGCACTTTGCTTCTCCCCCTCACACCAGACACTTGGGTGAATTGGCTCCATTTAGGGATGTGGGGTTAGAGTCAATGCTTCTGGATTAACAACACCACAAGACTGAGTTGTCCCAAGCAGCATCAACAACATGAAAAAACCCTTCCCCCGAAGAACTTGAAGCTCAAGTAGTTCCTCAGCTTTTCTGAGAGGTGGAAAGAATGCAAAGATACATAAGGACTTTATCCAGGTAAGGTTACACCTTGTAAGTCTATGTGTACATGAGAGAACTTGGTATGCTCCAGGAGCTCTTCTAAGAACTTCACAAATATTAAATCATTCCACGAATATACACAACCCTGTAAAAAACACACTATTTATTCCCATTTTACAGATGAGAAAATTGAGGCAGAGGGGATGGAGATGATAAAGTTAATAGATGGCAGAGCTTATTCAAGTGTAGACAGGTGAGCTCTAGACTCTGTGGTCTTATCCACTATGCCATACTACCAAAATACAGTTCCTAGGAAGAAGGAAGTAGAACAGATTTGAAAGGTCCTCCATGTCATTCCAGGCCCTGCCTCACCAACATGCTTCTCTCACATGACAATAAATATATATTGAGAACCACCATGTCTTGAGTTATGATTCAGAGCTGAATAGGACATGGATCCTATCCTCTAGACCAATATGTTTGCCACTAGACACATTTACCTAATTAAAATTAAACAGTATTGAAAATTTGTGTCCTCAGCTGTACTAGGTGCATTGAAAGTGCTGAATAACCACACATGGTTAGTGGCTAGTGTGTTGGACAGTATACTGTATAGAATATTTCCATCACTGCAAAAAGTTCTATTAGAAAGCAATATTTTAGACCTTTGCTCTTCAGGGAGCTCTGAACCAGCAGTACCAATCCCTAGGAGCTGGCTAAAAATGGAGCATCTCAGGCCCTGCCTCAGACCTACTGGAGATTAGAATCTTCATTTTAACAAGATTCCCAGAAAATTCGTGTGTAATTTGAAGTTAAAGAAGCACTGTGGTCTAGATAGAAACTCTTTTCTGCCTATAATTTCTATTTTACCAATAATCCCCTTAATTCTTTTTACTGCACACACACATACACACATATGTGTGCGTGCGCATGCCTCATTATTCCCTGCTGAAGTATTAATCAATAACTAAGATGTTTACAATCAAATAGCATGATTCCTCCCTCCCTAGAGCATGTGCCCTATAATAAGTGATTTAAGAACCAAAACTGTCCAAACTAAACAAACAAAAAGATATTCTTGGGATGACAGGCTGTGAGTTCTGTCTGATATTCCCTCAAACATCTAAATTTAAGGAGAGTCTGGGCAGAAAAGCTTAGGATGGAAGGGTATAGAGAACCTGAGTCTGATTACCAGACCATGTGGATACCAGTCTTGGATCTCCTCTAAGTAACTGAATAGCCTTGGGCAAATTACTAAAACCCTCTGGAGTTAAGTTCCTCACTCATAAAATGAAGGAGATTGTGATGGTCATTTCCAGATCAAAGCCTCTTTATTCCAATGGATCTGGGGATAAAGGAAGCAAAAGGAGGAAGAAGTGGTCCTTTGAGGTGGGGTGTCAGTCCTGGATAATGGTGAGGGAAGGATTATTTTACTCACATATAAAGAAATCTCACTATAAAGAGTCTTCCTTCATAAGCGGAATTCAGTATAGAATGGAGTCATCATGGACCCTGTATCCAATGGGGTAATTTCAGGCTTATTATAAAGTGTCTCCTAGAGCTAAAGTGATTTCTTTAATGATCTGCACCCCTTTCTATAGCCACGCCTATTACCATGTGATTTGGGGGCTCCTCCCATTGAGAGGTATAGTCTTCCTTCCACATCCCCCCTCCACCCCAGCCCCTTTTAGTTCTACCACGAAACTTTGTAGTGTCCTTCTCTGACTCTAGAAATGGCCCCATAACTTGGTTTAGCCAGTAGAAAGACGTGAAATGATGTACAAATTCCAAACCTAAACCTTAAAATGCCTTGAGTATCTCCACTTACTTTCTTGAGCCTCTACCATCAACAAGCAAGCCCAAGCTAGTCGGATAGAGGATGAAAGACACGAGGAGAAGAACTGAGTATTTGCAGCTGATCCAGCAAAGGTCATCCTAGATTAGCCACATCTAGCAGATATGCAGGCATGTGAGTCTCCAGCCAAGATCAGCAGAGGTGGCTTGGCTTACCAACAGCTGAGCCTAGATGCGTGAACCATAAATGTTTAATTTTGCATGCTACTGAAGTTTTGTGTTATCACACTGCATCATTATAGCAACACATAAGAGGCGTGCTTTCTATTGTGTCTTCTTAAAAACAGAATACAGATCTGTGAATGAAATCATCATTGTAACAGCTAAGCTCTTTTCATCCATTTCTAATTTAATGCTCACAACTACCTTATGAAGTGACTTCTTAAAAATGAGGAAATTGAGACTCATAAAGGTTAAATTATTTGCTCATAATCACATGGCCTATAAGTGTGTACGCTAGGATTTAAACAAAGTTGTCCAACTCCAACTCTGACCCAAACTTTTAAGCCCCAATGTTATCTAAACACTGTATGATTGTATGAAAAGCCACTGGCTTGAGTATTTGTTACTAAAGAGTTGAATAAGTCATGGCTCTCCATACATCAGTTTCCTCAACTGTAACATGAGGAAGGTGAACACATTGATTTGTATTTTTCTTCTATTGCAACAACCCATTGTTCTGTAAGATTATGAGTCCAGTTCTCTAAGTTTAAGACTCTTCTGACTGGAACTGTAGAGGCATATCTTAAAGATTTCATGGTATCATTCCTAATAAACTTTGGACACATATCCAAACTGTAGTTCTGCAGCAATCTCCATTTCTTGCTCGAAGTTAGATGAGCTAAATTGGAAACTCAAGAATGAACACAGGATATAGAGTATTCTCAAGGGCCCAAAACCAAAGGAGCCTGATGGGTCTTGCTACCATCATGACTCTCTCTTAAAGCTTATGCTAAGCCAGGGGGTAGGGGGGTGGGAGGTGGTTGGGGTGGATAGGCCATTAGAGAGTGGTGAGGGTAGGCAATAAAAGGGATGAGATAGCAAAATTGTACATATATATGAATATTGATAACTAGCAATAATAATAACAATTAACATTTATGAAATGAGTACAATGAACTAGGTACTTGTGAGTGACCTGGAGATATACCACACAGACCCTTCTTTAGGAAGGGCTTACTATTTACCTGTGGATATGCCTTCTACACACAGGCTCTAGCTACCAGTCCCTTCAGGGTCTGCCTCAATCACACAGTCCCCAAGCCTAAGCCACACATTTTCTTGGCGCAACCCACATCAAATGACTGACCTATGAAGACATTTAAGGGAGTGGTCATCTTGACCCAACTCAGAAGAGCTCTGAAAGACATCATAGCTCTAGAGTTCATGCCCAATTGGCTTAGGCTTTTTCAGACATGCTTCATGTTTTAATTTCTTTATCCCAGTTGTACTCCCTAGTCCTTCCTTTCCCAGGCATTAATCTCTTTTTCCCCTTTTTTAAAAAGTAGACTCCACACACAATGTGGGGCTCAACTCATGACCCCAATATCAAGAGTCCCATGCTGTACTGACTGAGCCAGCCAGGTGTCCCCACAGGTTTTCATCTTAATAAATATCTTGCATCTCAAACTCTGCCTCAACATCTGCTTCCAAGACCCAAAGACAAATTCACTATAAGAGTCTGTGGTTATAGTAGGTACTGAAATCCAATCCATTCATCTAATGAAAGTACTACTTTTTTTTTTTAAAGAAATAAAAGATAGAAAGAAGAAGGAAGGAAGGAAGGGAAGGAGGAAGGAAGGAAAGGGGGGAGGAAGGGAGAAGGAGGAAATTAAGAGAAATTATGCACTTCCCAAGATTTACAATTCACTACCATAGGCTCTAAGAAAATAGAATTTGTGACGCTTTTGGACCATTATGGAAGTAGTAGTCAGTGATTAACTGAACACCAGCTGAGATAAGGAAGCAAGAGATGGAAACTTCTTTCTGTTCTCATATTGCTAACAGACTTTCAGGTTCTAACAGGAGTAGAAGTAGGGCAATAAAGAAGAGACTCGGGGCAAGTTGGAACATGAATCTCAGTAAGGTCTGCATGAGTTTCCAGAAGTTCCTTTGTTCTTTGCTCTCTTCAAATTTATGACACCATTTTTATAAGAAGTAATAATAAGGAATGCATATTGATCTTTTACTATGTAACAAGTAAATGTGCTAAGAGCTATACAATATTATATCAGTCATCACTCAAAACAACCTTAATATAGTGAGGTAGGAATTATTGTTCAACAACTACCCACTCGGTCTTCCTCTTTCCATGGGAAAAGCATAATTATCCACCTCCTCAGTGTTGAACTTGGCCATATAAGTTGTTTGACAACAGAAATGTGAATGTATGCAAGCGGGGGTCTGACTGAAATTGCTAAATGATTTGGCTCATTCTCTTGTGCTTCTGACATTCCTCCTTAGAGAACCACTTCTCTTTCAGCCTGGCACCTGCGGAAGCAATCTGAACACAACTATCAGCCTAAGAGTTGCACAGTTGATCTACAGACCCCTGAAGGAGAAAAAAATATTTATGGTTATAAGCCACTGAGATTTGGGAAGAGCTATTTGTTACACACCATTATTGTAGTAAAAGAGGATTAATATGGACAAGTTCTATACTTACTCCCATTTTCAGATGAGGAAATTTAGGTACAGAGAAGCTAAATGACTTGACCAAGTTTACATAGCTATATTAGTGGAGAAGCTGGAATTTAAACCAAGCAATAAAATTCTTAAACTGTGTCCTTAAGTCCTGTTTTATATTGCATATTCAGTGCTTAAGATAAATACTATCATTTCATTCTATGTGAAATGCATTGCTTCTTTTTTTCTTCTCTTTTCTTTTCTTTCTTTCTTTTTTTTTTTTTTTTTTTTTTTAGTTGTCAAATGATTTTTTACTGAAATATTTTCCTTTATAGTTCTTAACTGGCTGGGCAATCCACTGTACCATTATTGATGTCATTAACAATGTCATGAGAATGGTTGTCATCGACATTGCAGCCTACAGATTGGGCAGTCCTCAAGATCTTTTTAATGGTTCCAGAGAATTCTCTGGCTAAAGACTGGTACCGCATCTATGGGTCAATGTTAACAATCTCATCAAGAGTGGTATTTCCACTGCACTTAAAGTCTTTCTGCTACTTTCTGTCTGATGGTAATTCCTTGAGGGCTTTGATAATCAGGGCAGAGGCAGAAGGTACCACTTCAATCTGGCCCTGTCCTTTCTGAATGGTCAGTTCCACTGTAATCCTCAGACCATTCCAATCACTGGCTGCCTTGCTGATGTCATTAACAAACTTGTTTGGAAAGAGACCCAAGGGGCCAATCTTTGGGGCCAGGGCAGATGTGGCTCTGATTTCCCCAGTGATGCACCTCAGGTACATGACTTTGATCTTATTGGGGTCAAACGTAGGTGGCATATTGGAGATGGCTGTTGTCCAGTGAACTTGGATTTAGGATGACCAAAGTCTGTTGCACCTTCACCTTCACCAAGTCAAAAGCCAAAAGAAGCTGAAGTGCCTAACTTCTACGTCTTAAGAGATTGTTGAATTTCATCTCAAAACAAGACGCAATAATTTTATTTCCTGGTCTTTCTAAGCATTCTCAGATGGTTAATGTCTGTGAATGGGCCAGCATTTAACATATTACTGTGAATATTGTACCAAAGAAATGATGCTAAAATGTCCAATCATTGGGATGCCTGGGTGGCTCAGTAGCATCTGCCTTTGGCTCAGGTCATGATCTCAGGGTTCTGGGATCAAATCCCACATGGGGCTTCTTGCTTATCAGGGCAACCTGCCTCTCCCTCTCCCTCTTACTCTGTCCCAGCTTGTGCTCTCTCTATCAATCTCTCCCTCTCTCTCTGGCAAATAAATAAATAAAATCTTAAAATAAAATAAAATGTCCAATCATTGGTTCAGGAAATATGTACATTATTTCCATTTTTAAGACATGAGTTATTATTGAAACACACCTGATTTTCTTATTAATGAAAACTTGGGGCAATTCCAACTTTAAGGGAGATGAGGAACAGTTGAGAACAGGCATATGTCTAAGCCTGTGTGCTTTAAGAGATTTAAACCATTAAAAGAAAGATATGTAAATGAGGAACTGTAACTTGCATTTAATTAAACCTTTAAATTAAATAATTAATCACAATATTTTCTTTTTGATTTTCAAAAGTAGCAATCACAAAAACCTTTCCTCTTATTATTTGACTCTTACAATCAAACTTTCCCTATATGTACTGAAATGTATACAATTTAGTCTAAAGGATTGTGTGAACCACCCCCCCTTTTTCTTCATTTATTGAATTTAGACTTTAAGAAATTCTTGAGACTTCCTGGGGAATTGCAAGACCCCAACAGAACTTCCATGCACACCCTTCCTCAGAACAACTCCATCCATCATCCCCTGCCATTGTGGCTGCTTTCACAGCCCTTAGAGAAGATAAACTTGTGACCCACGCTGGGAAGTTGGGACTGACTCATGCTGAGAAGTTGAGCAGTATAAAGGGCATCTGGTACTTTAATTTATTCCTTCAGACTTCCCACTGCCCTTA
Source organism: Mustela lutreola (assembly GCF_030435805.1). Lineage (NCBI taxonomy): Eukaryota > Metazoa > Chordata > Mammalia > Carnivora > Mustelidae > Mustela > Mustela lutreola. The sequence goes on along the minus strand of NC_081298.1, from coordinate 36,072,374 downwards.
CCAGAAGCTTACTGCCGCAGAACTCCAGGCTCTTTCAACTCAAACCACTTATATACCTAGCTAGAGATACATAACTATAAAAGGTCCAAACCATTAGTTTAGATTCTTTCCAGACCTCTTCAGAAGGTCTGCCCTAAAGACAGTGACATGCAGTAAATGACCTCAAAGGTAACATGCCACAAAACACTTACTGGAAAGATGACCTAGGATGGAAGAGGCATAACAAAGAAAGGCATTTTAAGATTCTGCCTCTAATTCTCTGAAAGGCATATTACCTCTTGCAGCCTATGAGTGCCATGAACAAAATGGCTATGGTAATACTGCTCCCCTTACCTCCATGCTGGATGAACACACTGTCCTTCTGTGGCTGTCCACAGGGTCTCCCATCATGGTTTGCAAAAAGTATCTGAAAAGATAAGAATACATATTATAGCTCCAAAGTAAAACAAAAGGCCTGCCAGTTTTGTAGACTCAATATAAGTCAACAGTAAGCCCAGCACTGCCCTGTGCACGATGGGAAATGTGTGATAACGATGGGGCCTCTTCCCCCCTTCGGGATGCTCACAAAGCAGGTATTCATTCAGCAAATAACTGTGAACCACAAGCTCAAGGTGTGCCCCACCTCCTGAGGAAGAATATGGAGGCAAATCAATCTATTATTCCAATTTCAGGACTTTGCAGTCTATAAGGAGAGAGAAAACAGACACTAAGTTATTCTAATAAGAATAGAGAGAGATGTGTGCCTACGAGACACCCATATCATGGGCAATAATGGATTAAGGAGAAAAGAAATTACTTACAAGTAAGGGGGATGAATCAGGGAGGAACTCTCCACTGAGGGAGATTTTAGGTGGGTCTTTGAGGACAGGAGTTGGATGTATGCAATCAGAGGAAAGGCACTGTAAACAGAAGAGAATTTTATTCAGAAGAGCTAAAGACACAGAATGGAAGAATATGGAAATAGCAGTTCCCTCAGACTCAACTGTAGGGGACATAGTTGGCACTAATGCGAAATAAAATGGGAAAATTTTGAGAGGAAATTTCAAAGGGCCATGATGATGAGGCTCAGGAAGTTGGCACTTATTCAAATTCTCTTCTGCTGAGTCCTGGGTGTTATGAAGACAGAATGGGCAATGATCCAGGATACTCTCCTGTGTGACCAGAACAGCCTGCTTTTATCTAGTTGACATACTGGAGTTTCTGGATAAGATTTCATTTGGGGGACCACATGTAAAACCACTGCTGTCAGCAAATTGAAGCTGTGTACGTTTTTTTTTAAGAGGATCTAGTGAGTCAGAAGATCAGATGCCAAAAGATGAATCTGGTGGTAGCGATGTGTATGATGGATGACAGGCAGGAGAGTATAAGCTTGGAAGGATGAATTAAGAGGTTATTAAACATCCCCAGGTAAAGGACTTGGAGATCTGAAGTCAAGCACAGTAATATGGGAAAGGAGGCTGGCCCTTAAGGAGCACAAAGATGTCAACCTTCTGGGCCTTGGAAGCAAGTGGAATATACAAGGAAATCAAGAGTTTTGAGTCTAGAAGATGGGGTGCCATGACTAGTAATAAAGAACACAGAGCACAAGACAACTTTGGAAAATAAGAAGCCAAGTTCAGTTTGGGAAATATTACGTTTGAGGTTCTGGCAAGATTTCCAGAGGACAAACAGCTTGGTGGGAATGTCTCGCAGGCAGTCAGGGGGAAAAAAAATCTCACTGGATAAACACACACATAAGAGATGAACACATTAAATAGTTACTCATATACATGGGGATATTTTTTAATGAAATGAAAAAGCTCACTACATACCAGACTTCACTTAACTATTTGCTTCCCTGGTTTATCTTCCTGATCCCCAATATGTCAGGTGCACAAGTTTGGGTCCCAGACCCTCTGTTCTTTCTGATCCTCATTCTTCTACTCAGAGATTCATTTACTACCGACTTCAAAAATCCACATTCCATATCTTCATTTCTAGCCCCAGAGCTCCAACTGCCTGCTAGAGGTGGCCACATGGCTTGGGCATCCCAACCCAACCAAAGCAAACATGAACTCTTCTATTCCTCTCCCCTGTAACTGGTGCTTCCTCCAAATGTTCCTATTTCTTTGAACAGGGACTTGAAGCTCTGGTGCCTCAGACCTCTCCTCACTCATATTGTCCTAGAATAGCATGTTTCTAACATGTAGTTCCCTTACTAAGAAGCCTTGGATAACTCCTCAATGTTGGACAAAACAAAGCCAAGTTTCTTTATCCAGATTTCAAGGCCATCCATGGGTCCACCTCAAATTGCTTTTCAACAGTTCCCACTGCCTCTCTGCCCAAGCCTGCTCTGAGGAGACCATCCTGCACTTGACCCTCAAGCATGCCTGCCTTGATTCCTTCCCACCTTCTCAAACACATTGGCGTTCCTTCCTTCCACTAGAGATCATTCCTCCCCCTGATGCATACCCTGCAAGACTTAACTAAAGTCCCACCTCATCCTGAATCCCTTCCTTGTCTATCTGAAGCCAGAGGAGGTACTTCCTCTATTCTCACTAAACAACCCAGATGGTGTTTGCCTATTTCCTCAAGTACCTATGTCATAGGATTGTTTTGCAAATGAAGTAAGTGCTCAATAAATAATAATTACTGCCAGGATATAAGCAGGAATAAGACATAGTCCCTGACCTCAGGAGCTCAAAATCCAAATGGGATTTTGGGAAGACATTTGACTGGAGAAGGGAGAAGCAGTTAATAAGACTTTTCTTCACTACTCGTCTGTCTTTTCCAGGATGTAAGGCATGCTTCTTATACATAATTGGAAGCCTTGGACAAACTAAGTTTAATATTTAATGAAAGGCTCTTTGGAAAGTGTCTCATTTCTTTTTGGTGCTTTTTACTTCTCCTAGGAGATTGTGTACTAAGTAATTTTTTTCCACAAAATTAGCATTTTAATTCCAACAGAGATTTTTACTCATCTGACTCCATTTCGAAATAATAGTATTATTATAATAGCCAGATCTTTAGTATTTTCAAGTGATAAGTCCTCATCCCTATATGCCTGTGTATCACACACACACACACTCATCCCTTGCTGTCCAATGAATATGCACTCAGAAACTTGAGAAAAGCACTAAATCTAGAGAAGGAAGGAAGAAAGGAAAAAACTCCAGTTTCAGCTCCATCTCTAGAAGAGGAGTTGAGTACATTAATTGTCCTAGCCACATATCAGTCCACTCATTTGTAAAATGTATACACTAGATTGTGTCTCCCCATCCCGGTTGGTCATAGATGCCCATTAAGAGAGATTTATTATCCTGTGATCTCTCTGATATGAGGAATTTGAGAGGCAGAGTCGGGGGTTACGGGGGGAAGGGAGGGAAAAAATGAAACAAGGTGGGATTGGGAAGGAGACAAACCATAAGAGACTCTTAATCTCAGGAAACAAACTGAGGGTTGCTGGATGCGTGGGGGGTAGAGATATGGTGGCTGGGTGATGGACATTGGGGAGGGTATGTGCTATGTGGAGTGTTGTGAATTGTGTAAAACTGATGATTCACAGACCTGTACCCCTGGAGCTAATAATACATTGTATGTTAATTTAAAAAAAAAAAAAGAGGTTTATGAAAAATCATGTTCCTGAATTCCAGTCTGGACCTGCTGAGTCAGAATATCCAGAGGGAGAAGACTGGAAATCTGTATCTTAAAAAAGCATTCCAGGTGATTATGATAATCAATCAAATTTGAGAATCCCTATCTCAATTCTGATTCTTCTCACATTAAAGACATACTCTTCTCCAAAGGGTCTGGGGCAACCTCGAGTCAGGAATCCAAGGCAGAAAGAGCATAACAGTTCTAAGACAGAAGTTAAAACAACGGACAGGGTCTCCTGCCTCCTGGCTTTATGCTTAGAAACACCCTTTCCTTTCACTTCCTAACTGTGGTATCTGATCAGCATGAACATCTTAACCATTTATAACTTTTTCACAAGATGCCTAAGAGCAAAGAAAACACTTTGATTATTTTGATACCTCTTAAGGGCTCAAAGCCAGCTTTGAACACATAAAAAAAAAAAAAAAAATCTCCCTCATGAGACAATATTGTTGCAGTTGGTGAATTCAATTTGAATGAGATGTGTATCTTCAATTGTTTCACTTACTCAACTGTGTTATTTTAAAATCTTGTTGAGTCCTCCCGGTTTACACAAAGATACACTTAAGGAATTATGCTCTGCTTTCCTGGCTTTGATAGAACCTCTTCTATAAAATGCCACTTTGCTGGGGCTTTCACTCAGTTAGCTTAAGAGGAAACGTCTACCCACTCTCCCAGGGGAGCTCCAGAACTCTGCTTTGCAAAATCCAGAGGGCAAATTTTTCTAGACAAGAAAACCACCTACAAGAGGTTCATAGGAAGAAACGTTTCTGAACTCCAAGCTAATCTCTAGGAAATGTGTTTGTTCACTAAATATGACCATTTGCCCTTCCCCCATACCATATGACTGGTTCCTATGTACAAACAAACAAAATCACCCAAATTCTCTGAAACTAATTTTTAAGATGTTGTGCTTCTTTCTCCTGGTTGCGGCATTGGAAACTGATCCCAAGGAACTGTATTTTCTGGTTAAAACCTCCCAGCTTCTGGACATCAACTGTCTGGCTTCATCTTTTGCTAGCTACATGAATTCAGGCAAGGTACTGATGTTCTTTGTGTATCTGTTTACCTACCTGAAAATAGTGCCCACCTAAGAAGTTCCTGTGAAGTTTAAATTAGGTGTATATAAAAGGGTGAAAATAAATCCTTTCACACAGTAAATACCCCCATGAGTGTTAACTATTATTTCTTCTTACAGGACTTTAGCATTTTGAGCAAAATAAGAAAAAAGAGTTCCTACACTCAATCTATCCCACCACCTCAGCAATAGACTATTGTCTTCTTGAATGGTTTGACTTTTTCTACACTAAGAAGCCTGTTCAACCACATGAACAACTGCTCAAAGAGAGACTTGAAAGAGCTTCCTTGGATGACTGTCACTCTTAATTGAAGGACACAATTTTGTTCACTTTCTTTGGTATCAAAGGGACACCACTAGCAGGTTCCACATGCTCCATTCTCATGCCATTGTGAAGCCATCTCTAATAACTCTTGTACACCAACAACATCAGAACACCATTGCTTCAGCTCATCCCCTACTGCTGCCATTCTGGGGGTGAGGGATGTACAGTCTAACCTCAGTTGACCTCAGGGGTTAACATCCAGTAGGTACCCAACAAATACTTGAGTAATTAAGATCTGCCCTTCCAGCCCTCCCTATTGAGGCATACAGACTAACATGGCACTCTGAAAAATTATCAGTCTATCTCAGATTGTCCTTTAAAAGCCAGAAGAGGTAGAAAGGCAAGGAGAGAAGGTTGGGATTATAAAAAATTCACCATGAGAAGCTAGAGATTATGATATCTTTTGGGAAGGGAGAACTTGAGTATGAAGTGGTGGGGATTTAAACAGGATTCCATCTGTTCTACGCCTAGATTTGAGTTTTGATGTGACACGGATGAGAATGCACCAAACCTTATGCCATTTCCAGGAAAATGACAGAACTACCCAGGAGTCTGGATGAGTTACTTGACGAGACAAATAGTCAGGCACAGTTAAACAGTCAAGAGGCTCACTGCACCAGAAAGCCTTGAACAACATCAGCTCCTTGGCCACAGGGAGTCTTGTGGTCATTTCCTACTGAGCAAGATGGCTCTGTGTTCAATGACAGCAATGGAAAACCAACTCATGCAGAGAGTCATTTTGCTGGTAAAGCTTCCACAAGAAACTTATCACTAAGATGACAAAACCTAAAATATCATTGATTTAAAATGTGCAGTGTTGAGAGTAAAACAATGTTTACTAAAGCATGACTTGGAGGGATGATCTTGATTTACTTCAGAGCCATGCATAATTAAGCTAAGACTGTAAGTTACTTTCCCTCAAGTGTTGCATAATGTTCGAAGTATGTGGTAAAGAGTTAGTTCTTTATGGAGTTTTTATTACATCCTACTCGTTGGGACACTAAACACTCAGCCTACTCCCAAACCTAATATCATGGTTCAAATTCTGATATTTGGAAATGTAATGAGCCTTCAATATTTAGTTCATATCTGGGAGGAGGGGGAGAATGAACGGTTCTACACAGAGAAAATAATATGAATTATTCAGAAGAAACTTCTCCATAATAGCTTAATCTGCTCTGTTTCCACATATTTGTAACTGATACAGCTTCAGGAAGTAAAGAAGTTACACCCATCCTAGCTTTAACTGAAAAAGCCCATGGCATTCTGGGAGTAGTCTCTTTTTATCAGTGTTGCTTTGGAGAACACAATAGCTCCTGGGCAATGCCAGTCATTGGGGGATCAACCAAACTGTGAATTCTCTACCCCAAGACAGGGCTTTAATTAATATTTAAAAATCTCTAATATAATGGATTCCATTTTTCTCAGGACATAAAAAAAGGAATGGCTTTTACTTTTTGAAACATCCCCATAAAAACATCATTTACTGTTAATAAAGGTGCTGCAGCTGGCAAGGAAAATGACCTGTGAGGGAAATTTTATTTATGCAGAATTTGTTTATGGACTACTGACTTTTTAGTCTGATCTATGTTGCAGGAAGCAGCAGAGCTTAATATGCCTGCTCCTTTCTATGTTTTCTTGGTCTGGATTTCTCCTGACCATCTCTGTCACCAGGACTCTGCTGCCACAGGAAAATGAGTATGTTCTTGGGACCGTTGGCATATGGATAAAAAAGGTAACAATGGAAACCCAAGCAGAACAGCGCAAAAATTTGGCATGTAAAAGCAAAATGAGTTACAGATACTGAAAAAACATATTACTTAGTACAAAAATCAAAACAACTATATATTTAGTAAAGAGTAGAGGCTATAGGAACTGAGACTGGCTCCTCAGGGTGGTTGAGTGGTATATGGGCTATTCCTCCAACACAGTCCTCTGTCTCCAAGGAGAAAACAACCAAAAAAATGGCTTCGGCTCATTCCAGAAAAATGTCAGCTTAGCTCCTAGGATGAATTCTTGGTGAATAAGTTGATGCGTATCATGTTAGGTTACAAAAAGAAATCTTATAATCTCTCTCCCAGGAGATGTTGAGACACGAAAAGCCCAGTAACGTGCATGGCCATTTCAAGGGGCCAATTTATCCGGAGCCAGAAAAACATAATAGAAGACTTCCCAGGGTCCTGACAGGCTCAGGATTTTTTAATAATTCAACAAACACGAGGCTGTAGAAGTGTCTGCTCTGTACTGAGTTCAGCAATTTTGGCAAATTCCAAATACTTTTCCTTCATACAAATGAGGTTAACAGCAAGAATGGATTTTACAAGGGCATTTTACAACCAATCAGCACCTCATGGGAGGGGATAAATACCTGCTTTTTCCTTAATATGGTAAATGGCAGGACATGGTTTAAAATAGTGCCAGAGCTCAGTACAATTAAAAGAATTGGGGCAGGGGGGGAAGCACCATATACAGGACAGTCATGTAGAATGTCAGCGTTTCGGAAAGATAGTCCGTGGACCTTGTGTTCACAGGGGAGTTTCACTGGATTCTTTAACCAAAGTCAATCTGCCACATTGAGGAAATGCAGGGTCAGGCTTAATGCTTTCGGTCCCAAGGGAAAGTTGTGCAATTGCCAGAATGTGAAGGAGAAAGGGAAGGAAAATTATCTCCTTTTCTGTCAGTGCTATGAGCAGTGACTGAGAAGAAAAGGATCCCATGCTAAGGCCCACAAAGAGAAAGCCTGCTGGCACTTGTCACTCTCTCAGCTGAGACTTGCTCCTGCCACACTAGAGATATGCATGGAAACCCAGACTCTCAGTGAAAAACAATTAGAAATTTTCTAATTCAAAGTATGAATGTGCATGCACACACACATACACACACCACACATCACAGCAGCTAACAAAGACCAATAGACCAAGACATCTTTGTTCCTTCCCTCATAAGAAAGTCACAATCCAGGCAAGAAAACCATCTGAAAGGTAGCCCCATCTCAAGAACTCAGAATAGTCACCCCAGTTTACCCTGCTCTGAAATGCAACCTCCTGCTTCCTCTCTAGGCAGCCACTTCCCAAAGACATAACAGCATCCCTCTGCTTGGGAAGAGATCTCAGTAATCTGCCTTAATTGATGGACTTCCCATCAGCTCTTGACTCCACCACAATGATGCCTTAAAAATCCCACACCCATTTTGTGTCCTAAGCCTTGGAATTTTTCAAGAAAATTTAAATCTGAAAACTTGGGCCCGTATCACTCTGCCAAGTAAGTCATGCATGTGGAAAATGAACTCCCTGTTGGGAAACTCCTGGCTGTGCCTAGGTGTGTCACTAATCTATTCTCTTAACTGTTTGTTTATTTGTTTGTTTTAATTCTCCTTTGTTCTTTTACTTCTCTTGGTACTAAATGAAAAAGAAGAAAGCTTTGTAATCCCCAATTTGAATGGAGAGCCCACTATAAAACAATGTATATCATGTGAAAAAAAAAAAAAAAAAAGAAAAGAAACAACCACAATACTATCCACTGAAATAAAAATGGAAACTTGGTAAACGGTTTCCAAGCAAAGACAACAAAAGTGTCCCTTTTCAGAGCTGATAAGAGATCATGAGGTTGAAATTCTGCACAGCACTTTGAAAACTAGAAACCTTAGTCTGAGGACCTCATTCCCCTTTTAAAGCAATAGCCCTGAAAGCCTGCTAGATCCCAGACTGGCTCGATCACGTGCCAGGATTTTGATCCCTGACTCTCTGAAACAATTCTTGCTATAATCAAATATACTTTGATTATTTATAGCTCTCTATGCCATTTACACTTAAGAAAAATAATTCTTGAAACATGTCACCATGAGGACATTACAAAATGTAATGCGCAAAAGTCATCTTTAAAAACAACAAATAGAGGGACAAGTATTTTTGTTTGAAAGCTCACAAAGTTGGAAACAAGGCAAGTCAATAAAATTTCTTCCAAACCACCTTTCCCTACCCCTGGAAGCATTTTATGAGATAATGAAAACCTCTAACATTGAGTGATGTGATTAAGTAATAAAAGGCTGGATTTTTCCTTCCTATGTAACCCCATGGGGTGCTTCCTAGAACACAGCAAAAGTCTGTATAAAGAGTTAACTGTGTGTTGGTGTAACACCAGATTACAGGTGTTTGTTAAGGGAGATCCTGCTGCGATTTTTCTCTGGACCCGTTAAACAACAGCTTCATTCTCTCTCACTCTAATGGGCTAGTTAGCAAGCCCTACCCTTTCTAGAAGGCTCTGTGCACAGGGTCCAGGGGTGCATTGCTTCAGCCTCAAGTCTGCAGAAAAACCAAGCTTGCCCACCTGAAATCTAGTGAGTAGAGGAGAGAGCTTGCACAAAGAACCAGCTTTCCCTCCACGTGTTTCCCAAAAGACTGTGGGGCTCGCCGGCAGCCATTGTCTGTCCACTCAGAGAAGACGTGTGGCCAGCCCCTGCCCCTGGGAACACAACACCCAAAGTACTGTGAATGTGCCCCTCGCTGGGCTTAATCTCACCCCATCCCTCTGGAGGAATGGTGCCGGGCACATGAGCCCCACCCAGACCCGCTGCTCTGCAAGTTTCTGGTAACAAGCAGGTTAAGCCAGCCAATAAATCAACCCTCAAACCAGGGCTTCATCACCCTACCCCCTGGATTCTGGGAGCTTTGCAGCCATATGAAATTTCTTCAATGGGATTATCCTGATGGACACAGAATTCCTGGGTTCTGTCATCGTAAGAGGACTCCTTGCAACCATATTTATGAGAAGGTGCTCTCATGGCTCATCCTCATATTTTTCTCCGACTATTCCACCTGCATGTACTCTAAACTCTTCTCCCACGAAATCTTTCCATCAGTGGGCACCTGTAGCTCTACAAGTGGGAGAGAGGTGGTGTGTGTGGTCAGGAGGCTGGCTTCTATTTATTAGAACTTTTTATTTTGAAATGATTTCAAGTTTAGAGAAAAGTTGCAAATCCGAAATGCCCTTTATACCAAGGCAATGCATTTTAATATTTTTCCATGTTGCTTAACACCCCCCCCACACTCCGTGTATTTCTGAACCATGGGACAGTAGGCTGTACCTTTAATTCCTTACTCTGCAATATCTCCATGTCTATTTCCTAAGAATAAAGAGTCTCTTACATAATCACAGTACAGTTCCCAAATTCAATAAATTTAACATTGATGAAATACTTTGTTATCTAATCTATAGCCCATATATACATTTCATCATGTGCCCCCCACAATGACCTTTATAACAATTATGATTCAGATAAAGGATCACGTGGTGCACTCAGTTGTCATGTCTCTATAGTCTTCTTAAACCTGGAAGCAATCCTTCAGCCTTTCATTTATTTTATAGACTGACCTCAATTTGGGTTTCTCTGATATTTCCTTGTGATTAGGCTCCCGGGTTGCATTTGGGGCTGCAAGACGACCTAATGATGTGTTCTTCCAAAAGTATCTCATCTCTGGACCCATGATATTCATTTGCCTGTTTGTGGTGATATTAATTTCTACCACTTGGTGAAGATGCTCTTCCATGTCTTCATTGCAGTTAACTATTTCCTTTCTGTACTTTTAGATACATTGTAATTATGTAAGTTTGTTGCTCTTCATGGAACCTCCACCTCCATCAGTACCCACTGATGATTCCTGCCTGAATCCATTTTTATTCTAGTGGTCCTGTGTTTTCTTTTTTATTTACGTACAAAACAGAAACTTAATTCACTAAACATCATCAAAGGTAGGAAAAAAACAAAAGAAAAGAAAACACTTAAATTGCATTAGCACACAATTTACCAGCCTTCTTCATCCACAAGATCATGATGTCATGAAAATGATGAAAGAGGAAAATAGATGCACAACATGCTTTTCTTTTATCCTAGTTTCTCCAAAGGATTCCCATCCCCAGAAGTGAGAGAGTCTGAGTCTGAAATCATGACACCATCTTCTACTCCTTTGAATCAATATCAAACATTTTTCATTATGATTACACGCAGTCACTAGTCCAGGGCATTTCCTCTCTTTTGTTTAAATTGCCTCTAGAATAAACATCTCAAAACTTAGGATGGCAGCCAGCGGAAGATAATCTCTCAGGGGAAAACACTGGAATCCTCACAACTTCCATCAGTAAGAAGAGGAAAATGACAAGTTGCCATTCATTTCTGAAGAATTTTACTTCACAGTAAAGTTCCTCACCTATAGTTCTATGGAGTGAGAGTTAAAATGTTAAAATTTATTTAGGGCAAATAAATCATAACATTTCCAATGGAAACAGAAACACATATGCATATATTATGTTCAAAATTTACACCCATACATACTTTTCCCTGTAAGAGGAATTCCAGGGAACTCAGAAACCTGATATGTGCATTATCAAGAGAAAACTACAGGGTCACATGAAATGAAATAAAGTGGAACCTATTGGTTAGGGGAATCTATAACTTATCCCCTCAAGGGTTTACCTTGTTTGCTAAAAATAAACATATTTCCTTGAGCACAGATGGCAAACGTGAGGTGACAATTCATTCTCCAAGAAAGCATGTTACTTCCCAAGAGGGAAATTCTCACTTCAAGGTGTGGAATATTCACGTGCATAAAAAACTCTGTAATCTTTAGGCAAGAAAGCCTACTGAAGTGAGAATTATCTAGTAAACAGGGGTTTGACTGAAAATTAAAAAAAATAGACAAAATGACCAAGGCCAACATACAGATGCCAACATCCAACTTTCCTCCTGACTAATCAGAATCCGGCAGTATGATTCTTGTCCTCTAACGGGGATTTACTTGTCTTTCTTGTATTGATTTATAGTGTGTAAAGATACTATATCAAATTCCCTGCAGGCCAGCCAGGTGAAAAAGACTGTCCATCTTCACAGAGTGAAAGCATAGTGCACTGTGTTCTACGATATCCTATCATGTCGGGTCTTACTGTACTTCAGAGCTAGTTGTAATGTAAATACCATTTTACAGTTCCCTCATTTTATAGGCAATGCAACAAAGACACTATTTGAATAAACATTCATTGAATATGTATTAAACTTCTTTAAATATTTATTTGTTTAAAGAAAGGTCTTTATCAAGCCCCTACTTTGTTCTAGGAACAAGGCCAGGTCCTAGATAAATGATGGCGAAGAAAACAAATATAATCCCTATCACAAATATTCCAACCAACTTGTGCAGTATTTATTGCAGATAAAAAAAATCATTTTATCTTGCAAGCTTTAGTCAGATAAATCAGCAGTGCCCCATAGAAAAATCATGTGAGCCACATAAATAATTTTAAAAATAGCCAGTAGCCACCTTTGTTTAAAATGTAAAGAGAAATCAGTGACATTAACTTAACAATACACTTAAACTAACCAATATGTCCAAAATATTATTTAACATATGGTAATATCAGAAGTTATTAACAAGACATTTTATATTCTTTTTTCACATCAAGTCTTCAAAACTTGGTATGTATTTTTACACTTGCAGATATCTCAATTCAGATGATAAAGTTGCATCAGAAATATTTTATCGGGGGTGCCTGGGTGGCTCAGTCAGTTGGGCATCTGCCTTTGGCTCAGGTCATGACCGCAGGGTCTTGGGATCAAGTCCTGCATTGGGCTCCCTGCTCATGGGGAGCCTGCTTCTCCCTCTGCTTCTGCCTACTGCTCCCCCTACTTGTGCTCTCTCTTTCTCTGTCAAATAAATAAAATCTTTAAAAAATATATTTTATTTGCATTTAGATTTCATAGAAGTTTATAGCTTAAAAATGTAGAATGACAAATACAAGTTATTCCAACCATTCTTAAGAGTTAACCAAGAACTAAAATCAAACAGAATTTATATTTACATTTAAAGTAATTAAAATTAAATTCAACTAAAAAATCCAGTTCCTCTGTTGCAGTAGCCTCATGCCAAGTACTCAATAGTCCCACGGCACCAATGGCTGTCTTATTGGCTGTATAGCTCTGAATGATATCACTTTCTTTTCCTAGGAAATAAATGAGCAAGGCAAGGCAGGCATTATTACTGATGTACATATGAAAAACAAACATGGCTTGGAGATGATAAGATGAGTCATCTGAGTTGTCTGAGGCAGTAGGAACACCACATGAGTGATGGAATCAGCATTTAATCCCAAGACTTCCAAAGCCCAATCATCTTTCCTCTATATCATGCTGTATTAAAAATGAATGTGAGGAGTCTTACTCTTTTCACAGCACTGTGTTAAGCCATAGAAAATCCGAAATGCAAGATTAATAAATTTGGACTTGAGCCAGCCCACAGAGGTACACAGATGGCCTGAGGCCAGAATTGAGCCACAAATGTGTTCTATTGGCCAGGTCCATTATTTCAAAAATCTGAGTTTGAGTATTTCTCAATGGGACATGCATTTTCCAGTTTTCCTCAGACCCCACCACCTTTTACTCATAACCATCCAGCTTCATTCACTAACCGTTCTTTTCTCTGCCCTTGATGCATTTGAATATGACAACTCAGCGAGGTAATGGGTGCTATTTAGGGTTTTCAAACATTCAGATCATTAATCTGATCCTCTGTGGAGGCTAAATTAGTACAGGTAAAGCCTAGAACCGAGAAGACTAGAGTAAGTGGAGTATTGGTCTTTTTTTCAATACTTTTTACTTCTTTCAGATTTGTTTTCTTCAAGTTGTCATTGAAATATCTTTTTGACCCCAAAAAGAGTCTTCCAAAATGTCTTAAATTTTCAGTCAATGGCTCAAAAGCAGCTTCTAGTGAACTGGTAGAACTACTCTCCTCCTTTCCCTCTCACCATTTCTTTCTCTCTCTTGCACACACACACACACACACACACACACATACACACACACACACACATACTTTGTCTACCTGAGGGGCACCTGGATGACTCCCACTGAATGCTTTTTTTTTTTTTAAGATTTTATTTATTTACTTGACAGAGACAGAGAGATCACAAGTAGGCAGAGAGGCAGGCAGAGAGAGAGGAGGAAGCAGGCTCCCCGCTGAGCAGAGAGCCCGATGCGGGGCTCGAACCCAGGACCTTGAGATCATGACCTGAGCTGAAGGCAGAGGCTTTAACCCACTGAGCCACCCAGGTGCCCCCCCCCCCACTGAATACTTTTGAATTGTAGAGAAAGATATGGGTTTTTAAACTGTAAGGACATATTTTTTTCCTTCCCTTTTTGCCTCCTGGAAGGCATTAAATGAAACCTGTAATCTGTTCTTTTCTTGCCAAGTAGAAACTTACGCATTTTTCTTTTTTTAGATTTTATTTATTTACTTACTTACTTACTTAGAGAGCATACACACAAGCATGGGGAGAGGATGAGAGAAGGGGAGGAAGAGGGAGAGAGAATTTCCAGCAGACTCCACACTGAGTGGAGCCCCACATGGGGCTCTATCCTTTGACTCTGAGATCATGATCTAAACCAAAACCAAGAGTCTGATGCTTAACCAACTGCGCCACCCAGGTGCCCTATGCATTTTTCATCTTTGCTACACTACAGACTTCTTGAAGGGATGACTTAATGATAGTTCCCTCACTCTTTGTACGAAAGAAACCATAGGAATGTTGGCTTGGACACTGTGGCTGAGAAAAGGAAAATGGCCAAATTTTGAGATGCATCAGTTTTTAGGAGTCCCTTGCAGAGCAAAAGCAATCAATCAAACTAATTCTATCTAATTTTGTCAGTATGAATTTATCGATTGATTTAACTGTGACATGTTATATTTATCATTTTTGGGGAAAAGTTCAGTCTATTAAAGGCAAATCACTGGAAAAGTCCAACTATATTTTTTTTTTTTGTAATTCATTTCTGAATCAGTTTTCCATATCTGAAAAAATACTCTCTCTCTCGAGTCTAAGTGTTTCACTGACTGTATTGAGTAGGAGAATCTAAGGCAGAGATTCTCAAATCTGAGTTTAAGAGTTATGGGTGGGTCTGGGGGACCAATTATCATAAGCATTTCTGGGCCCTAACCCCAGACATGCTAATTCAGTAGGTTTAGAGCACCTCAAGTTTCACAGTAAATATGATACAGAAAGTACCTATAGACCACACTTCAATAAATATGGGTCTAGCAATTGGCCATAGGTCATGATTCTTTCACTCGGGGTAGAGATCACTAACCTTATTGAACATTACTTCCCAATTAAGATGTGGAAGATTGGTTACACAGATGACTCCAAGTAATGGTCTCCCTACAGCCAGTCTTGATAGTGTGACTCTGCAGCTCCTTCACTAAGAGGAAATCTATCTCTCTACCTCCTGAGTTTGACCTGGACTCATAACTTACTTGTAACTTTGCAATAGAAGTATCAGTGTACCAGCTCCAAGTCTGGGCCTCCAGAAGCTTTGCACACTTCTCTTAGATCCTTGTCATCACCCTAAGAGCAAGCCCCAATGAGTCTGCTGGAAGATCCCAACCATCCCACTCAAGGTGACCTTGGACCAGCCAATAGACAACTTAGAGAAACAGAGCTCCCAATCTTGCCCATTACAGGCCAGAGATGCATAGTAAGCCCGGCCAAGAGAACTGTCTAGTTAACCCAAGAGCAGTAAGTGTTACTGTTTTAGGCCACAGAGTGTGGAGGAGCTTGTTATGAAACAATAGCTAACTGGTGCATAAAGCTAAGTCCTCACCATCTGTCCTCTGTTTAGGAGAGTGTGAATGAGACACTAATTCATACACAGGAGGAAAACACTTCTGTTATTTGGGCCAAAATAAATAAATAAGAAATCCATGGCCAAAATTTTACCACTGGATTTTATCACAGCCCTTGAACTCTCCCAACACTGGTGGACCAACGTGATGGCCAAGGAGACAGTGTGAGAGAAGCAGTTAAACCCAGGCCCCAAATAATGTAATAGTTAATAACAAAAACATAAAGTGACATTATTTAACAGCATTGCAAGATTAGAGACCCAGGTCAAAATAAAGGTGGTTTTTTTTAGTTTGTTTGTTTGTTTGGGGGATTTTTTTGTTGTTGTTTTTCAATGTTCTATTAGGGTCTTGCTAATAAAAGACCTTCACCATAAAAGAACATAAAAGTTATATGATTTGTTCTTTTAATCAAGAAAGGAGACACATGTAATCTGGTATTTTTCAGATTTCCTGTAAAATCTATCTAATCTATATGAATTCCTCAAAAGCACTCAAAATCAGATCTTTTAAAGCTCCCCACGTGCAAAAGAAAAGTTAAGGCTTTCTTAACAATTCAAATACAGCTTGGCTGAATCTTAGTGTTGCTGAATTATTACAAGATGTCTCATGGGTCTAAAATCAAAATGACAGAAAGACCAGGTTTCAGAAGAGAAATACATCTCTGAGATCCTAGAATATTGATTGTTTTGGCACCATTTACTTTACTCTCTGCCTATAAAGCCAGGTCCGTGGTGTAGGAAACTCTCTGGAGTGGTGGGTTGAAGAATAGCACACCATATGTTCAGAAGTTCACGAGCACAATGGTCTGAAGTCAAGGGTGACCCTCTGACTCAGAATCTCTTTACAAACAGGGCTTTCCAGGAATGTAATGGGTACCTTACATTCAAAGGCTGAATGAGTTACTTCTTTTGACAAGATAATTATTTTACCCTATATAGAAGAATAAACAAACCTGTCAAAATCATAGAGTTTCTTCATCACTGACCATCTGCAAACACACTAAAATGGAGATGAGACTTTAAAAAAAAAAGTATACTTGCTTATTAGAGCACATATTAGCCCCACTGGCCTTATAAGATTTCTATAACTTTCTTAGACATGTGCCTCCTCTAATAGAGTGACCCCAAAAAGCCATCGAAACAGCCGCAAACTAAGACACCACATTATGTAGTATTTCACAAAATTATATATACCAGAAGGGAAAACAGGAAAAACAAGATATAACACAAATTCCAAGATGATTTCCCACACCTTTCAGCAAATTTCCTACCAGGTGTGAGTCTCAAACTTTAAATGATCATCCAAAACCAAGGAAAATCCTATGGGTTCATAATCCTGAAACTTGGAAGCAGAGTCTCTAAGTCAAAATATCGTCAGACATGTATTTGTGGAAGATTACCTTCCCAGTTTAGGGGGAACCTACACCTGATCAGGCTTTCTGATTGTACAGATCCTGACATTTTGCTGTTTTAATAGAAGCTTAGTGGCTTCCAGTTCAAGTTTGCCAGCACTGCAGGAGTGCCCTCTTAGTGTGAGCGGTCAGAGATGATTAACTGAAAAATATTTCCAAGTTAAACATTGATTTGCCTCTGCCTCTATTTATTCCTATCTTGGACGACCTTTCCAACTCCTTTTTTTTTTTTTTTTTTAAACAAAAGAAAGCAGGCACCAGTGCCTTTGTATTTCTCAGTAAAACAGAAAAAGCAGAATTCTGAGCCTGTTAGTTCTTGTGGTTGTATCTTATAAAATGAGCAGGGTGTTGGTACAATCCAAAGAAGACCCTTTGCTTTTCTTCACACACAAAGACAGACTGATACACACACACACACACACACACACACACACACACACACCTCCCCCTTAGCTCTGTTGCCACCATCACCCAACACTCTAAGCCCTAATTTTCTGCAATAGCATAATAGCTTCCTATCAGGCTCTCCTCCTCATCCTACTTGCAAGATTAAGATTAATTTTACTAGAACATGGCTGTCATCATGCCCTGTCCATGCTCAAGGACATACAATGGATTTCTATTCTCTAATATAAAAGTTAAATTGCTTTTCCTAAGTCGAAATCCCTTCCAAAACCTTGTTCCATTTTATCCACTCAATCTAATTTCTTGCTATTCTTTGCTGCATAGTTTTTATCCAGTTAGGCTGGTTCTTCGCAGTCTATTCCTCCCTGAGGAACTTTACAACTCTTTACTAATATTTATTAAACCTTACCTTCCAAGCACTCACAAAGCTAGGTATGCCTGTGTGATCTCTTCTGGCCAATGAATTTTAAGCAGACAGAAGTTGTATATACCACCTCTGGATGGAAGTATTTAAGAGCTAATGTGTTATTCTCATCTCCTGTCCTCTTTGCCACAAAGACTTATAATCTTCCACATGGTAGCAACTCCATTGCCCTGGATTTCTAAGTGAAGATGAGTTGTGACAGAGATTTCCTACTGATGTATGATGAATATCAGTATGAACAAAACATCTACTCTTTGCTTTACATCACTGAGATTTGGGGGATGGTTTTCACCATAACATAACCCAGCCCACCCTGATACATACAAGCCACTACACTGGTTCCTGCTTTCAAGACTGTTTATAATACACATGCCCTCTCTCTACTTTTTCTTGTTATTTGAAGTTCTGCTCAGGCTTCTGAATCCAACAGAAGTTCTTTTTCTCCAGAAAGCTTTCCTGCCACAATTATACCCTCCTTCTCTATATAGATATATGCCATCGTCTACTTTAACCCTTGATTCAATATCAACCAGATATTTAATGAAATTCTTGTGTTGGAAAATTATTTGAGATAAAAAAAGAAGGTGAGACAAAATCCCTTCATCAAGGAGGTAAGTTATATCCCAAGAGGAACACAATTTGAAAATCATATATTAATAGAATATGAGAAAAAATTCTCAGGCTGCAAAAATGATTCACTTAGCCAGTGTCATAAATACTTAGTGCCAATACTGTGACTCCAGGCATCTGTGACAGCTTTTAGGATGTTGAGGGTTCCCTTGAGTAAGACATGGCCAGGAGAAAGAGAATTTTAGGGAGGGAATTAAAGTCAAAGTAAAGGTATGAAAGGAATATCTTAAAGTTGAATCTGTTCAACTTTAGAAGCAGCAGCTTATTAGAAAAATATGTGTATAGGAAAGTTTTAGAAGAAAGTAACATAAAGGTAGTTGAAATCATGTTTTTCTGAGCCATATACATAATGTTGAAAAGTTTGAGCATTCTTCCTGAGGAAATGAAAAGCTACAAAGTTGTCCACAACAGAGAGTAACATGCAAAAAGCCTTTTATTGGGATTGAAGTGACATCTACAAAGTAAATTAATTGAATGAGAGTAAGAAAATAGAGGCAATATCTAATATATCATTCCCCTCAAGTTTAATGAATGTTCACTTTGATTCCCTAATTATCACGTATCAGTTGGCTATTGCTGTGTAACAAATCACCTGAAAACTCAGTGACTAAAAACAATAAGCACATGTTACTGGTCATAAGTGTATTGGTGAGCTGGGTTATTCCTCTGGTCTTGACAGAACTGCATCTGTAGTCAGCAACTGTTGATATTAGCTCAGCTTTCTCATGTGTTTTTTCCTGCCTAGGGACTGACCTAGGATGGTCTCCACAGAGATAACTAGGCTCCCCATGTGATTTCTCACCCCTATGCTAGCCCAGGCTTGTTCTATGGGAAAGGCAAGGGGCCAAGAGAACAGGCAGAAACACATAAGACCTTTGCAGGCCTGGCCTAGGAAACGGCACAACATCCATTCTGTTGCATTCTACTTGCCCAAGCAAGTCACAAGTCCAGCTCAGATTGAAGATGGAAGGAAATAGATTCCACCTCTTAAAGGGGGAAGATAGAAAGTCACACTGTCAGAAGTGGCAACTCTGGGAAGCCATCTGGAAAGGAAACACAAGGAGATGGGCATCCTCTCCCATGTTTTACCCATGCTTGCTTTTTTTCTGCCATAAGCCGAGAAGGTACATGATTATTCTCACCATTTTACAGGCAAGGAAACTAAGCTTCTAAGAGGTTAATAACTTACCTAAGGTCATATATAATTGAACAGTGTTTGAATCTCAGATTACTTCCAAAGTCCATGTAATTTGATTTTTGGCTAGAGATCATTATGTTGAAAAAGCACGAGTGAAAATCACGGGTAAGGAGGAGGAACACTATGCTGAGGTCAAGAGAATTAAATTCAAGTACCAGCTATGTTTGTTTCCTTATCTCTAAAATATCCAGCTGACTCACAGAGGCTAACATAAAAACTGAAACGTCTACACACATAAAAGTGTTTTGAGAACTACAACATTCCATACAAATATAATAGATCCCTTACTCGAATATTTAATATCCTTATAGACTCTGGAATATACAGCAGGAGGTGAGCAATGACCTCCTGGAGAAAGGACACAGATTATCTAAAATTATTCAAAATAAGCCATACCAAACATATATCCAAAAATAGGCCAAAAATTTTTATATCTTTTTGTTAATGAGAAATTTCATTAAGGGAAGACTCGTGGATATTAAGAAATTATTGTTAAGAGGGCCTGGGTGGCTCAGTTGGTTAAGCAACTGCCTTTGGCTCAGGTCATGATTCTGGAGTCCTGGGATCAAGTCCCACATTGTGCTCCCTGCTCAGTGGGGAGTCTGTTTCTCCCTCTGACCCTCCCCCCCTCATGCGCTCTCTTTCAAATAAAATCTTTTTAAAAGATTATTGTTGGTATTTTTAAGGCATAATAAAGCTGTTACAACTTATACCTTTCTAAAGAGTTCTTATTTTGCAGAGTGGTAGTAGCCGTGGAAGAAATGATAAGAAGTCAAAAATTTGTCCAAAAAGGGTCAATCAGGGTAGAGCTGAAAGATTAGCTATGAATAATTGCTGAAGCTGAGTGATGGGTACGTTTGAGCCTGTTTGAAATAATAAGATATTATAGGAAAAAGGTTTTCCTATTTATTTTAAAATCTCAATACAAGTGGACTTTCTTCCTTCAGAATAAAACCTCTTTGTAGCTGATATTTCAGAAATATTCCCGGAGAAATAGGCATGACATGTCAAATATGGATACTGTTTCTTTCAACTCCGATAGCAATTACCATTTTTTTCTCAATGGCCACAGCATGTTTCCCTAGTTCCTTCCCTGACTTGATCCCTACTCTCATTTAAACTTCAGGGTTCAACTTCTACACATTAACCACTGCAATCTCACTCCGCCCTCGCTATCTCTTCTTAGTAATTGTCTGTTCACCCTTGCCTGAGCGGCTCTGGACAGTATGTGTTTCTGGGTAGCAGATTATGGAGCAGGGTTCCTGTTGATTTTGTGCAGTCCGCATTCCTGGAATGTTAGCACTGAGCACAGAATTTGACCTGTAACACAGTGAAGAAAGAGTTCAAATGCAAACTCCAAAGATATCCATCCTGCAGAATAAATGCCAATAAGCAATTTCCTTTTCCCAGCCTACAGAGATTTTCATCAGATAGCCCATAACAGACAGAACCCGTGCCAATATTTTATAACCCATAAAATTTCTTCAAGCAATTGTACAGATTTCCAGCCATCCTTTGATCAGTCTTTGTAACAGTGACTCCGGGCCTTCGCCTAAAAATGATTCCTAGATCTCGATATATATACAATGGAAAAGATCTGGCCTTCAGAAAGTCTCTCATTAAAGCGCTAATCTGTTCCACCACATTCTTCTGAGACACAGCGATCAGCATTCTAGCCGGCCTCCATGGCCAGCTCTAATAAGACTGATAGAAACAGCTTAAGTAATTGGATTGCTATATGGGATTGAATGTCTGACAACAAAAGATAGCCATCTCTATTCCACCACCATATCTTTGTTCCAGCAATGAATTCATTTAGCAATGCACTTAGAGGCTCCTGGGCCCAGGGAGAAATGACAGACTAGGGACACAAAAGCTAGGCCAGCTGATGAGCCCAGAGACAGAGGCTACGCAATTCCAAAAAGTTAATTATGGTGAACACGGGCAGCAGACAATGACTTGTTGAATCATTACCATAATCACATTACTGCACTGGTCTCCAGGTCCCAGCCAAGGGCAGTGTTGGCTACGTCTCATTCTGACCGGCACTTCATCCTCACCTGCCACCTGCGATCTACTATACATGACCTCTTGGCTGATATGCTCTTAACTAACCCAGCTTATTCATGTGTCCTAGACATCTTTTTTTAATTTTAATTTTTTTTCTATCAAAAGAGTCAGACAGTGTAGAAGTGTTCAAATTGTCAGTGTAGAATACACTGGTACAAAATTATTTCAAATTTGTCTTCAAATTTGTGACTTGGGAAAACAGTATTATCCATTAAAATATAATTACAATATTGGGGCACCTGGGTGGCTCAGCTGGTTAAGCATCTGCCTTCGGCTCAGGTCATGATCCCAGGATCCTGGGATCCAGTCCCACTTCAGACTTTCTGCTCATTGGGGTGTCTGCGTCTCCCTCCCTCTGCCCCTTCCCCCTGCTCGTGTTCTCTCTCTCCCAATCTCTCTCTCATTGATAAATAAAATCTTTAAAAATACATATATATATATATATATATATATATATATATATATATATATCTCAAAATCCTGTATTTACGTGTAACTTCAAATAGGTCTAAACAAAGTTAATATAAATCAAAATGTTGATTTATAACTTCAGATAGATCTAAAAAGGGTTAATATAAACCAGAATATTAATATCTAAAGCCATTCCTAGGGTGAAAAAACAGCAAGTACTCCCCACACTCAGTGAGTTTGAAGCAACATTTCCAGTTAATATTTTCCTAGAAGCTTTGACGTGTTTATTTCTTGACCACTGGGTATTTCATTTTCTCAGTGGTGTGACATAAATTATTTTCACTTGTAACTTCTCTGGGACAGCTCTGGTCTCTCTGGAAAGAATACTAGCCAGTGAGTGAGAATGGCATGTCATTTTATAATAAACAGAGACCTTGGTATAATGACCATTGCCAAAAGTACAATAACACAGCAGCAATAATAAGAGAAGAATATTATTATTAAATAATAATTACTCTAGACATGTCAACTTAGAATGAGGATTCTAAATATTTCTAAATGAAGTTCTGATTGAGCCATACAATATTCTGCAAGAAAGCTCAGAGATCATTCATTCTGCATTAAAATGGAAAGAAATAGCAAAGCCAGGATATCTTCACTCTTTCAAACAGTGGCACCAGAGAAGCCTGAATACAAATGTCTTGACATCCAGTCCAGCACTCCAGGTCCTTAAAGAGCATGGTTTAGCCAAGATTCCTTGCCCAACTTGGCAAAGAGATAGAACCAGGTCCCAGTCCAAATTGTGACTTTGGATCATAACTGCAAATACACAAACATATGTTGTCCAAAGCTGGCATGGTTTTACCTTCTCAATTTATCACTGTTAAATGAAGAACATAGTCTCAAAGTGCTATAACCATAAAAAAGACTGAAATACTTCTAATCATGGGTGAAGAACATATATTTCAGGGACACCTCAGTGGCTCAGTCAGTTAAATGTCTGACTTGATTTTCACTTGGGTCATGATCTTGGGGTTGTGGGATCAGGCCCACACTATGCTGAGTGTGCGCCTCCTTGATTCTCTCTCTTCCTCTCCCCCTGCTCCTCCCCTCAGCTCTCTCAAAGAAAGAAGAAAGGAAGGAAGGAAGGAAGGAAGGAAGGAAGGAAGGAAGGAAGGAAAATATATTTCATTTTGACATAAATCATGAGCAGAACCATAGAATGATTTCTACTCAAACCTTCTCAGCGGAGACTTCCATGCTCTAAACTTTGCTATGATAAAATGGGTCTCAAGTTCAACCCAAACGCCTACCTAAAATACCTTCTTTTCTTTTTATTTTCTAAATGAGATTAGAGTTGCAATCAATTTATATACAAGACAATCAAGAAAAATAATATTTGTTGTATCTTTAAGCACAATGGCTGAGTAGGACAGGAAGTGGGTCCTACATCCTATAGGAAGTTCTTCCTCACTGTGCCAGCCTTCCAGACCCTTCTCTCCCCTTCCATCTATGCCTTAAGGCTCCTTCCATTTCTACCATTGATTTCTCACTTACCATGCCCTGCCTGTACTACACAGTTTCTGCTTTTTTCAGAGAAAGCATGTATTTCTTCCTCCCTCCCTACATCTAAAGCCCTCTACCCACTCCTCACAGTACAAAACACAGACTTGCATTCCATAAGTATGTCACTGACTGATTAGGCTAGGGGTTAAAATATTAGACAGATTGTGTTGTACTTATATACAATGTAAATATGCATCCATGGCTTACCTTTGATGTCATCACCAATTTCCCAAGAAAATAAGAAAACAATAGGCTTCTAGTTCCAATGTTTGCCGTCTTTCTAAATCATGTAAAGTATGACTAGAACCTAGCCACAGCTTTGTATAAACCCCAAACCTGACAGCCACTTACAGGGTTACAGGAAACGTATGTCTACACAGACAGGGCCTTTGTCTTGGAGCGGTAAATACCCACTACATCTGTGACTAACAGTGAAATCACTTCTTTCCTGAAGACCACGCCCTGGCTCCTCTCTTAACTGCTCTGGGGTCACACAGGAAGGCATGACATGGTTAAAGACAGGTAGACGTATGTCCCTTGACCCACAGTCATTTCACATTTTCCTCATTTCTTATCCATTGTTCTCAGCCTTGTCACATGCCCCTGCA